>NC_072834.1:15495000-15832500 GCF_027744805.1 Dunckerocampus dactyliophorus
AAGATCGGCGAGGATAATTCATAATGCCAAGTCTAGAGAACATACAAACCCTTTATTTTTAAAATCACAGTTATTAAAATCAGCTGATTTAGTACATTTTCCAACAGCTAAAATAATGCATAAAATTAACAATAACTTGTTACCCAAAAACGTCATATAGTAGTTCTCTATAAAAGAGGAGAAATATGATCTTAGAGGAAAATTAAAACACTTATATACGAGAACTACACTGAAAAGCCACAGCATTTCTGGATGTGGAATTAAATTATGGAACGGACTGAGCAAGGAACTCAAACAATGTACAGAGATGAGCAAATTAAAAAAACAATACAAGCAGTTGACGTTCGCTAAATACAAAGCAGAAGAGTCTTGACTGTTATACTGATTGTTCTGTCATGCTTGTTTTTGTTTTTGTATTATTTATTTATCATTACACTGATTATCATATGGAATAATATGACATGGAATGCAGGAAGTGAATAATATGTATTGCACAAGATGTAGAATGGATGGGGGGTAGGATTAAATAAGCTTTGCTTCTTCCTACTCCTTTTGGACATGTGGAGCTGTGAAAGGATGATTCATGAGATGTATTCCATTGAAACCTTCATGTTCAAATAAACTAAACCAAACCAAACCAAACGAATGATCAGTGACTTATGGACAACTAGTTGTAAAGTCTGACCCCTTTTGCTTGATGGTAAGTCTGATCAGTCTTGCTCAAATTTGACACAAATGTATAAAATTATTAAAATGGGAGGGCGACAGGAAAGAAGAGCAAAACACGGGAGTTTCCCAGGAAAAACGGGAGGGGGTTGATTGGTATACACAAATTACTTCTAAGTCACTGGTCCTCAAAAGGGGGCACCAGCAGAGTACCTACCTGAAGGCACTCAAGGGGTCACTTGAGATTTCCGAAGTACAAATAGAGCGGGGAAGATATGAACAGTACATATGCATAGGAAATTGGTATATTAGAAAGTACTATCTATAACCAAAGACACAAATTCCAAAGAAAGAACGTTTAAAAACATTCAAAAATAATTCCAAAAACAGAACAACACAAGCTGACGTCAAATGCTTGTTACATTTTGGAATGTAACCAATATCTTCAGGAAAAATGTGCCCTTTAAAGTTGCAAGAACTCGGGAGTAGGAATTTTATAAGCCGTCAACTCGGCAAGCGTCAGCGGATTAACTCAAATGTGCGTATGTTTTGCTTTTTCCTTGGCTTTTTGGCAACGCTAATTCAAAAAGCCGTCCACACGGCAGCCTCTGAGGGGGATTACGTCACATATGCCCTCAGGCCGCTCAGTTTGATCTCCCAATAAAAACAATGAAAACCAGTGCATTTTCATCACTGTCTAAAAAAAAAACCCAGGACAGGTTGTGAAAACAGGCCGTGTCCTGGGAAAAGAGGATGTTTGGTCACCCTACACCAGGGGCATCAAACTCTTTTTCATTGCGGGCCACATCGCAGCTACAGCTGCCCTCTGAGGACGGCTTGTGACTGCATGCAAAACCATATAAATGTATAATCGCCTCATTATTACATAATGGACCCTTCATTTGATTATTATCATTGTTTACCAACAAACAGATGGAACACTTGCTTTGGAGTCAGAAGTCAAGGTGACAAGGAGATATTAAAATTCAACTATAATAGAATTTAATACAAAAAGGTTTAAGTTTGATGACAAATACATGTTCAGAAGAGCTAAGAAGATCTACAATTGCAGGCAAGTAAAATGCCTTTTGCAAGAAGGATGAAGTGCCTTATTGAAGCACATTATTTCGCAGTTTTCGTGGGCTGTATAAAATGATATGGCGGGCCCGATGTGGCCCCCAGGCCTTGAGTTGGACACCTGTGCCCTAAACAGTACCGAACATTTATGGTAGATTTATTGTCACCAAGAGAGAATTCATTTGTATTTGCATGTAAGAACACAGCTTGATTATCCTGTAATCCCAAAACAGGACGCTTTAAGTCGATCGTTGTTTTATACGTTTTTGTAATGAAGTTAATTATTTTTTACAATTGAAGTATCTTTTTATTATTTCCAAGTCCGTAACAAAAAGTGTTTTACTCCTTTTTTTCTAACAGAAGTGCTTTTTTCTTTCACTTGGTGTTTTGATTTGTCCCCCATCGTTTGACTTGAATCACTACTGGTTCTGGCCTCTTGTGGGTCACTACCATTACAGTCTAATAATAAGTCTGTCTTTTTTGTCAGTGTCTTTAGCACACGTGCGCTGGCATTTGCGCACGTGCAGGTCCGACACAGGTAGCGAGACATCTTCAGTCATTATGGATCAAGATGGTCAAGCTAAATGTTACGTGTCACAGAGGATTTAAATGGAGCCTTGTGGCATTTACAGAATTTACGCTGACTCATCCAGCAAAAGGGTCAAACATTAAAAGGTCGTCATTTCCACAATGCGAGAAAGACCCGCCTTATGTCATTTGACCGAATTGTGGATCTTTTTATTATGACTTGGCCCCCTGAGCTGAGCGTTATTTACAGCTGCTGCCACCTTCTTAGGTGTATTTGCTTTGGCCCATCAGTAGCTGCCGCACGCCTGTAAAGTCACAAATCACTGCTCAGGCTAAAGTCCACCCTGACCTGAATCACAAGAATCCAGATGCGTAGGTAGCAGAAGGTGACCACGGCAATGGGCACCAGGAAGTGCACCACCACCACCGCCACCGTGTAGGAGCTGCTGACATTCTGGGCGAAGGTGCACGAGTAGACGCGGGGGTCGTAGCGCAGCGAGCCCACAAAGAAGTTGGGCACGATGGCCACCACGGTGAGCAGCCATATTAAGGCGACAAACAGCAGCGTGTTGCGGTAGCTGTACAGCCGGCTGTAGGAGAAAGAGTGGCAGATGTAGCAGTATCTGTTCACCGCGATGCCCGTGATGTTGAAGATGGAGCCGATGACGCTCAGGCCCATGAGGAAACCGCTGACCTGAGCAGGAATTGAAGAGACATCAGTGAGGTGTCAGACTGTTGGACACGTGCTGTCCTTTCTCTGAGGACCTACCATGCATTGAGTGTTTCCTAGCGCCCATCCGTCATGGAAGAGAGCGTAGAGAACCAGAGGGTACGGGTAGAATGCCACCACAAGGTCGGCAAAGGCCAAACTCACCACAAACACGTTTCCTGGAATGGAAGCACAAAAATATGTTTTATACGACGGAACCATGGATTAATCGTGCCTTGAAGCAACTGAAAAATGAGTGCATTACTTGGCTGCGACTAGCAGAGGTGCTGCAATTCACTTTTAATTGCAAAAAATATACATTTATATTCCAGAAATAGATATCTATGTGGAAAAAACACTTTCCCTTATAATTATAATTTCCCTTGTAATTGCAGACATTCATTAAAATTAAATGAGATATTAATCCCGTGAGGGAAATGAAAGTGCCAAATAAGCATACTGACACACCATATGAATACATATACATACATTGTAAAAGTATATGTACAATCCAAGTTAGCCAGAAGGTACACATTTACAAAAGTATGGGTGGCAACAACTCAAATATAGTATGAGTATGGTAATGGTAATGGTAATGGTTTAATTTATTTTCAACATGCATACAAATTACTAGTAGGAATATACTGTATGTAGTACAATTCACAGTTGTACATGTCCAAAAAGGAGTAGGAAGAAGCAAAGCTTATTTAATCCTTCCCCTCATCCGTTTCACATAATTTGCAACACATTTGTTCACTTCCTGTATTCCCATTTTACTCTTTGCTAGTTTACAATAGCAGTCAATGTTCTTGGCACGGTAAATAAATTATTATAGTTATTAAATATAAAATAATAGTAGTTGACAGAGACATGTGGTTGGATAATGAGGGAGTACAGACGATGTACTCACACAAGAATGAAGTTAGCGATAAGTGTCGTAGTGGTTAGCCATAGCATTGTATGTACTGTACGGTACACAGTGGTTCAAGACTCTTCTTCCTTTACTTTGTAAACGTCAACTGCTTGTGGTGTTTCTTGAAATCGCTCATTTTAGTCCATTGTTTGAGTAAGGAACTCAAACAATGGACAATTGTTTGTTTGTGCAATTGCAATATAAATATAAGCTACTGTGTATAACTGCTATACTGTTTGTTTTACCTCTAAAATTTCAGCTCTAAAGCACCATTTGCTGAGCCACTCCCCTCCCTGTCTTACTGTAGACTATTAAAATATTTTTGAAATGTAAAAGCTGCCTTTTTGGCATAGCTACGCCATATAAAGTGTGTGGCACGTAATAATATTGTCTAACAGTCAAATAAATACATTTAATTGGACTCTCTTTGTAATTGGATCGATGCCTTATGAGTGTGGTAAAGCTAGCACACATCTTGCTGTCACTGCACACAAACCAGCCGTAGCAGGAGCTTCATGTTAGTGTGTGCCCATCAGCCATTCACAGTTTTAAAGGCATTCATTGTTCTCGTCATTGTGTTTTTTGTTTCCTAAAGTAGATTTTTGTACGTGTTATTGAAGTGCTAATTGCTTTGCCTGGCTGTGTATTAGCTTGTGCTCGTCCCTGCTAATGCTAGTTGCCTCCACAGCATTGAATAGCACTAGCATACCCGTCAACCCGCTCATTTTCACCAGAAAACTACCATATTTCCCCATTCTTTCCTGGCACTTACTCTTTTTAATAGTTTCCTATATTTTTTATGTATTTTAGCTTTCATGAATACGGAAAAGCCCAGCATTTAAATTTTTTTCAATTGACTCTCAATCCCACTAACATACCTTCCATAGAGGAAGCAGAGTCCAAGGACACGAACGCGGACAGTTCCATTACTGTGGCTGACGTATCTGGGGCAGTCAAAACGCTCCCCAGTGGCAAGGCTCGCGGGGGGGGGACTTGTTTCACCCTGAATTCCTTAAGGCTCTGGATGTTGAGGGACTGTCTTGGCTGACACGTCTCTTTGACATTGCATGGACATCGGGAACAGTACCTCTGGATTGGCAGACTGGGGTGGTGGTCCCCCTTTTCAAGAAGGGCGACCAGAGGGTGTGTTCCAACTATAGGGGGATCACACTCCTCAGCTTACCTGGGAAAGTCTATTCCAGGATGCCGAAGAGAAGGGTACGACCGTAAGTCAAGCCTGTTTCCGGTGAACGTTGGCCTCCACCAAGGCTGCCCTTAGTGTAGCCAAGGCGTCGAGGGAGTCCAGTTCGGGGGCCTTAGGATCTCGTCTCTGCTATTTGCAGACAATGTGGTCCTGATGGACTCATCGGGCTGTGACCTGCAGCGTCTGCAACTGAGTGAGAAGCTTATGGGTTGAGACTCAGCACCTCCAAATCTGAGGCCTTGGTTCTCAGTCGGAAAAGGGTGGATTGCACCCTGAGGGTTGGGAACGATGTCCTACCCCAGGAGTTAAAATATCTCGGGGTCTTGTTCGCGAGTGAGGGAAGGTTGGAGCCTGAGGTCGACAGGCGGACTGGCGCAGCGTCTGCAGTAATGCGGTCGCTGTACCGGACCGTCGTGGTGAAGAGAGAGCTGAGCCAGAAGGCAAAGCTCTCAATTTATCGGCCGATCTACGGTCATGGAAAAATGATTAGACCACCCTTGTTTCTTCAGTTTATTGATCCATTTTAAGGCCTGGTACAACTAAAGGTACATTTGTTTGGACAAATATAATGAGGATAACAAATATAGCTCATAAGAGTTGAATTTAAGAGCTGATATCGAGCAACTTCCATGGTTTTCTTAAATCACTTTTGTTCTTACATGAATAGCTATAGCATTGTACTGTCTATTTTTGTTGTCATTGTTATATTTGTCCAAACAAAGGTACCTTTAGTTGTATCAGGCTTTAAAATGAACATGAAACTGAAGAAACAAGGGTGATCTAATCATTTTTTCCATGACAGCACATTGACAGGCTTTCACAGTGCGGGGATTGGAACACCAATATAAATGAAATCTCCAAGCTTTAACGCTGTTAATGCACAACATAATCATAAAAACTTATTTACTTCTTCACATAACTCACACAGCAATGAAGAACTTCATGACACGCCTCCTTCCTTCTTTCTGCTCTGAATGTGCACTCTACACTATGAGGCGTTCAGGCGTACTTGTAATTGTGAGTGTTAGGCACTAATTTGTTTTTCATTTTTATTCACATACTCCCATGACAATTGGCATACCCCTGGGGGTACGCGTAACCCACTTTGGTAACCCAGGAAGTAACAGATGCTGGAGTAAAATCACATTCATTTATTTGTTTAGAACTACAAATTGGTTTGTTCATTTAAAATTGGCCACCATTTCAACAAAATAAACTCATTTTAATATTTTTTCAAAGTCTTATTTAACCCACAACGTTCTCCCATTACACGTTCTGACACAGTGACAGGTAAGAGACCGGGTCTGAATGAGGCTTGAGTGTAATGAGTAGTAACTGAATGAACCGTTTACGTTTTAGAGCCCACTCTGTAAAACAGGGCGAGATACACCTGCATGCGTGATTCATGGACCCATAGAGCTCCACGAGTGTGCCGCAAAAGCTGACTGTGCACTGATGGCTTGTGACTGCTTTGGGGTAGGGCGGACCTCTCAGCAACGCCCGCTGCTGCTCGGTAAGAACAGAAAACTGTAGAACAATACGTGCTTTCACTGTTAAGTCCCCAAATACCAAACAACTCTACAATGACGCCATAAAAAGCCGCTAGATTTGTCGCTGGTTGCTTTTGAGAAAATATGTCACCAAGAGTGTTTGGAAAGTTGCCAGATTTAGCATATAAGTCGCCAAGTTGGCAACACTGCGATCCATTCACTCACTCACACTCACTCTTCTTGCTACGGGCCACATGGACAATTGCCCGGGGCGGCATTCTCTAGTTGGCGCCGCCAGGGGGAAAGAAAAATATTTTGTTAATGCTCAGGACTCATTTCCTCATCAAGTCAGGATATGTGTGGCAGATGGGCGCCCTCTAGAGGCAGGATACTCTTGCCCTCACGCTGCTCAAACATGATCAAATGTCTACCGTGATGTGGATCAAACCAAACGAAGTAGTGAGGAGGTGGTTGCCGCTGGGCTACAGCTCTCAGGTTAATTACAAGGCAAAACAGGCAAATTACAACAGCAACTGCTCAAGTATAAAACATATTTAATTCTTAATATTATATTATATGAATGATATCAGAGACTAAGAGTCTCAAACATGCTATTTCACTACGAAAATATGAAATAAAAAGGAGGGGCAACATAGTGTCGTTCCACACAGGGGGTCATTCAAGCCAGAACCGCCACAGCCTGTAGCCGGTAAAGTCAGCCCTTCAAAATAAAACAAGCATGTAAGTAAAATAACGGGGGCGAGGGGTGTGGTCGTAGACCAGAATTTCTCTTATTTTCCCTCATCACCAGAAAAGTCCACTTGTTTTCAAATGCAAATGTTGACAGCAGGGATGCTCCCATCAGGGTTTGATGCTGCCGATTCCGATAACAAACATCCATGAGTGAAATCGGACGACACTGATACCGAACAAATAGATTAAGTGTAAATTTTTAAATTCACTATTGGCTATATGATATGAAAAGGGGAACCATAAAATCACCTTCATTTAGACAAAAACATTTGTCTTACTTTTTCACGTGAACATAAATCACTGGTGAAACTTACAGAGTATGAGAAGCCTTCTTTAGTTAGACTTTGGTTTCGAGAGCACACAGCTTGATGGCGCTCCAGCAGGACCCCGGTCGCCAAACCCGGTGTCTCCACTGCCGACGAAGGCCGGCCCTCCAGTCCGCCGAATCCAACCATTTTTTGGGCTATCCGCCTTAGACCTCCCACTGCTACGCACACACAGGTGTGTCCAGCGTTAGCCACATTAGCTGCCGCCCGACCGATGATCACATCGCGAGCCTCGAAAACTCGCCACAACCCGCCAAGTGCCCGAACCCCCAAATGCCGCACCAAACTAAAGCTTTTCAATGCATCACCCCGGCAAGATATTTTCGTGGCAACTCTTGCAGGGCGCAAAATTGATAGCACTCTCAAAAACAACAGGTAAGTCCCACACAACAGACATGATTGTTTTGGCTTTGGCACACAGTGTGAGGGGAAGTGAGCGGGGGACGTTCGCTACAGGCTGAAATAGTACGAGCCAGACGTGATCGGCTTTTGTGATCGCCGTTGCCAATCACATGTTTTCAAAATCGTACGATTTTGATCGGTGGCCGATCGATTGGAGCAGTCCTAGTTAGCAAGTATGCTAGGTACACGAGGGTGGATCCACGACATATGCATTGTGTTTATACAGTAAGTACATATCTAAGTGCATGGTGAAAAATGCGTATTACATATTTGATTAGAAAGATGAGTAAAGTTTCCTTTAAGAAGGTGCAACACTAACATTCGTATTTGTGCTGCTCAGCAGGCTTCACCTAGCAAGCGCTCCGATTTGAGTCTCAACAGGTAAGTCTTTTTGTTGCATTGTTTGCTTTGTGTCTGTTCATAATTCACTTGGTGGTTTGTCCTGAGCTTTGTTAGTTAGCTTTGTTTGTTCCTCATTCCTGGTTTGTGTTTTTTCCTTTCAAATGAATGACCCCATCCTCTTGCCTTCCTTGCCTGCTGCTGATTCTGGCACTCTGCATGCAGGCATTCAGGGTGATGTATTTTTTTGCACCGAGGTGCTGCTTACTGTGCATTATGCCATGTTTCCAACCTTGCTCATTTTTCCGGAATACTCACTCTCCCAGTGCATTGGGACGTCGTCCAGTTAGCGAGCGTGTTGGCAGAGGAAGGCTGAAGTGACACACCAAAAAGGTTCTTGGCCCCCGCGACACAGGCGCCACTTTGATCAAGAATGGCACATTTGCAGTGTGTTCACAACAGCATCTGTCTACCGGGCGTGCTGGACTTTTTTTTTAATCAACTTTAACCTCAGTCAGACATTCAGCCTGTGCTGTGCGCCGTATGACAAAACATTTTGTTTGGACAGAGCTCTTCAGTCATCTCTGAAGGCTTCCTCAAAGAGCTCAGATGAAAATAGGTGTAGGTTTTATCTCATATTAAGTAAAATGGCCCGCACGGTGGTCTAGTGGTTAGCATGTTGGCCACACAGTCACAGTAAGGAGATCGGGAAGACCTGGGTTCGAATCTCAGTTGGGCATTTCTGTGTGGAGTTTGCATGTTGTCCCGCGTGCGTGGGTTTTCTCCGGATATTCCGGTTTCCTCCCATATTCCAAAAACATGCATGTTAGGTTAATTGGCAACTCTAAATTGTCCATAGGTATGAATGTGAGTGTGAATGGTTGTTTGTATATATGTGCCCTGCGATTGGCTGGCGACCAGTCCAGGGTGTACCCCGCCTGTCGCCCGAAGTTAGCTGGGATAGGCTCCAGCATACCCTGCGACCCTAATGAGGAGAAGCGGCATAGAAAATGGAGGGATGGAAGTAAAATGGATGTTGTTCCATCCAATTTTTCCTGGAGGAAGTACCTTTCTTAACTACACAAGCAATGTTTTAGGTCCAATTGGCCCATTCTTAAGTGTCACACTAGTGTAAAAAGAAATGAAGCCGCGTTAAACAGTATAAACGTGTCTGAGAGTGTGCTCACACGGTACCGGGCTTGGGCACCACCCTCTACAGGCCCCCGCTGACCCGTTTGCTTCTCCCATCACTTCTATCCTGATGTTTTATTGCAAGTTCTCTGACTTTCCGGAATCTTCTTATTTCTAGTGGTTATATCTAGGGGTGTCACAAGATCTCGCGAGATTAAAAGGTGACAAGATTTCTCCGTCTCGTGGGAACTTGATCATTTTTCCGGCCTCAATATATTGCCATGTGCATGCGTGTCTGTTTTCCTCACCTCCTGCTTCCAAACAGGCAGGAAGAATGTTCACTCTGTGCATAGATACAGTAATACAGTAAATACAGTAATACAGTAAAGAATACCGTAAATCAATTGTAAGGCAAAATATCCTCCCTATTCCTAAATCTTTGCGATTAACAGAAGTTGAAAATCACAAGAGCAGTAGTTTCATCACAGTATTGATTCATCTACATGTTAAAAACACTAAAAACATTACTTTTAGGGTGGCAGTGGCTCAGGAGGTAGAACAGGTGGTCCAGAAACCGGAAGGTTGGCGGGTTGATCCTCGCTCCCTCCACCCAGTCATTGTTGTTGCGTCCTTGGGCAAGACACTTCACCCACCCACCCACCAGTGCTGCCCACCCTGTTGTATGAATGTTTGGTGGTGGTCGGAGAGGCCGTAGGCGAATTGACAGCCACATTTCCGTCAGTCTATTGTGGTTACTGATGTAGTTTTCCACCACTTTTTCTTTTCTACCAGTGTGTTACTCAGGAGTGAATGAATAATGGATTCACTTCATTGTGAAGTGCCTTGGGTTCCTTGAAAAGCCTTATAAAATCAAATCCATTATTATTATTTTGTTAGCCAAATTATCATCTGGCATTTTCTTTTATTGTCCGTTTACTGTATGTGCTCGTGAGCCCATGCTTTTCCTCCACGTCTGCTCTAAACATGTACGTGATGCACAAACACAAATAATGGCTTCATCTTATTCCATTTATGTACGTATTATGAAGTGTTATGTCTTTACACAATCACGGTAGTAAGATCAAAGTCAACCTTTCCACATCGTAGAAAGATGTAAGACTTTACATCCAAAGGCTGCACACATCAAACTGTCTCCTTGCACAAATAAATCAATACTTACGACTTACAAACAAATCAATACGTATTGATTAATCAATACTTACGCTTCTCCTCGCTTCGTTGAAATTTTTTGTGGTCTCTTGGGAAGTGAAAGGCCACGAAGGATGGTCTGAATGCAGTCTTCCATTCAACGGAGAAGGCCGCATTTGGAGGAGCCTTCGCGGACTTTCTAATTTGGACAGCCTTCGCGTGGCGCGATGACGTCATGCAGCCCACAAATGCGGCCTACTAAGTTGCAGACCCCGGATTTAGAGACAGCCACACAGTGCACATGAGGTGCCGCTGCTGCGTGTGAGCTCGCTTGCAGCCCTGCCTCTCGTCACTGAGACAAAGAGACTGAGTGACTGACAGGGGGGCTCACTCACTCCGTTCATTCCGCGATAGAACCCTGGTGTTGAAAAGATGCTCCTTTCCCAAACAATTGAGATGCTCGCTTAGATTTTTCCAGAGCTGTATGTATCATGTTTTTTAAGCCTTTTTACAAAATAAAAACATGTCATTGTATGACAAAATGGATTTAAGAACACAGGCGCCAACAACTTTACTCTGAACTCTCACTGACTCTAGTGTAGAACTTTCTGAAGAACTTTCCGTCTGAAAAAAATGTAAGATAAAGAAAACTTGGGAACATTGGTAAAAGAAGCACATCTTCTAACACCTCCATCTTTGAATTTAAGTTGATCAGGAAGTGTATGTGCAGAGCTATGATTTAAAGTATGTTCCAAGTTTATTGTAAAGTCTTTGCATTACAACAGAATAGAATTTGAAAGACCATATAGGACATTAAAAAAGGAATTCTACTCCGCATATAAAAACCTTCAAATGGGTCTTTTTAATTATCGCGGCTGCAGTAAAAGGCACAATTATATTCCTGGTCTAGATGGACTCGTGTTCATTAGATTGCTTTGTGAGGAGAAGAAAGACTTAAGACGGCAGGTCCAGTAATCTCACCTTCAGGCTACAACAGTCTGCACCAGAGGAGATTTTCAGGCCCGATTAGCATCAAAAATCATTTTATCTGAACTTTACATCGCCTCTTGTGTTACAGTTCAACCGAGTAATTGTCCTTTTATCCCCTTTTGGCAGTAGAAGACTTTTTTTTGTGGCGAAAGCTTCACACATAACCGTGTAATGATGACTGCTCAAACTGTCAACGGTGACCACGATAACAAATTGATCCTCCGCTGAGGAAATGACATGTTATTGTGACAGTGACCGCCTGCAGCACTCAGACTACACTAAAAGCACGACTGACGTGTCAATGGTGAAAAATACCAGCCTCATTTCATGTAACGTCACAGAAATTTCATAGGCTAAATATTGTCTCTGTTCAATGACTTTGGACTTTATTACTGTTGTAATTTATTCTTTTCATACATTGCTGCAAAATGACTCACCCTAGTAATGTGAAGAAACTGTTTTTTGTGGGATTGTGGCATTTCCTAAACCCAGGAAGACCTTCAACATCTCACAGAGACAAATTTTAGGTTTTTCAGGTTGGGATAACCCGGTTAATGTTGTGTACCTCACAAAGGTCGACGAATTCAATTTGCTATTATCTAGTTAGTGTCCTGCTAACATGTTACAAAGACAAACTTGTGTTGTGTCTCAAATAGAATACTTAGTACTGTCAGTACACTTCAATAAGTATATTGTGTACACTGTGTACTTACTGTAGTTCCTGAGTGTGAATTTTGGCACTTTAGTGCTGTCCCATATGTATGATTGTGGTTTTCATTACTGGAAATGACAATCACAATATTCTTCTTCTTCTCTCCTTAATGGTAAATTCCAACCACTTGATGGACCATTACCAACATTTGGACATCTGCCATCCCCCTGCTCTCTCTCTTTAGCGTGCTCTTGGCCTGCCCGTGTCCCTCTCCTGCTCACAGCACCCAGCCATTTCCTGAGCCACAGACAGTACGTTAAGTCCCCACCCGCACAAGCTTGACAAGGTTGGCCATAAACACGGCACGCACCTCGTGGCGCCATAGCAAGTGAATACCACACACAAGAGCAGGAAGTGCATTCTTGGATATCGCAACCCAATGAAAACAGGTCCGCGACCTACTCTTGGGTCGCGACCCACCAGTTGAATATCTGGTCTAGGCAGAGCCTAACTGATTAGTCGATTCAGATTAGGATTCAGATTAATCGACTACGAAAATAATTTGCAGCCCGAAATTAAAATGAACTTGTTGCTACTTTTTGAGTGAATGAGTGAATTTCAAGTTTTAATTCAAGTATGGAAAGGTTAGGTCGTCCATCCTCTTCTGCTAAATAGCGAAGGTGGCCACTATTGAGGGTGGTAAGTGTACAGCACTGCACACTCACCATTTGGACCGTTTTGAGTGCAATATCCGGGTACTGACTCCTTAGTACTTCTGAGTGTAAACGCACTTATACACTCAAAAGACTTTGTGTATGTACGCAGTAACTTTGTTATACTTGCTTATCAGCGTCTAATTCTAGCAAAGTCCTATTGCGTTCACCTGTTTCCTTTTGTTGTTTGACTTAGTTTCAGAATGAAAAATACTATCAACTATAATCAACTACAAAAAAAAAATTTGAGGTTTTCCCAAAAAGCTTTTATGACAACATAAGGCAATGTCCTCCTATACCTGTACCCCAGGTGCAAGACCACGCCATCAAATCAGAAAACTTCCACAACAAACTTTGCCTAGCATGTGGTTTGCTACTCTGAACGGTGCAAATTTTATTCGTCTACCTCTAAAACTTACTGGATGTGAAGCCAAAATGACACATTATAAAAGCCACGATTATAACGATTATTACCTTTGCTTTACCTTTGTTTTTTGTTGTTTCATATCAATGAAGCTCTGGTTATTATGTTAGTCCATTGTTTGGGATTACATTGACCGGATTTTGACGGCAAAAATGATGTTTTCCTCATCCTGAGTTAATGTGGCATTCTGTGTTCATTCTCTCTCCAAACCAAGTAAAAGGCATGGGGCGGTCTGTGGTACCTCGGTTTTCGTACACCCTACATTTTCAATGACTCAGTTTTTGCCAGAATTTTGCGCCGGTTTTCATGTACTGTCACGGTTATCATAGGGCCATTGCGTGTCACAAACAGGTCAGTTTTCGCGAATATCATTCAGTGGTACTGAGTGCCCAAACAAAGAATCCCACGTGTTGATGACTCCATCTCTGTGCTTTTTAAAAAATTGGGTACGACTGCAAAAAATAACCCCACATGGGGCCTAAGGAAGTTGTGAGTGCCAGCACTTTGATGAAGAAGGTGACAAACACTGCTGAATTCAAGAAAGGTACCTCTCCCCTCCCGACTTCCCTCTCCAACAACAGTGGATAAAACATAGACGTGATCGTTAAATGTACATTTATCAATTTAATTTGTCATTTATATGTAAAACTATAATTATTCTAAAAAAAAAAACTGTTTTGTGTTAATATTTTGTGTTGTCCGGAATGGATTAATTGGAATTACGTAAATTGCTTTGTTGTCCTCCAATTCGGTTTTTGTGGTTGAATGGACACTTCCTGTATTATTGTCAACTGCCCGCATGTAAACACTGAAATGCAAGCAAGGCCTGGTCAAAGTAAGGCCAGAAACAAGAGAAAGGACCTCGTAATGTGGGAAGAAGGAAGTTTGATGTTCTCCACTTGCTGGCACGGGATGCAGCGTCATACATTAGGACACGTCCAGACAGCTCTCTGTGTCATTCCCCAAAGCTGACCTAGAAAATGACCCACTGGGCCACGGCCGAGGTGTCACAAACAAGGGACGGCGAGCATTACGTGAGCTCCTCGGCGGCAGCGCTCGTTGTGGACTTAATTGAACGAGAGCGGCTTCAGACGGCAGCGCTAATTACAGAACGTTGTCTAACTATGAAATGGTTATTCATGAACCTGCAAGTGGTGGAGGCAATGAGCTGGAAGGTACATGGTGTTTCTTTTGTACACGTGAGTGAGTATTATGGGATGCCGCGGTCTGATACAGCCCTAAAGAGGATGTGAAGAGATACACTGGGGACCTGACTTCATTTTCTCTGAACAAAGAGAGTAATTGATAGATGCACCACCACTTCACGTGCGCCGCTTGGGTGCATATGTGCGAGTGGAAGATGTCAATCGACCTCCACGGGAAGTAGCTTGTGTTCAACGCCTGTTGTCGCACCTGTGCGCGCTTTGCAGCCATCTGTTCACCACAAACAAGCGTACATTTTTACCCTGGACATGGAGAAGACAAGCTTCTCTCTTCCCATTCTGAAAGTGGCCATTCTCTCTCCACCAATCAACACACTGCACTGTCTAGCTCCACTCTGTTTAGGTACCCTATTTACTGGACTTGGTACCAAAAAGACAGATCAGTTATTTTAGTACCCGTAGCAACTTTGGACATCAGAAAAAAACTGCGGCATTCGGCCAAAGATTTTGATAATTAGATTACATTCAACTTGGTAGATATTATATATTATAATAAGAATAATTACTGTATACAGTGGAACCTTGGTTAGTGTCATTAATCCATTATAAAAGGTCCTATTTAACCGAAACATATTCTAATCAAATCAATTTTTCCCATGTGTATAATGTATAGTCATCCCTTGTTGTTGTTGTGGTTAATTGGAATTAATCCCGGTTGAGTGAATTTCAATATTAACTACAGAAGCACTCGGCGAGCGCAGACGTCCGCCAAGTGCCATAGTTCCCCCCCCATATTGTGATTCACACCAAAATAATAATCCTACATGTTTTGGATCAGTCTTTGATATTTTGTAGAACCTGTTGGAAACTCCAGTATTTTTTTTCCAAGTGCTCTGACAATTTTTTTGTGGAGTTATAGGCACAAATGCCGAAAATGGTCCCATCTCGCAATGTTAAAGAATCCCATGAAAAATGTGTGAATCCAGAGAGTGATCCGTGTCACCTCCAATATTTAATCAGTTCTTCCATATTCCATTTCCGGCAATCCTGATAATTTCATCCAAATCCATTCAGAGCTTTTCAAGTTATCGTGAACACATGCAAACAAACAGACAAACAGATAAACGCCGGCAAAAACATAACCTCTGCTCTACACGGAGGTAACAAAAGAATATTTGCAAGGTTAGAGCATAGAAAAGCTGTTTCTAAATACATTTTTTAGCATTATTAGAGTCCTCTAGACATGAAATAACACACCTATAGTCACTTTTATACTCCTATTAGTCATTGTTTACACTACATTGTGTTTCAAATGGAGTGGGGTCTAAGTAAGAAGCTAAATACTTACCACTTCCACACGGAATGGGAGGAGAACTTTTTTTTCCCCTTTTATTCATGTTGGGCTGACTACATGCAGTGTGAAGGTAACTTGTCTTTCAACATTTTTTGATTAATTATAGTCCATAGTCAACCACGAAACAGCAGCCATTAATTAATTAATTATTTTTTTCAAAAAACGCCAGAGTGATGTTTGAACTGCGATCTGTTCCAGATAGCCAAAAATGCTTAAACAAAACACATTTTTATAGTTTTACAACTAGAGTTTTACATGCGGAAAACAATTCTAAATGCATAACAATGATGAATGAAAGGGATAAATTAACATTTAACATCTCACCAGAAGTCTATGCTTTTATTTTGATCACAGCTGCAAAATAACCCAAAATGGAGCCAAAGAATGTTGCAAGTGCCAGCATTTTAATAGGCAAGAAACACTATTGAATTCAAGAAATAACTCACGGAAAAGCACAGATCTTGCTGTCACATTGTGTCTTTGGCAATAATAACATCTTCAATGAAGGTAAAAGTAACCTTAAATGTTCCTTTATCCCTTTCATTCATCATTTAAAAGTTAACACAAAGCATGTTTTGTGTTAACATTTTTGAGACATGTGGCGTAACTGTTAGTAAAGAACTACAAAGTCAAATGGTGATGACATCATAGATGGGCGACAGTGCTGACTTCCACTTCCTGTTTCCATGTATTAGCAAGCTAAGAGGCTTCTGACAAGGACGTTTTGTGATAAAAATAAATGAATAACACAGTTGCACTCACACAATGTATTAATGACATGACAAGATGCATGCCATTATGTATGCTAACCGGAAAATGTACATTAACTGAGCCAAAATGTTGGCGAAACTTTTTGATGCTCACCTTGGTGTACGCTAACCAAGGGTCAACTGTAGTAGACGAGAGTTGTGGTTGCCCACACATTACGTCACACACTCGGATGAAGAGCTATAAAAGCAGGAGTGTCCAAAGTGCACCTCAGGGGCCATTTGCGGTCCATGGCTCGTTTTTTATTGGCCCGCCGTACATTGTAGAAATAAAATTAAACATAAAAAAGCCCATCAAAAATGGGTCATTACTCAATATAACAGTGTGACTCATGGTGTCATCTTACAAAGAACATTAAAGTCATCACACAGCAACTTAACACTCAAAAGGAAGCTATGAAATATGCAAGTACCAATGCAAGTTTAAAATAAATAACTATTTTAACGGCTTCCCATCATGCATTCCGTCCCAGCAAAGCATTTCATTGGACATGGCTGCCGGGGGAGACGAAGCCAGAGGAGCCTCCCTCTGTGCTCTGGGCTCCTCTGGCTATTTTACTTGTATTGGTACTTGTGTTGTACACTTCTTAGCTACCTTTTGAGTGTTAAGTTGCTGTGTGATGATTGTTGTTGACAAGCTTTTGTCATATCTTATGATTAGCTCCTGTCAAATAAAGAGCTCCGTGGTCCTCACGGACTCGTGCACGCCACAATATGCCGTTTTATGACATGTGCGTTTTATGACATGTGCGTTTTAGGACATGTGCGGCTTATAGTCCAGTGCGGCTTATATATTTCTCTCTAAATGTAGTGGGTGCATATTATACGCCAGAAATTACGGCAATGATAACACACAGATTTATATTTAAATCTTCATCTTAAATCTTAATCGTTATCTTTAATGTTTTTTTTAGCCGTTTTCACAAAATTTAAAAAATCAAAGTGGGGTGTGGGGGCCGGGAGTACTCATCAAATATCTTCCAGCTTGGCAGGTCTGTGTGGTTTGAAGTGTTGGGTTTAATTTGCGCTGGCACCTACTTTAGCTGCAGCAATCAAAACATGAAAGAGGGGGAAAAAAACAGTAAACAGCATTTTTGAAATGCTTCTTTTCACGCCTGACGGGCGCATCGGACGTTCCTCGGACTGACGTCTGAGCGACGCTTGGGCGCCTGATTCACACGGCCGTAATTGTGTACGGGAAGACAATCTCCTTGCCGAGCGGAATCCATGAATGATTACTGTCGCAAACAACGTTAAGAGCAAATGTGATTTGTGCATCTTATCGCCTCGTCTGCAAGCTACGCACGACTGGAAGAGATTGTGATGATTTTTGTTCTCATTTGCTTTTTTTTTAATGTCTTTCCTGTGGGAGGACGAGCGGGGCAGCTTTGCCTTGTTTGCATTTAAATTTGTTTTTAGTCAGGGAATTGTGGGAAGAGATAGACGGTGAGGGAATGATGACATGAACGGTGAGTAAATCCAGAAGGGAGGAATGTGGAAGGAAAAGGGGGTCAGCTGTGATGAAGGCTGCATTTTCATGTGGGAACCAAATGAAAGCGGGCTGCCTCAGTCGCTGAGGGAACACAGCTCCGGTAAGAAATCATACTTACAATTAAAAACCTGTGTCATGCGGTCATTTCTACCCTCCGTGGCTTCCATGTTAATGAATGGTAGGGATCCCCGCTCACGAAACAAAGCAGCCAACAACAGGAAATTGTGACAATGCAGGGAAAAGCAGAAGAATAGCACAAGATGAATCATTTTGTCGTGCTTCTTCAGCAAAGACAATAAATGATCTTGTCATCACCGCTATACATCACTGCCAGCCCCCCCTCTAGTGTACATACAAATGCCTGCTTATGTGCCTTAGCAGGAAATGAGGTTGTTTTTAATTATTTCTCTCCTTCCACAGTAATCCCTGACAGCCTGCTTTACTCTCCTCGTTTGTTTATAAAGTCTTTCTCCGGAGAACTCTCCAGTGGTGCTGGTGGTTTTACTGGGAGCCAAATATTCCATTTGTATTCTATTTAAAATACAAATGCTTTTATACCAAAACCTCAATCAAAACAAAGCAAAGCCCCTGTGTGTCTGTGTACATCTCGTGATGAATGAATTGCTTGCTTCTCTTACGTGCATGTTTTTTTTGTAATCGAAATAAATGAAGGCAGTGGCATCAACTTAACGTCTGACTGCCGTGTGCGTTGTCGCTTGTTTGAAAGTTAAGCTGCTTTGTTTGACAATGGCTCACTTCTTTTTACAAACTCCATGATGTTTGCATTCCCTCATTGTATGTTTAAGGTGTCCGTAATAGGGGCACCGAGCTTCCCACAGGACTGCAATCTATTTGTGGCGGGGGCAGTTACAAAAAGTAATGGGCATTTACAAAAAGTGTGTAAAAAAACATGAAAAGGAATATGAACTACAAATGAATGTTCTTCTGTGGGTTCTTTTTGTCATTGTTTTCAAACAAGACTGAGCGAGTGATTTTAGATGAGGAAAGGGCAGCGCTGGCTGCTCGTTGAGAAGAGCAATGCGTGCTTACATGTCAAAGTTTCTTCTCTAGATTTGTCGTAAGTCGCTTTTTTGAAAAAGAGTATTACTCGCTAAATATAATAAGTTGGCAACATCAATCCGTCTTGCTCACTTTTTTTTTATGTTTTATTTTGAAAAGTGGCCAGATTCTCTTTGGACGCATGTCCATTGTGCGTGTGCTAACTTTATCTCATGCCGCACAGATAGACTACTAATTTTTTACTAATTTTTACCATTTTTCTTTCACCTCATATTTGGTGTCAAATGCTGATACTATGTGGGAATGCATAAAGGTAAGTTTTGATGACTTATTGAGTGCTAATGTGCACATTTGTCTCAAGTTAATTCATGCTAGCTCACTGCCTTTTACCACACTGTAATAATCTCTCTGGAAAAACTTGGCTGGAACTTGAAGTGGTGGATGGTGGGTCGGCATTCATTTTGTGCTTTTAATTTGATTTTATTCATGTTGTAGTTTTACACAATACATAATAAATAAGATAAATTTGATCGCTATGATGTACGACCACCAATATTACCACAAATATTAATTTTTACAAAGCTTTTTCCAGCATGACCTTACCGTGCTTCATCATATCTAAAGTGATAACAAACTGGCTCAGGGAACAAAACATCAACATTTGGCCAGGAAACCAGACCTTAATCCCTTTGAGAACTTGTGGTCAATCTTCAAGAGGCAGGTGGACAAACAAAAACCTGCGAATTCTGACAAACTCCAAGCATTGATTATGCAATAATTGGCAACCATCAGTCAGGATGTGAGGCAGAAGTTAAGTGACAACACTGCAAATATTGACTCTTTACATAAACTTAATTTACCGTTATTTCCGTTGTATAAGATGCACCAGTGTTTAATCCACACCCACTAATTTTAGAGAGAAAAACAGATTTGTACATATATAAGCCGCACATGTCCATGTCATAAAATACAATATATATATATATATAAAGGTGTACTCGTATATACCAATACACGTTTAAAATAAAAAAAACAACTATTTGAACTTCTTCCCATAATGAAATTCCCATTAAACTTGTATTTGTCTTGTATATTTTTTACCTAACTTTTGAGTGTTAAGTTGCTGTGTGATGATTTTAGCCTACTATCTAAGATGACACTGTGAGTCAGACTGTTGTATTGAGCAATGACCCACTGTGATTTCCAATGGGTTGACAAGCTCTTCATTAGTTCCCTTATAGCCCGTGATTGACTCACTGAGTCACGAGCGGCACTGTATTTAAACTATTAAGAGTAGTTCTGAAGTAAAGGAACATGGCCATAAATTTGCCGCAACGCTGTATAAGCCGCAAGGTTCAAAGTTTAAGAAGAAAGTAGCCGCTTATACTGTACACCGTAAATTACGGTAACTTTCAATAAAAGCCATTGACACGTATAAAATGCTTGTACAGTAATTATACTTCAGTATATCATAGTAACATTTGACAAAAAGATCTGACTGCGGAAAAGTAAGTTGACCGGATGTAGGATTATGTGTAGCATTACCCCTTGTACCCAATCAGTACATGCTGAATATTTGACCTTGTGGATGTAAAATATGACTGTGTAGTCACACGGAGGAGTTTTGTCAGAGTGGAAAATATACAGAAGTAACTAAATCATATTTTTCACCTCGGGCTATTTTGATGCCTGGTGTTAAAGTTTAAACTCATAAGCTGATGGCGTCGGCTGCAAGAGCAAGGACAAACATTGCCTGCAGTCTGCAAAACTTTTACTTCCAGACAGGAAGAAAAAAAAAAAATCACAATACCCGCATTTACTTTGCAAAAACAAAAACTGAGTCTGCACAACATCCAAAGTTGGACACCAAAATGATGCCTCAGTCCTAACGTATCGAGTCGGGTGTGGATGCAAACAAAACACATCGATCTGTCCGCTTGTTGGTGCGCTGCGGCAGCCGTTCTGCTGTAGTTAATTGCTGGCAACAAGTTTATTTCTAAATTAGAAAAGTGTTGATCCAGGAAGTGCTGAGCAGGAGATGACTCTCATTAAGGTGGTACAACTGGATTAAAAAAGCAACGCTTGACATTTTGAATACTGTGGAAAAACTAATGAGATATTCAGGGTTCTGTGTCATCAGACTGTTTCTTTTGACCAGCTTTGGATGTGCAGTATAGTGTTTCCTCTCAGGCTGTTGCTGGACCGCCCATGTGTTCGTATTTGGAAACATGGGATCACATAGAATAGAAGTAATCTGGTCTAGGGCCAAACTGAGGCCATCATAAACCCTTTATCTGTACAGGTAATGTTTGAAGTCCCATTATTCACACACGTTCTTACCTGTCACACAAGTGGAGTCACCTTTCTAACAAATGAGACGAGTCTTACCGCTTTGAATGTGAGTCTGCTTACGTCCAGAAGTCTCCTATGTAACTTCCTGTCTACATTCTTCTTCTCTTTACAGAGCATGTTGACGCAGCTCCTTCTTTTGGGGGAAGTGAGGCAAAAAGCCAAAGAAATAACAAAGCACACCTTAGTCCTTTGACGCTTGCCGAACTGTCTCATGTGAGTCGTGCTTACAGTAAAAGTTTTGTAGGCATATTTTCCTCCGCATTTTGGTTGAGCTTCAAATGTGTACAACCCCCAAGCGTGTTACACTTCATAGGTTTTACTTTATTGAAAAATTTAATGATGCCCCACTCCTGGAGTGAATCAATTCCATTTCCATTTCATGAAGTTATTGTGAGTCTGTGTCTGGTCCTGCCACACGGCCAGAGAGTGGCCGAGTACATCACCTTGCCATTTCAGCCGAAAATGTGAAATATTAAAAATCGGTCCGTTTATGTGAACGTGTTGTAGTATTGTTAACATCATCATTATTGCTAAGCAGCATGACACCACAACAGCACCAATGCCTGTCTAGCAGTGATGTGCACTGAGGCTCATGGCTGGTGAAGCGCTGACTCCTTTGGAGTTTGTTTGTTTTTTTTATGTTAATGTATGTTGCTGATTGAGAGGACAACAAGAAAAAGACGAAAATAATTCACTCATTTATTGCAGTTAATGGGTCCCAGACCCGACAATAAGTGAATTTTCGTGAAGTAGGATTCAATATTAATAAATTGAATATTTTTGTAGTTAGAGCATAGAAAACCTTTTTATGACCTTCTAAATACATTTTTTTTTACTGTTATTAGAGCTCTGTAGACATGAAATAACGCCCCATAGTCACCTTTACACGACTATTATTCTTTCTTTTCTTTCATGTTGTACATGCCATGGCTGACTCCATGCAAAATCTAAGGTACTGCATGTCTCATCAGTGTAACATGACAGACACCAAGTAACCAGAATACTACATATAACTTGTCTTTCAATATTTTTTGACTAAAAATAGGACATAGTCAACCACAAAACAGTGGTCATATATTAATACATTTTTTTAAAACCGCGATATAGTGAGGAAGCAATGTTCAAACCGAGGGACGACTTTATTGTAAAGATTGTTAAGAAAGGATTTCAAACGAAGTGGGGAAGAAGGGCTTTGTAAGAAGCCAAAAACCACTTCCACACGGAATGGGAGGATAACTTTTTTTCACTGTGTCACGTCTAATATAGAGCGTTAACGGCGGTATCTCATTTATTAATTTTTAATTAATTACGTAAAACTTTTTATGAACTGATAAACAACTCACGGATAAATATAACTGATAAACATACCGTAATAAGTAACGCATACGTATCATGGCAAGCCACGGCTCTCTGTTATGACGACAGACAGCAGCACAGCGTTGCTCCACGCAGAGTCACACAGAGTTTGGCACTTCTAGAACTTTATTCTGACCTGAACACATCAACAGCAGTGCAATTCAAACACCATATATGATTCTCCTACTCCAACCACTCTACTTTAGCACAATTGTCATGGCACTGTCATTGCCACTTCCACATTGTCACTAGACAGACCGCAAGATGCATTCACGGACACTCCAAACATAACAATGTCTTTATTATGCGTGTATGTGTGGTCTAAATAAACAGAAATGCAAAGAAAAACAATACGTGGATATTATCACTCACTTTGCAACTCTTATTGTGGAAGTACAATTTGCTGCATTTAAGTATGCTGGGAAATCCCAGAAAATTCACTCAAAACATGCAAATTCAACTTAAATGACGTGGTGTCTTTGAACACAACTCCTCATTGCTCATAGTAACGCAGTTACTGTTATGTCTGATTCAAATATTCTGCTATTAAAGAAACCAGTGATAGGTAAATAGATTTTCAAACATGTGTGCCATCTCTGAACTTGATTAAATATTTCAGTCAATTTGGCGCTTTGAATACATACAATATATATTATCCTGTCATGTCATTTATCCTTCTTTCAATAAAATACAGTAAAAATGGGCATATTTCAGACATAGTGTGACATGGTGATTAATCATGATTAATTAATTTGAAAACCATGATTAATCTGATTAAAAATGTTAATAATTTAACAGCCCTAAACATTACTGATGCCTTGTGTCCAGAATACGACATATGACTTCTCTTTCAGTATTTTTTGGACCATAGGTCATAGTCAACCACGACTCAGTGATTGAAAAAACGTGATTGAGTGAGGGAGTGATGTTCAAACCACAAAGAGGCACGGGATGACTGTATATGAAGTACATGCACCCTATCCTTCTCCAGGAAAAGTTCTGATACCTTGTTGTTAAGTCTGATCACCTCCTGGTGAGCTTGGATATATAATCCTCCATGCTGAGTGCAAAATTGATTAATTCATTCGGGTCTGGAACCAATTAACCGTGATAAATGAGGGACGACTGTAATGGCAAGCATGTAGTAATAACATGTTAACGGGAATATTCATATTGCTGGTGGATGCAAACACATCTTGGCTTTAAGAGAATCTCCACCTTAACGGGGATGTCGCGTGCAAACTGTATAAACGTGGTCACTTGTTTGCCGCAGCTCACCTGAGGGGGCCATCGGAGCGACAAAATACAGTTCCATTGATCTTTTATGCAAACAGATGATCAGCTCGCTTGCTGCCGCATCATTTACATATTAAACTGATAATCGAGGAAAAGGCTTCTTGAGACGTCATCTGTACTTCTGTGTAGAAGGTGTCGGACGTTTCGCTCCTCATCCGAAGAGCTTCGTCAGCAAACTAATAAGTGCTGGTAGCTTAGGCCTTAAATACAGTAAGAGTGGGCGGAATTGGTGTGCCAACACCCTCCTCCTATTGGTTCGTTACACTAAGCCTGCATTCCTCATCTTTACAGTGGTATAATCCTATCCTGTTATTCACACCTACGATAAAAGGGAAGTGTCGCTCCCTGAATTGGGTATGAACGACTCTGATACTGGCTAGTTAGCATCTATTGTTCTGGCTCGGCCCTGCCTTCACCTCATTTGCAAGACTAAGAGCTGTGGGTTTTGGTCTCAGTAACCTGCTGAACACAGGGTCCAAATTGAACCTCAAACCACCATTCCGATTCAATGATGGGTTCTGTTGTTTGACAAAAATAGCTTCCTTTACTCCTCTTTCAAACCATCTGTTTTCTTTGGCCAAAATCTTTACCTCGCTGTCCTGAAAAGAGTGATTGGTAGCTTTCAGGTGTAGATGTACTGCTGATTGAGGACCACTAGCATTGTCCCTGCGATGTTGATAAAGCCTTTTTTGGAGCATTTGCTTAGTTTCCCCAATGTAGTGCTCTTTGCATTCCTCATCTTTACAGTGGATGGAATAGACCACATTGCTCTGTTTCTGGTTTGGAGCCTTGTCTTTAGGATGCACTAATTTTTGTCTCAGGGTATTTACTGGTTTGAAATAGGTAGGAATTTTGTGTTGCCATAAGATCCTCTGGAGTTTTTCGGAGACCCCCGCTACATAAGGGACTACCACTCCTCTCCTTTTAGCTTCTGTGGGCTTTTGGGTTTCTTTCCCTACTCTCTTCTTTTGACATTTGTTAAAAGCCCACCGTGGGTACCCACAGGTTGAGAGCGCTCTCTGGACATGTTGTGTCTCCTTTTTCTTTCCCTCAGCACTAGTTGGTATTTGTTCCGCTCTATGTTGGAGGGTCCTAATAACCCCTAGTTTATGTTGTAGTGGATGGTTTGATTCAAAAAGCAGGTATTGGTCAGTGTGTGTGACACCTTCTACACAGAAGTACAGATGACGTCTCAAGAAGCCTTTTCCTCGATGGACAACTCCTGTACGACTGAGAGCCTACACAGACGCATTAAACTGATAAGTCAACACGGCGGAGAGGGCTGTGGGTTGCAAGGTCGCGTCCCATCAAAGGAGTGAAGAAACTTTATCAAAGTCACTCATCTTTTGAGAGTGTCAGCCTGCATTCATGTCGATATGCATATGTGTACATTATGTCTGTCTTCCATATGCAGATAACAGGAATATTTGTGAAAGCATACCAAATTTGGGGAAGTATGAAATACATTATTACGCCATGACTTGGGTACGCTTAGGTTTGATTGTTGAGAAACAGGGGCATCTGTGCTCCTCAGATGTAACTCTAGCGGCGTGATCACTTTACAGTTGACTACACTGCGCATTTGGATGAATGCATTTGTGTCAATGACCCACCCGCTGCTCCAAAGCTGTAAACCTAAGGGAAACACTGAAGAGGTATTACCTACTGATTGGCCCGACTGATTGTAATGGTAATGGTAATGGTTTAATTCATCTTGGCCATTCACACAAATTACACTGGAGCTCATCACATAACACAATTCACAATTCTGCATGTCCAAGAAGGAGTAGGAAGAAAGAAAGCTTATTTAATCCTACCCCTCATCAGTTTCAGTTGCAATACATTTGTTCAATGTACAACCGACTTTATCATGGTAAGAAATTAATAATAGCTGATAAAATAGTTGACAGAGACCCAGTTTGATGGCGAGTGAGTACGGACAATGTACCCGCCATTATAGCCATTAGAGAATACAAGAATTGTAATTGGCCCAAAGTTGTCCAATTAACACAGATGTTAACACTTCTTTTTCTTTAAGAAAAAGCAGACAATATGCTGTTTTTTCTTAAAAATGTTGAAATGAAGAAATAGATATTGTGTGAATGTGTTAGTGAAGCACCAACACTGGTGTGCTAACGCCGGGCTGAGCAATTAGAGTATACATCAGCACAGGCAACACATGATGTCCAAAAAAATATTACCAGAAGTGCAAGGATGATGATCACGGTGAATGGCCGTGTGTTGGTAAATCTGTCAAAAGTGAATAGCACGCATTCTGCACAGCAGCCTCGATGTTTCCATTAAGTGCGGGGGCCGAAATGATCTTTTCTGACACATCGCCTCTGACAAACACAAAGACATAGTTAAAGCCACACGTGAGTGAAAGGGGGTCCACATCTTTTTCAGGCACGTCTATGTGCTAAACATAGTGCTACTCAACTGGTGGCTTGCAGACCAAACCAGGCCCGTAATTGACATTATCAGACCGACCCAAATAGTCTAAACAAATTCATCAGTCGATAAAACCTTTGGCTCTGATTTGTTGAGGATCATCCCTGTACCTGGCAAATTCCAGCTTGGCCTTCCTATTCCTCTTGGTAATGATTGGTTTGCATCTTCTGGTGTAGACATTATACTTTTGTACATGAAGTCTTAAGACAAGATATGCCTTTATTAGTCCCACAAGGGGAAATTCCAGGTTTACAGCAGTACAAGAGCACACAACAGCAGATACAAAAGCACACAAGAGCAGAGAAAGTGCAAAATCAGGGTAATACAAATCAGGAAGTTATATACACTATTTACAGCTGTGTACATGCTGATCAAGCCAAAGTTTTATTGAACGGTTTATTGCACGGTTATTGTACAGGATTTTTGGAGCAGTTTTTTTTATGGAGTCTGACAGATGCAGGAAGGAAAGACCTGCAACAGCTGTCCTTCACGCACTTTGGATGTATCATACCATTGCACGAAGAGTAGATAGTGATACCTTCACTCTGGCCCTCTGCAGGTTGTTGCTGATGTCACTAAAAGTTGTTTTCGGCTCTTTCTTTACAGCTCTCACAATGTTTCTGCCATCACCTTCTGATGTTTTCCTTGGTCTACCTGTTCCACATCTGTTATGTAGTACACCAGTGTTTTCTTTCTACTTCAGGATATTGCAAATGATTGTAGTGGCTCTGACCAATGTTTGTGCAATGATTCTGATTGATTTGATTATTTTTCACCCATAGACAACTCTTTGGGTTTTGTTGTTTCACCAATATTCAACACAGGCAAAGCCCATCTTACCCAATCGGAAACTGAGTGTAGATTCAGTGGTATTTCCTGGTAGAATATGTCATGTAATTGGACACACCTGGACAACAAAACACTCCTGTTAGGCACATGTACCAATACTTTTGCTCACTTTTGCTGAAAAACGCATCCGATCCAGGTGTAAATACCTGGAAATGAAAGCGGAAACGTTGCTCTCTGGTGTCATAATGATCTTTTAATGTCAACCCCACATGTTTTCAGTATACAGCAAACATAAAGAAATTGACCTCACTGTTCCAATACCTCCGGACTGCACTGTATTTTATGTTCAAATTGTTCATATGCTGCTCGTTCCACACAATTTCTTGGGCCCATTGGTTTCCATGTTAACAGAATCGCAGATAGAATCACGTAATTGGCCCATAAAATGGAATCTACTGTTAATAATGTGAATGAAATGTTGCCATCCTGAGGAAAAGCAACATTTGTGTGGGGAAGCATTTCACCGGCAGACAGCTCAATCGTGGCGGACTCTCATCACAAACACTACAGTAGATCGCCCCCTCCCGAACTAAACATGTTGAAACAGTGACCTGAAACACCGGCAAAAGTTTGAAACTCCTCTCCTACTATTTAGTTTAGTTTATCAAAGCATGCTAGTGTGGCTGTGTGTGTGTGTGTGTGACTTTGGCTGTATGAGTGTGTGTACACCGTGTTGTGTCCTCACTCTTGTTCATGCAAACAAGACTTTTACGATGCCCATTGACGTCGTGCAAGTTCTGAGTGAAATAAAGACAAGATGCAAGTTTATTCTTGTGCCCCGCTTGTCTTAACCGTCAACAGACAATTTTATCTCACACAACACACTTCCTGCCTTCAAAATAGGAGTGCTGTTTGCCACATACTGTCTAATTATATAAACAAAATAAGGTTGTCATAAAAATATCTTACATTAATAACACAATTGGAATTGCGTTAGGAACTGCATCTTGCTTAACCACAAGCACGGGCATTACAGTTTGTTGAAGATTTTGTAGCAATGTGTGCAGAGGCTGACATCCCATTAGAAAAGTTAGTCAAGCTACATCCATTTCTGAAATATTGAGCAAAATTAGCCAACGATGTATTCCATGAATAAATGTAAGGGTTTTTGCATTTAATTAACATACATTTTATTTTCTGTCACAAAAGTACACACTGTATGCTTGTAAAGTAGGTATAAAGGTAAAAAAAAAATTAAAAAATGGAAATATATAAAACGGAATATGGGAAAAAATAAAACAGATTTAATTTCAATAGATTTCTGAAAATAAAAGTATTTGAAATTAGGAAAATGTTCTCCCTTCAATTTATATCATTTCGGCATTGGCTCAAAAAAACCCCATATCAGTCGGGCCGTAGTACTGAATGTTTATTATTGTGCACAAATTTGTGCACTGCATCCCACTGAGGGTGCGCTCACACTTATCATGTTTAGGTGGGTTAAAGTGCGGTTCGCTTCACTTGAGCTCAAATGTCAACGAGACACGAACGAGTGTTAAAATGACAGCTTGCAGAAATAATTAGGTTTGCTCCGATCGATCGGCCACCGATTAGTATCGGCCGATTTGCGTACAAAACACATGATCGGCATATGCCTATAAATGCCTTTCAAAGCCGATCACAAAAATGACAATTCATGTCATGACAACACAAACATGACATGAATGCGCGTGTGTGCTGTGTCACGTAGGGTTGCCAGGCAAGGGACAAAGACGCACTTGGTCCCAAATTGCTACAAGAATCAACACTAGTCTAGTCTGTTTTCAGTTTGACAACTTACCACAGGATACGCCAATCGATGCCAGCATGTTTTTAATCACGCTCTCGTCAAACCTATTGGTGTTCAAGACTTTTCTTGCATCTTTCTTTACACTCTTTGCCTAGCTGTCACTGGTGGCAGCTAGCTAGCTACCTGACTAGAATTATCCACCTAGCTTCTTCGTCGGTCTCCAAATATGACTATTCACTGCTGACATTTTGTTTTTGAAACAAACAAGTAATGCGGTTAGTTTGGAGTTTGTTTTTGTTCCACAGTGAAGTGAATATAACATTCATTGGGTACGTACTAACTTTTTCAAGTGTCACTGAACAATTTTTCTCTCTGGTTGTCATTGTACTAATTATGTCGTGTCCTCAAAACACTATTTGTGTGTGGTCGTTTAATGAATATAAACACATCGTGTGTCCAGCTGTCACGGGCTCTCCTAGCTTGCCAGGTGATTTTGAATAGCTCACAAAGGGTTTTTTTTTTATAACCGTTCAATTCAGAAGTTATGCCTTTATATAATAACCACAAAATAGCATAAAGATGACGACCACACTGTTTGAGTGAAGATGTGCATTTGTAAATAAAGTAGTGTACAGTTTAAATGTTGCCAATAAAACACAAATAGTTGCCAGCTCTAACACTGTTTAAAGTTGAAGACCCCTGCAAACTGGACAATTTATTCTCTTTTAAGTTAAGCAAGACAGATTTCTATTTAATAAAGATATTCAGTTGTATAATTTTATTCTGTTAATTTTGTTATCTTGAGCTAAAAAATAAATCACTGAACAACTTATTTCCCATGTATTCGTATTACTCCAAAACATGCATCAAATTAAATTCAGGTTTGTGTCAGAAATCCTTTCACAAAAATAAAGGCAAAAAAAAACTATCCACCCAAGAGTTTATCTTTTAATAATGACCTATTTGCCAGGCGCCCTTGAAATTGTCTAACGGCGGCCCTGGCCAATAGCACTTATCATAAATAAATTGAAAAATGTACAGTTAATTTATGTGATCGGGACTGGTATTAGCTGATCTCACTCATGGACGATCGGTATTAGAATCGGCAGCATAAAACCCTGATTGGAGCATCCCTAGAAATGTAATATATCACCAAAGCTGTCCAATTAGTTATTTACTGTGGAGCCTTTGGTTACATGACAAAAATATAAATGTGAACACAAAGTCAAAGTACCTATTAAGTATCTTTTTTTTCTAACTTTTGGCATCTGAACGCATCCGGAGAGACTTTTTGAGACAGTCGTTGTATTCCATAGTGAAGCTGTACGCAATGTTGCGGCCGGCGAGGGCATGTCTGGCTGTGGACAAAGCCGTACACAAACAGCAATGTTGGCAATGATGAATCGCGTCATCACATCCTTATGTGCTGCCTGCGTTACACAATTGTCACACAACACAATGATTCATGAGCAGCGTGATAGCATGGAGCGTAAAGGAGGACAGAAAAAAGGAAAAAAAGGTTGTAAATGGTGTGAATATCAAACTGGGTGACGCATTGAGTAGACAGATGGTTGTGTGTTGTGTGATGACCAGAAAGCATCACTTCATTACCATCTATACTGTGTGTGTGTGTGTATACAGTATAATTATGAGGGCCCGCAGAGAGTAGGCGTTACATCAGAGTGAATTAATTGAATTGAAATGTCACATTTATTTTTGTTTTTCTTTTTTTTTTTCATAGTCTGGTGTGCAGATAGAGGCAGCATGTGGGCGACAACGCCACGCAGGAAATGCTATAAAGCTTGACAGGTGACGGGGGGCATGCATGGATGAGTGCTTTAGGGGGTTCTGGTACATTCCATACTGTGCATAAGTCTTAGGTTGTTATGATATACTGACCGTATATAACGAAAATGTCAGCCAACAGAGGTGAGACCTCTACCAAGGCCGAAATGAACAGAGCGTCATATTCCATCTGTGGTACTTCCTGGTTCTGGGATGTGGCTGCTTCCTTTGATGCTCTAGTGACTCAATCAATAAAAGCACATTTGTGTAAGTGCAATTTTATACAGATACTCGCCAACTTTTAATGGTCTTCATTTGGTCAAAACTTCATCTTCCCTGGCCTGTGCATCACACCTCCAAAAACGCATCTTTTTCTCTGCGTTTTGGCCTCTCATCCACACGCAAACATAGCTTTTTGTTCTTAAAAACTGAGCTTATGGAAAAACTTGAAAACTCTGGCTTCAGCGTATGCGTGTGGACGCTGAACACATAACATAACATGACAATTATGTGCCATCATTTACAATTTGGTAAAATGGAAAACATACGATTGCTAGTTTTAAACCCTATTTTCTGGCGCACAAACCGCTTTTTTCTTTGAACCCTGCGGCTTATACAGGTATACCGGTAAACTTTACAACTACTGTACTAAATACTAATGATTAGTATTTGACATTCACAGTTTCAAAGTTTACAGGTCATCAAAATAGTTTATATCGTCAGTAATTCACAATTCAAATCAATATGGCAATAAACATAATTACACATAATTCCTCAATAGCTGTGTACATAAATATCCAATTTTCTATGCCGCTTCTCCTCATTAGGGTCGCGGGGGTATGCTGGAGCCTATCCCAACTGGCTTCGGGCGAGAGGCGGGGTACACCCTGGACTGGCACATATAGACAAACGACCATTCACACTCACATTCATACCTATGGACAAATTAGAGTTGCCAATTAACCTAACATGCACCTAACATGTTTTAGGAATGTGAGAGGAAACCGGAGTACCCGTAGAAAACCCACGCACGCACAGGGAGCACGCACACAGAAATGCTCAACGGAGGCTCAAACCCAGGTCTTCCCGATCTCCTGACTGTGACTGTGTGGCCAACATGCTAACCACTAGACCACCGTGCGACCCTGTACATAAGCTACGTAGTGTTCCTCATGTCCGGTTAGCATTTGCTATACAACATTACAGATACTGTATACACAAAATGAAAAGGATTATGCAAAAGACAATGCAGCCGGAGTCAAGGCAAGAAATTAAAACGCTTTCAGCAATGTGCACATTTTCCAATTCATCGTGAAATAGTAGTAGTTTAACAAACCAACTTGGAGAAAACACATTTCTATAGTAGAGTTCATGACGTGAAGCACAGCAATGAAAAGTTTACTTTTTTTCTACAGAAGTAGCCGCTACCAGTGAATGGATAACATTTGTTATAGATATAGGCATCTCACCGCTAAGTTAGTTTATCCGTAATCGGAATAATAAAGATGAGAGTTGCATTATCTGTGTGGCTGCCGACATCTCTTCTCCACTTTTTTATACCGTCGCTGCGGCACAAGAGCAAATCGGTCAGCTGACTGATGCATATGACATCTATGAAGTGGCGGTTATGATGTAGGTGACGAGCGAGCAACACTACCTTCGTGATCGTCGTAATAGGCACCCCTAACATAGCATATATGTCCATTCATACACTATATTACTTAACATTGTTTTCATGTAAAAAAACAAGAACAAAACAGATTCCCAAGGTGTGGCGGCTTTTATTGAGCCGTGGCCGTGTAGTGGAAACTCTGCTCTTTTACACACACTTTTCTTGGTCTGGCGATACCGCAGGTCTTGCAAAATGCTAATTTTATTTTGTCCTCTTTGACAAACACAGCAGTTCAAACACAAATGCTAATAAATCACTAATAATAACGCTAATCAATTCCCTCATGAGCCTTTACTGCCATCTCATTGAGCGCTGTGTGCAGGCCTGTCACGGTAATCACTAAATCAATTAACCGCACGATAAAAACAAAGTCAATAATTTTGCCGGCCTCGATATATTGACATGTGCATGCATGTTTGTTTTCCTTCTCTCTCTTGACCAAAGTGACAAGATGTTTCACTCTGTGCATCTGTCTCAACACCTGGGCACATTGGTTCTATAGCGGAATGAACAAAGTGAATGAACCTTCCTGTCAATCATTCAGTCTCTTTGTCCCATTGGGGAGAGGCGGTGCTGCGAGTGAGTGCACACATGCAGTAGCACTTATGTGCACTCCCTAGCATCTCTATTAAAAACTGTTGAGAAATTAAAGTTGCTTTTGATAAGGTGTACTTGCATTATTATGCCATATATTATCGTTATACTAATGAAAAAATGGTCAATAATATTGTTCATGGGCAATAATTTGTGGGACAATTATCAGCAGTTTCTCCAGATGAGCCCAGCAAGTGGTGACAATTCAACTCACAGCGGCAGTTGATAAAAATAACATTGGTTTTGTCTAGAGAGCCATCTGCCAGGGCTTTGAAGTTAAACTTGCCATTCAAAATACACTTTTCTTTGTCCAGATCTGCTCAGTACTTGTTCCCGTTTGTGGCTCAACATCAATTGCAATGCCGCTGCGTTTTCTCAAAACTACGGTGTGGGCCAAGGGCCAAACATGACGTCTGCACGTCAATCGCGCGTCACAAAAAATAGTGCCGTTAAAGGGAATTTATCTTGTTTCTATTGCGTTAATTTTGACAGCCCTACCACAAATAAAATAATACAGTTCTCAAAATGAACCCAACCGTGAGATTAATACTGAAGTACTGTTGCACTGCTACAATTAAAGGAAAACGGCACTTTTTTGAAATTTTGTCCATCATCCACAATCCTTATGTGAGACATGAACACACATGTCTGTCTATTTTCTGTGTTCTAAGGATATAAAAAGAGGCAGCTAAGATTGCACGTACAGGGACGCACCTATTCTGCCTATAAAGCCTTCTGAAAAAACCTCCTTTACATAACGTGACCTGCATATTAACCAAGCTACAACGCCATTGTTATTATTAGTATTACGAACATTGTTACGCCCAAGAACTACGTTACTAGCTAGCTACTAGCCGGCTAGCTAGCAACTTCACCACACAATCGCCTGCAGCACGTCAGCGCCGCGCCCACAAATGCTTCAGGCAACTACTGAAACTTTACATTGGAGTGTTTTGCTGAGTTTCGAAAAGTTAACACTCAGTGTAGAGTTGCTATGTGAAATCAATGCGCCCAGGAAGGAAGTTCTGGTAATGCTTAAAATGACTAAAATAACTAATGAAATGACTAAAAAACCTAAGTATTATCATATATAGTATTGTTACAACTGAATACAGCCATCCTGACGTGTAGTTATTCAGCCGCCATTACAGTATTATCATGAATATACCTGTTACTACATGGTCACAGCACGGATATAAAATCATAAAACCTTGTTGGAGGTTTTTGGAGACAGGATAGGTATGTCCCATTATGTGCATTAATTACCTGCTTCTTTGTAGACAGCTCATTCCTGCACGTACGGGAGCCACTTACTCTGCCTAAAAAGCCTTCTTAAAAAGACTCCAACAACTCCAACTCCGACTTCTTAAAAGCGCCAACAATTCTCCATTTACATATAATGTGACATGCATATTAACCAAGCTACAGCGACATTCTTATGTTTATTATTAATATTGTTACTCTACGTTACTGGCGCATTGACACTTAGCCAGAACACACCGGCTAGCGACGAGCTTCTCCACAGACCCCAAACCACTACAAAAAAGGCAAGGCTACATAGTTGAGCTGACACCACTGCTGCTGTGTTTTTATCTGTGTTAACGCCTGTAAGTTAGTCTGTAAGTCTGTAAGTTAACTGCTAGGTGTAAGCTTTTGTTTCTATATTGCTATGTAAAATCAATGCGCAGAGGAAGGAATTTCCAGTAATACTTAAAATGGCCAAAATATGCAAAATGCTGAAAGTATTATATGTGCCTGTTACTACGTGGTCACAGCATGGATATAAAACCATAAAACCTTGTTGGAGGTTTTTGAAGGTGTTTTAATAGCGGCCTTTGTAGGCGGCATAGATGGCTCCCATTACGTGCAATGAGCTGTCTCTTTTTTATCTGTTTTTATATCTTTAGAACACACAGAAAATAGAAATACGTGTGTGTTCGTGTCTCACATAAGGATTGTGGATGATGGGCAACATTTTTTTTTAAAAGTGCAGTTTTCCTTTAATGTTTTACCATGTCAGCATGACCGCTTTGAAATAATTTGAAACTAAACATGAGTTTTTCCTCACATTTGCGTCTTTGGACATGTTCTCCATGTCTCAGTAAGTTGTTTTTTTGTGAGCAGGATTATGCACAAACAAATTTAACAATTTCCATAAAACTTTGTGTAGGGACCAGGCCAAAGAGGAAGCCATTGAAATACGGAATATGTTTGTCTTTTTTCTTAGTCAGGAGACAATCATGTCTAAATCAAATGAAATAAAATCCAGACATGTGGGTGTGTGTGTTGAAGGTGTTTGAGGAGGTGTTGATTTAAATTAGGACTGTAGTTACAAGTCTACACAATTTGACACAGTTTCTGTTACACCTCCTATCATTAAAGGCCTTATCGTAGTTGTAATTTGTTATCTGGCAGTAAGAGTCCTCCAGAGAGGATTCCATCTCAAATGCCACTCGCGGTGTCACCTCACTATCTGAAATGAACTCTCCCTCCCTCAGATCTGTTTTCCCTTCCTTCTTGTTTGGAGCCAGAACCCAAGAGAACATCTCTCACGGGTGTGCGCTGCCAAATCATTCCTTATGACTTGTGAAAGACAATGCGAAATTGGCTGGATAAGAAGGCGGCGAGTAAGAGCGCAGCGTCTTGCATAACGCTGGAACGGGACCAGCGGCAGCAAGTGCCAACATTCGACATCGGCGGCGTTGCAAGCCAAGAAAATGTAGAATCGTAAGGAGCGGCGGCGGTGTTCACTTGTCTCTTTAACTCTGCAGGTTGAATGCAGCTGTTTATGTAACATTTAGCAGTGCAGATGTTCTAGAAATACCTTCATTTGTCTTCATTCACACGAATGCATGAAAGGTGCCAAAGTGCATGTAAGGTAAGCACGTACAAGTGAAAGTGGTTTCAAACTAGGCCGAAGAACAAAATGTGCAGTTCATTTTTGATTTGGATTTTTTCTCAGCTCTGAAATATTGGACCTTTTCAGTAAGAAGCTTGAGATGATCTTTTCTTGGCATCGCTAGATGATCATGGCACCTACTACACATTGCTCTGTCACGCTTACACTGCTCACAGCCTGCCGATTGCTACAGTCGTGTGAAAAAATGAGGACACCCTATGGTGTAAATCTTGTGCTCCCGGAGTTCTGCACACAAAAGGATGCAAATGTGTAAAAACATGCACTCCGACTGTGTTGCCTGGGCTATTATTTTTCCAACAAAAACACGACATGATGGTGCTGTTATTAAATCCCCAAATTAACCCCATTAGTTGGACTGACTGGTAAATTCTCACACAGCTTAATGCGCCCTACAAAACACTCACACTTGCTGTAACTTTAGTGTGTTTGGCCAAATCACCAGGAAATTTGGTACACACCCCTAAGGGACTGTCAAGCATGTGTGTGTACATTTTTTAGCAAGATTTGGTTGAAAAACATGACTGCCATCCAGAAAAACAGGCACAGGCCGGATTTTAGCAACTAAATGGTCCAAGTCACTGAGTCTTGAGTTGATAGTGCTGTCAAGTTTTAAAAATTGAGCGAGTTATTAATGTGATTTGTAATTAATTGATGTAATTAATGTGTTTTTTTAATTCAATATTAATACATTTAATATTTTCGGAGTTACAGCATAGTCTATGACTTTCTGAATACTTCTTTTTGCCATTATTACAGCCTGTAGACATGCAATAACATCCCTACAGTCACCTTTACACTCCTATTATTCTTTGTTTACACCGCATTGGCGAGGGATCACTGCAGGGACACAAGAGACGGCCATGGATTTAAGCATGACATGCTAGAGAGCCTCCAATTTATTTATTGTAAAGTTAAGGAAGCGTTTTAAACGGAGTGGGGACGATAGACTAAAAGTAAGAAACCAAATGCTTACCACTTTCACACGGAATGGAAGGAGAAACTTTTTTCTACTGTGTCTCATCAATGTTTTGTTATTACTGACGCCTAGTGTCCAGAATACTACGTATGACTTGTCTTTCAATATTTTTTTAGTAATAATAAAACTTTTTTTTTATAAACAACCACTTAAACAGATGGAGTCCTAGCCAGTTACATTCTGTTGTATTTGAGACCAGTCCCAAGTGCTGCCTGCTACCTTTAGTTTCGACCACCATGGGGGAATATTTCTGTGTTTATTTATCAATCTCCAGATAATTGGACAGTAAAAAATAAAACATCAGGTTCACATAAAGCGCTGAACTTAACACATCAAAAAACAGTAAGAAGACTTTTCTGAGCAATACAGGTATTGAACACTGAACCAGCTGAGGTCCAGTGAAGTCTGGTTATAGCAACACAGTTGGGCAAATCCTCCACCAAAGTCAAAGTCAATCATTGATTATCATCACAACGTACTTTTTAAACAGTGTCACTTTACAGTCTTGCTCTCTTGTTATCATTATAATACTTATAGCTTGTCTTCAAAACACGAGTTGTGTGTGGAAGTTGTGCAACAGAAACACATAGTGTGTACAGCTTGAACGGTGACGCTTCCACAGGGGTCTCCAACAGGTAGCGCGTATGTTAGCAGTAGCTCACCAGCTGATGTTGAGTAGTCCACCAAAGAACATTTGCTTCACCTCTTAGTATTTTTATAAGTGTTCTATTCAAACATGACACCTGTATTTAATGACAAAGGAGCACACTGAGTGGAGATGTGCTTTGTAAATAAAGCGCTATTTAAATGTTGGCGCCACACAGTCAGGAGATCGGGAAGGTCTCGGTTCGAATCTCCGCTTGGGCATCACTGTGTGGAGTTTGCATGTTCTCCCCGTGCGTGTGTGGGTTTTCTTCAGATACTCCGGTTACCTCCCACATTCCAAAAACATGCATGTTAGGTTAATTGGTGACTCTAAATTGTCCATAGGTATGAATGTGAGTGTGCATGGTTGTTTGTCTATATGTGCTCTGTGATTGGCTGGCGACCAGTCCAGGGTGTACCCCGCCTCTCGCCCGAAGTCAGCTGGCATAGGCTGCAGCATACACCCGCGACCCTAGTGAGGATAAGCGGCAAAGGAAAAATGATGCATGGATAAATGTTGGCAGTGCTATCAGCAACTTTGCCATTAAATCAACAGTTTTACAATGTTCTGGGTTCATGTTCTGCTAGTTGCTGAAAAAAGTTAAATAAATAAGTTAATAAATTAATAAGTCATAAAGAAATTGCTATTTGTCATTTTTTTTTAAATTGCAGACGCAGCAGCGGCATGACACAGCAACACAGCTTCAAAAAATTCTAGGGAAAACCCTGATATACAGTATATGCCGATATATACTGTATGATATGGACTCCCAAATCAAGACTCATTGGGACAATGGTGAAAGTAACCCATTTGACGCCCCCCTCAGTGTATATTATATATTATGTACCTAGTGTACTAGTGTACTTAGTGGCCGCATGGTGGTCTAGTGGTTAGCATGTTGGCCACACAGTCACAGTCTGGAGATCAGGAAGACCTGGCTTCGATTCTCCTTTGGGCTTTTCTGTGTGGAGTTTGCATGTTCTCCCCCTGCGTGCGTGGGTTTTCTCCGGGTACTCCGGTTCCCATGTATGTTTTTGGAAACCATGCATGTTAGGTTAAGGTATGAATGTGAGTGTGAATGATTGTTTGTCTATATGTGCCCTGCGATTGGCTGGCGACCAGTCCAGGGTGTACCCCGCCTGTCACCCGAAGTATTCCCGCGACCCTAATGAGGAGAAGCGGCATAGAAAATGGATGGATGGATGTAAACTTGAGATACTTGCTATTAACTGACTGTCTGCCTCTGTAAACGTTTGTAATGAATATTTTTGTAAAAAGTTGTTAAAAATAATGTTTAAAAAAAAAGAAAATGGATGGATGGATGGGTGGATAATTAATCGCAATTAAAGGGATAGTTCGGATTTTTTGACATGAAGTTGTATGACATCCCAGCAGTGGACTATTTCAACAGTGACTTACCACCCCCATTTGATCACGCAAGTCCAGTTCTGGTCGCATCTCCGTGATGAGGAACGGAGTTCTGCTTAGCTGCTGGGTCGTTTAAGTAAAGAGTTTGGGTTCTCAAAACAATATGCGTCCAAAAGAGTAATACATTTGCATCATAAAAATGCCTCCTCAAAAAAATCTGACCTCACAAATCGCGGAACCAAATGGGGGGAACGGGGGTGTCATGACTTCATGTCAAAAAATCCGAACTGTCCCCTTAATGCTTTAATTTGACACCTCTAATATTTGATACCTGCATTACATTCATGCTAGCAAGTCTTCCAAAGCATTTGGACCATGACGCCACAAACCTAATTTACATTCATGTTAAAACATGTCACCAGGATGGAGTGTCCTCATGTATTGACATGACTGTGTATGCTGTGATGTATTAACTAGCAATGTTCCCTTCATTTCCACTATTTGCTGGCACCATTATTCAACTTTCACACGCAATTTGTAATCATGTTCACTTTTAAAAAGTAATTTCCAAAGGGCAAACATTAGTCAGACTGATACAACATCATGTTATCACATTCCTTATGTGCAAATGCCACACCGCTGTCGCCATGGCATACTCAGGATGTCAGTTAATTGTGGGCACTCCTGAGGAGGGGCGGAGGGCAAGGAGGGGGCATCCAATTAAAACCTGCCGTCTATCATTAAGGAAGCGTTGAAAGTCTCAGGGATCTTGTTCTGCAAAGCTCGTCTCTCCTCCTGTGACGCCATCTCTGCTCCGCTTTGTACGCCAGCGATGAAGGGGAAAATTGAGACGAGCCTTAATGTTCTTTTTGTTCAGCAGTGGTTTTTGTCTTGGAACTCTGCCATGCAGGCCGTTTTTGCCCAGTGTGTTTCTTATGGTGGAGTCATGAACACTGACCTTAACTGAGGCAAGTGAGGCCTGCAGTTCTTTGGATGTTGTTGTGGGGTCTTTTTGAACTCTCGGATGAGTCGTCGCTGCGCTCTTGGGGTAATTTTGGTTGGCCGGCGAACTCCTGAGAAGGATCACCACTGTTCCATGTTTTCGCCATTTGTGGATAACGACTCTCACTGTGGTTCGCTGGAGTCCCAAAGCTTTAGAAATGGCTTTATAACCTTTTCCACACTGACAGATCTCAACTAATCTCAGTTTAAGTTATAATGGGGGGGACAATCACTTTTTAAAAACTGCTTTTTGTATTCAGTTGTGTTGTCACTGACTAACATTTAAATTTGTTTGATGATCTGAAACATGGGCCGCACGGTGGCCAAGTCAATTCAGTTTTTGTTGTGGCTTTGTGATGATGTGTAGAGCTGACACATCGTAGCTACTGCTTGCTAGTTTTAATCTTTTCATCTCGACAATATTCCGATGTCACAAGTCCTGATATCTTTGCCAAATGAAACATGTTCCCTATTTCATTTTAGATGACTAAGTTGTGACGTCAGCTTCACATCAAGCGTACACAAGAAAGTAGCTAAAGTAAGCCTCATCCGTCAGCACGTTTCTAGGAAACCAATTTATTGTTTAAATCAGGCGCGATTGCATTTCTTGTCTGCCCGACATGCACACACGTGCAACCCCGCCGGCCTCGCTGCCTCCGTAGGGATGAAGGAATCCACGTGATCTGCTGGGCATGGGTCGGGTTGGAGGATATTTTGTGCTTGGAGGGTCACTGGCAAACAAATATGTGCACTCACTTGCCGGTTTATTTGCTTCACTTAAATGGCAGTGATGCAGAATAATCCCACAGCCCATATTTTGTCATAAAAAGGCAGGGAGGAAGGGAATGGAGATTGTTTAGTTTTTGTATACAAATATTGTCATCATGATCAGGGTATTATGGATACAAATATTGTCATGATCAGTACATATACAGTACATATACACACACACACTCTACATATACATATATATATATATATATATAAATTAATCTCTTACGAGCTATATATATATACATATATATATATATATGTATATATATATAGCTCGCATGAGATTAATTTAATGGTTTTCTTGATAATAAGCAAAATCGCTTAAGTTCTTACATGAATAGCTATAGCATTGTACTAGCAAAAAATGTAACTATTATGAGCTATTATCAGACATCCCTAATATGTCGGGATGTCCAATATTGGCTTTGTCTCAATTTCCGATTCCGATATCAACCGATACCGACGTGTAATATCACATATCTTTTTTCTTGGGTAAAATTGTTGTAAAGTAACAATACTCTCAAAAGAGTACAGTTGTTTTGTTGGCTACTCCACCCATCTCTGAGTACATAATTCATGTATTACATATTTTATATCAGAATACATTTGTGTTTGTTGATTTGTGTTATTTTGGGAAAGATTGGGTAAAAAATACATGAATTTGCGGATTATTATTTTAATTGATAACTTTCATGTTTTATATTTTATATTCTTATTTTATTGTATTAAAACTACTCAATGGGATCAATAAAGTTCTTATCTTAGCCATCTGTGATCAAATAGATTGTTTCCCAAGTATGTGTGAATGTATAAGCGAGAGGCATTAACTTTAATTTCTTTGTAGAAAGGCACTTAATGAAAGTAAGTACAGTCAAACCTGTCTTAGCGGCCACCTGTATAGAACGGCCACCTGCCTATAGCGGCCACTGAAAAAATCCCCCGCGGAAAATTTACGTGTTATAGACCCTGTGTATAGCGGTCACCTGTCCAACGCGGCCAGCGGCCACCCATTTTGTATCCCTTGGTCAATATCTGACCACATATAGCGGCCAAAATACCGACTCAAGCAGACGCTTCATGCACGAAAAAGTTTCGTTTTTTTAATCAATGAAGCCGTCGTGTGTAGACTTTAATTACTGAGTCGTAACTCAGTCACAATCATTCATAAGATCCACACAAACTGTCAGTTGTTCCACATAAAAAAAGCCATCTTCTTTGGAGCTTGTTGCAGACAGTGACACCGTTTATTTCCTGGTGTGAGACAATGTGCACTGGTCAATACTGTAATGCCGCTTGTTGTGGGGAAGGAGAGACTCACGTCGCCGATGCACTTTAATCGCTTTATTAACAGCGGAGAACACCGCAGGACTTTACATCCACGCCAACATAAACACACTTCCCAACTCTCTCGACACTCACAGTTAGCACTCAGCCTAGCTCTCCTGCTCGTGACGCCCACCGTCACTTCCCGTCACTTCCTGATGAACTAAAGCTGTAATGACACTGCCGTATACAGTATATAGTAGCACAGCTTTGTTCTGTGGGTGGTGTAGAATAACAAGCCTAGTCGTTCTTTACAACTTTTATCCGCTGTCCCACAGTGCCCTCTACTGGTCAACATGTAACAGTATAATTATATGTATCTGCAAACACAACAAGCTTCTAATCACAGACATGTTAATATGTGCGCCCACAAATTCAAAATGGCTGCCAACCTGTCTATAACGGCCACCTGCCTATAGCGGCCACTTTTGCCGTTTCCCTTTGGTGGCCGCAATAGACAAGTTTGACTGTACATTTATTTGTATTCCCTTACAGCGAAGCCTTGCCACATCCAATATGGCGGCGACGTTGAAGGCTTAGCGCTCGATGCTGTGTCTACTACGTGTATAGTTTTGAAAACAGCACTCCCTGTTTCCTAACGTGCTTTGTTGTAATTGGCTGCTAAGTTACACATTTCGGGCTCACATAGCTGATGATTAGTCAGCATTATTCCTTGGTAGTGTCTTGTCTGTTGTTATCGTCCTATTATGTTGCAGTGTGATGTTTTTTTTTTTTAGCTCTTTCTTTAAAAAACACCGTAAGTAAGATTGGTATGTGGAATGATAACCCCCCCCCCACGATTCCTGTGGAGCTTGTAAATTTGTTGTGAGTTCTGTCATTACCCTGCTTGCTAAATAATTTGCTGCTCCCAGAAAATTCACCCAAAACATGTGAATGCAACTTAAATGACGTGGCGTCTTTGAACGCAACTCCTCACTGCTCATAACAGCACAGTTAAAAGTCTGATTCAAATATTCTGCTATTTAAGAAACCAGTGTTAGGTAAATAGATTTCCAGACACATGTGCCATCTCTTAACTTGATTTCAATTTTAAGTTCGTTTGACCCCCCCGTCCACAATAGCAAGACCGATACAGATAATGTTTTATATCATTTTTTAAATTTAGATTTAACTGTAGTTTGTGCACACCTGGAGGTAAGAACGACTCAAACAAAGTTGGATTTGACAAACTGTACCTGGAGATTTGTCCTAACAAATATCATGACATCACTACTATTAAGAAAAGATTTTTTTTAAATAGCGACAGCTCAGTAGTACAAAGCGTGGCTCCAAGGGGTTTACTAGCCGACAAAAGCCGATATCTTCAACGATGGTAAAGGGCTGTGTAACCCCGGTTAACAGGATGCTCAAAAGTAAAAGCATGTTATTAAAAACAGCAATAAATACCCATTAATCTATTTTCTTTGCCGCTTATCCTCACTGCTGGAGCCTATCCCAGCTGACTTCGAGCGACAGGCGGGGTACACCCTGGACTGGTCGCCAGCCAATCGCAGGGCACATACTGTATAGACAAACAATCATTCACCTAACATGCATGTTTTGGGAATGTGGGAGGAAACCGGAGTACCCGAAGAAAACCCACGCATGCACGGGGAGAACATGCAAACTCCACACAGCGATGCCCAAGGGAGATTCGAACCCTTCTTGATCTCCTGACTGTGTGGCCAACATGCTAACCACTAGGCCACAGTGAGGCCCAGCAATAAATACTTTGGATAAAAAACAATATGAGTCAATATGGTTATATAATCTGTAAAAATGTGAGTAATATTCTTTGTTGTTTAAAAACCTGATAAAATGTGAAAAAATAATGTAAATTAATTGGTTGTTATTGTAATTTACAGTTGACTTGGTGAGTGAAAGAAATGTTTCTGTCCACATTTGTATTTTTTCAATAATAAGCCGGCAGTTCAAACTTATTCTTGGTGTGTGGTCCTTTATTTCTGCTAAGCCCAAAAATGACTCCAGTAGCCGAACCTTTACTGGTCCCCTTGTCCCCTTATCCCTTGCTATTAGACTGTAATCACCACACGTGGGTGTTACAGCTGGTCATCCAGCGCCATCATTTCCATGATGAAATCACAGATGGCTTTAGCCCTCGAGTCATCACTTTCAAACACCACAGCTATATAACGGCTGATAAGATATGATGTATTGAGGCTCCATGTTTTTGTCCCTCATTGCAGAATGCTTACAAAGCATTTGGCGAAATGTCTTCCTCTGAAACAGTGAGAAGTCCCACACGATCGACGCCATGTTTGTTTACAAATGAGCTCAGGGGAAGTTACGGTAGGCTGTTTTCCCGCACATCATAGAAAAGGAGCGCTTGATTTGCTCATGCTAACCCACCTACGCCACAGCACAGGTACTATGTAACTTATTAAACACAGTACCATGTAACCAATTTGATGTGTTTTGTCATAATTTAAACAAGGGGGTGTTCTGATAGAACTTTTTCACTTCCAACAGCATACGGATATTGCAGCCTTGAGTATTGACTTATTTTGTAGAGTGGAATGTTAGAAAAGGCTTGACAAGTGATATTACTCAAAGAGAGAACAATAGCTAGCAACAGTAGGTATGAACAAAGGTTCCCTATGCATTTCTTTATGTGTATGGGGTATAGTTTTATCCACAATGTAGTGGAGGCTAGGCATAATGTAGGGAGGCTCAAGGTGCTCAATGAAGCATTTAAACCCAACATTACTCACCTCCGACAGCGGCTGTTCATCAAGCACAATATATGAGCTTTTCTTCTATAGCTAATGACTTTTCGTCATCCCGTGGGAGTTTGGCATACATTGCAAATGTTTCAGACAGCGCTGGTTAGGCCTGTCACGATAATCAATAAATAAATTAACCGCACAATAAATAAAAAACAAACTCGATAAGTTGGCCAGCCTCAATATATTCCTTGTGCAAGTGTGTTTGTTTTCCTCCTCTCGCTCTACTAAACAAGGTCGATGACAAGAGGATTCACTCTACTCTACTTGAGATGCGTCTGTCTCAACACCTGGGTGCGTTGGTTCTATAGCTGACTGAACGGAGCGAGTGAACCCTCCTGTCAGTCATTCAGTCTCTTTGTCCCAGTGGGGAGACGCGGGGTGTCATGTGTGTGTCATGTGATACACAATCAAATACTTTCAATATGCCTGTTGTGTATAAAACACGATCTGATGTCAATTTCAGCCCATTTCTTGTCATTTTGTGACAATTAAATAAATAATACAAAACAGTGGAACTTAACCTTTCAGGTGCGGTGACTCCCCAAGTATAACGCTTCATTTTGACCAAACTCCGCATGCAATGTTGCTAACAGTGAATCAAGGAAGTGTATATGCAAATGAGCTGATGTCTGCATTGGCACACGATGTGAACCGAAGAGTATTTCTGGGTTATTTCTCTTTTTTTTGTCAATACACAGACAATAACAAAAGTGGCACTGATTCAAAATCTGAAATATGGCGTAGTGTCCATGACACACTTTACGTTTCGGTTTTCTACTGATCTGTTTTTTCTAATCAATACACCGTTTCCACAGACGGTGACGACGTGTGTTACACTTCAATGTGCAATTTGATTTACCAAGACTTGATACTCCAATTCATTGAGTGTTTTTATTGTTTTATGGTTTTTATTTAAGTGTTGTTTTTATTAACAGAGACAGAGTCTATTTTTTATTGTCTTTGGTTATGATTGTGATTTTGATTTAAGTAAAATTTTTGCTAAAAGAGACTGAGAGTCCATCTCATTGGGTTTTTTTTTGTTTTCTTTTGTTTGTTTAATTTATTATGTTATTTGTTTCATGCATTTTATTTAAAAAGCACTTGACATTCCAATTCCAATGTTAAATACTGAGATATTAAAGTTTATCGCTTTGGATACGGCGTACTCACATTATTATGCCATATATTACCATTACATGAATGAAAAAAATGGTCTCAAAATAATGTTGACAATAATATCGTTTATCGGCAAGAATTTTTAGGACAATTATCGCCCAGCAAAATTAGTTATGGTGGCAGGCCTAGGCCAAATGTTTAAGTTTTAAGGGTATTTTTTCAACAGGAGGGCAGCCATGCTGGGAGTTGGTTGGGTCTGACTTGGACTTCAACACTTTGCCTGTGTGCTAAAGCAAGTGAAGCAAATTACTGGTGAGTCCTTCAGAGGTGGCAAGGGATGTGCGGACATTTCTGCCAACTCTGCAGCTCAAAGTGGCCCTCAAGCCAGAGGGAATCTTTCCGAACGTGTTGTGCTGTGTAAGTCGGCTTGCTAATTGTGTGATTTGCGAGGCAAAAGAAGCGATTGTCTCCAGTTTGAAGGTAAAGATGTTCTCAGGTCAGGGCCGTCCTCATTCCACAAGCACTTTGCCCGAGGCCAGCCCAGCCCCCACGTACCTTCCCAGCATTTAAAAGATGCAGAAGAACAACACCACGCCTCGTTCGTTTTTTTCCCCCTCTTGAATCTTTCACATCAAAAAAGCTGTTGTTGCTGCCAAGCTGAACAGGCGGCGAGCTTAAAGAGCAAAGACGCTCGCGCTGTCTCTTCTAGGCTGTTTGCAGGAGCTCAGCGTCTCGTTGAGGACGCCAAAGACGCCAGCTGTGCAAAGTCCACCTACTGGATAAACACCACAACTGATGGAGAACTAACTGATACGTCTCTTTACCCATTTTACATCCATCTGTGCATCTGCGCTCCAACGGCCTTAGCAGCGGGCGAGATGTCTTAGCGTGTTCACCGACCTTTGAACTTTTGAACACCGCACTGAGAAATAATCTGATGATTCAGTCAGAAGGCTGTCGTGGCTCATCTTTATAACGGCACACATGGAGGACATAACAATCTGGATTAAAGCCGCACATGATGACGATGACGAGGGGACCTTCGGGCGCAATCTACGTGACCACGAGTTGCACGAGGAGTGCACATGGCGTGCGGATGCTTGGCGACGATGGGGGAAATGCCAAAGGAAAGAATGAATTGTACAATCTAAGACTCATTCATACATCCCGGCATATCATAGCAATCCCCAATACCCTACTGGCTGTGAGCAGGATTCACCCCAAACAAACCAGTGTTTCCCACAGGACTGCAATCTATTTGTGGCAACGGGCGGAATGATGTACTAACATCATTGTCTAATTTGCATAATTGATCCATTTTCAAATAATGAGTAAAAAACATGAAAAGCAAAACAAATATGTTTAGAACTACAAATGAACTTTCTTCTGTTGCTTCTTTTTTTCAAAAACAAGACAGCCCTGTGAGTGTTTTTAGATGGGGGAGCACCTACTCCCTGTGCCTACAATCGGCAATAATATATCCATCCATCCTCCATGCCTATTAGGGTCGCGAGGTATGCTAGAGCCTATCCCAGCTGACTTATAGACGAGAGGTGGGGTACACCCCAGACTGGTCGCCAGCCAATCGCAGGGCACATATAGACAAACAACCATTCACACTCACATTCATACCTATGAAAGCCGAGCGCCGTCACTGGGATAATGCTGGTTCATCCTTACCTGTGCTGTTACATGAACTATTCACGAACATGTTAGCGTTTCCTTGTCGTTACATTGCCTTTTTCTCTGTCACCTTTTGTTTTGTTATCCGGCACTACTGTGAGGACTGGGTTTTTTGTCATTAAAATATTTTTATGTGCACACTTCAGCCTCCGTCTCTGCATACCGGGGGTCAAGCACTCGACAGCTCCACGTTTCGTGACAGGCGTGTCGATTCACTTCAAACTGGTTTGCTGTCTAAGGTGAGTGGGTATGGCCTCAGATATGGAAAGCCGAACAGCATCCATGGAAAGGCGAGTTCAGGACCTTCAGAGAGAGACTAGTCAATTAAGAAAATCAAACGGCCATCCATGCTTTCAGTGTGTTGAGAAATGACGAGGATGTTGTGCGTTATTAAAACATGTGGTGGGAATATAAGAAAAATTTGCAACTTGGAGTGTCCAATGGTCCAGAATTATTGTCTATTTAAATACAGTAGAACCCCAGTTTATGTGATTAAAAAAGGTCGGATAAAAACAGAAATGTATGAAAAAAGGCAATTTTGTAAAGCAAATAACTGTAAATCAATTGAATCTTTTCCAGGCACTCAAAAATATTGACAAAAAATACATTCTATAAAGAATAATTAGCGCAAAACAATGTCAAATAATTAGAAATGACTGATGGATGCAACTTGTTGTTGACGCCTACTCCCCATGCATCCTGGCAAGATTGAATTCAATCGTGTTTCTTACCTTTTTCATCAAATTGCTGGCACTCCGAACTGTGGCAGTAAGTCAGCAAAGCTAACTAGTTTGTTATGTGCAATATTGTACGATTACAAAGACGGTGTGCAAAAACCGAGGTAACATTTTAGATTTTCGACAAAAACCAAATCGTATGAAAATTAGGGTGTATAAAAACCAAGGTTTGACTGTAAAGCTTTAGTTCTTATATCTCAACTACCTCCAGGTTCAATGGTAATATGCCCCCTGGTGGCTGGAGGAAGTATAGCTAGGGCAATTGGCTGCATAATCCCTTGAAGTGATGATATTATTTTTGGATCCTTTGTTGGCTTTCAGCCTCTTGCAGGAAAAAAGTATAATATTTCATTACCCTTAAGAAAGTAGTAGAAAAATAATAGCTCAGCCGTGAACTGAGTTCTAACCCCTAAGCGATAGCGATGCTATTAAGTATGATAAAGCATGAGCAGAAAAATATCAGATGGAATATAGTTCTAGCACTCGGAGCATGAATATGTATCGTATGAATGCTCGTCTCTCAGTGCTCATCAAAAGTTAAGACTTTGCTGTCTTTTGGCACACAACAGCTTTAGTGTAAACAAATGGGGGCTCTTTTTAATTTTGTGTATTTTACTTGGAATATCCAAAAAGGCCAACATCCTGTCCGGCGTGCCACATCGAGGCATGGCGTGCGCGTCTGCGATCAGAGATCGTGACACACGAGAACAGACAGCAGAGGACAGGAAGGCCCTCGGGAGGCTACAGTGACTTTGCTTCAAATCTGTTTGTGTTTACTCACACGAGCTGATTGCGCTTCAAATCATGAGCGACACTGACTCCCCCTAAAACATTGGCGGTAATATTTCCCAAAAGTTCAGCGGCGAAAGAGGAAAATCTTTCATTTATATGAAAGATGATGTTTCCGTTTCCATTCAAAAAGCGGGAGAGGAGCGGTAAATATCAGCGCAAGCTGATGAAATATTCAGCTCCGAAGATTTGCAATCAATCACATCCTTTTAGCATGTGGACGTGGCGCATGAGAGATGTCTGAGTCACCATAACGTGTCGTGCCCTGAGCTCCAGACTTCACATTGTAGAAAAGTGCAGGAAAATGCACAGAAGCTGTTCAAACAAGCATCCCGAGGGACCTGACCGCAAGACGACGAGTGGACAGCTGGCATCAGCATGTGTCCTCAGTCTTCTCCAGTGTCCACCTGGGACGACTTGGTATCTGCTTCATTAGGTACACCTGTTAGGAGCTAATGCACTGGCCTACTGTGCACCAACAAATACTGCCAAAAATGCTGATAAAGCTGTGAATAACATGGTTCAGGGGTGTCCAAACTTTTTCCACTGGGGCCTGCACACTGAAAAAACAATGTGCGAAGAAGATATATGCAGTATTTGCTGGACTCTGTGTCACATCATTCCAAAAAAATGTGTCACGAAGAGGCAAAAAACATAAAAGTCGCACTGGACTATAAGTACCATTTTTCAAAAATTCAAAAAAAATTGGATACAAGTTATTCAGAGCAACAGGCTGAATGGTAACTTAACACACTGATAGTTATTCAGCGACACAATAGCATAAAGAACATACCCGGGAGGCTGAACAGGCTAATTCAGGGATGTCCAAAGTGTGGCCCCGGGGCCCCGCTGCTGTTTTTGGCATTCAAAGACACCACATCATTTAAGTTGAATTTTCTGGGCTTTCTGAGCACACTTAAATGCTGGTAAGAATATCAACTTAGTGGTTTTTTCCCGCTTTCTGTTTATTTAGACCACACAAACACGCATCATAAAGATGTTCTTGGGAGGTTCCGTGTGTTCCTGAATGCCTCGAGAATGAGGAAGTGTTGTTCTGAGGACGAACGGACTAGAGACGTGTTTGCGAGTTGGAGATACATACAGGTATATGGTGTTGGAATTGCGCTGCTGTTGTGTGCTGCTGTGTTCAGGTCAGAATGAAGTTCAAAAACAGCGTCAGACTCTGCACGCTACCTGTGCCTCCATCTGCCGTCATAAGAGAGAGGCGTGGCTTGCCATGATGAACATGTGTTAATTCCGCTAAAAATGTTAACGTAATTAAGAAATAAATGACTTACAGCCGCTAACACGCTATTTTTGACAGCCCTAATTTTGATATAGAGTCTGAAAACTACAGTACTGTCTATTTATATACATTTTTTCCCTATTTTTAAATGCAATGTGATGTTATTATATTATTGTTATTATATTAAAATGTTAAATGTATTATTAAATGATTCCTATTATAAAATGTAAACAGACCAGGTTCCAGCCCAAGGCTCCTGTCCATCTGTTGTCCCCCAAAATATGTGAAGGGTGTGTTTGTACTTGGCATTTTTGGACCTCTTTTATTGGTGCGTATTGTTTAGGTGTACCTAATGAAGTGTCTGCTAAGTGAAAAGCCAGCGAGCGTCCTCTAAAGAGAAACAGCTGACTTTTTTTTTTTTTTTTTACAAGAAACATGACATCCCCGGAGTAAACAATGTGATCTTCATGGCGCCGGAATCACACTTCATTCCTCCACGGGGAGTTCTGGATTGTGGGATTTTTTTTAAAATATAGATGCTGTGCGATAAAAGTATTAATGAGCGTGTGAAGGATTATGAATTCCTCTTCGGTTGACTTTCCCACTGCAAGAAGAATGTGGCCGGAGGGACCCTGGGACCTCCTGTTCACACCTGCTCCCAGAACACACACGTCAGTGGCCCAACACTTCTAATCAACCTTCACTCCTAATACTGCTTAGCAAGTGTCACTTCTAAGCAACTCCCAGAGACTACATAAGGGGAGAAAACTTACAACGGCTTTAGACTGGGCCTGGCTGTTGTTTTGATAAGGTTCTTCCACAGCAAACTCACCCAATCATGGACCTTGCTTTGCGGAACACAAAGGGACCCTCCCCAAAGTGTTCTCACTAAGCTGAAAGCATACAGTTGTTCAAAAAGTCTTGATAAGATGACGATTGTGGGACAACTAAGGACTTTAGTGCAACTGCTCATTGATTTTTCAAATAGTCTCAGTACTACAAAGCGTTCCCAGAAATGTGACATTTGGTAGTCCAATAACATTATAGCCAATCGTCTCTCAAATAGCCTCCACGTTTTAACAAGATGTGTGAAAACTAAGTGAAATGTTTCACCTTCTCTTTTTTGCAGGGTAAAGATGAAGAATGATGTTCACTGCCAATGAACATTGTGAAGGTCGTGAGCGTCCAAGGTTTTGTCTCAGTTGGTGCACTTGCATACTCACACTTTGTCTTTTAAAGGTCATGAGCAAAGACACTAGATAATAAGGCAGCCCAGTCCGCCGCAAATGCATGTAGCAGAGTGTAGAAAGCAAAAAAATAAAGTTATGTGCCGTGCGTACACTTGATGAAATGAATGTGTTATTCACTTAACAGAATGAATATATACATTCATGTGTGTGAGTGCGTGTATAAATATGTAAGAATTAGGGCTGTCAACCAATAAAAATATTGAATCGGGATTAATCACATAGTTAACTCACAGTTAACTCATAATGACAATTGTAGATGGAAAGAATTTTTAACTACAACAAGTGTACCTTTGAAAGATCATTTTAAAGCTTTTAATACATCTATCAACATGACACTGAATAATATGTTAGCTTTATGCACATTTTAGTTTATTCTGTCTTTTTAAACACAACACAAAATGGGCCCCAATGTATACAAAACAAACACAATGTACACAAGTAGACATTGGTAAGCTAAACTGTCCATCACTCAAATATCATCCTCTTCAGGCAAATATCACGAAATATAATTTGGACAAATATTACAAATAAAAGTGTGCAAAAACCCCACCAACTAAGTGAAATGAAAACAGGGTGTTAAAAATAACAACATCCAAAAATAAAGTATATGGACTGCACCCGCATACGGTAGTGCAGTCGGGCTACACACTTTTCATAGTCTGGCGACTTCAGCAGCGTGGAAGTTTGACACCGCGGGTCTTGCAACATGCAAGTTTTATCCTGTCCTCTTTGACAAACACAGCAGCTCAAGCACAAACGTTCATAAATCATGAGCAAATAATAATAACGCTAATAAATTCCCTTGCGAGCCTTTACTGCCATCTCATTGGCCGCTGTGTGTGTGCTCCTTTGTCCCCGCATACTAAGGTGACACAAGCTTTCCAAATAGCTGTCTTTGGCTATGCCTGCCGGTAACTAGCAGCTCGTCACACGAATTTTTGCTTGCAGCCTAGAGACGGCTCGTATCTAAAAAACGCTCGTTAGTTGGGACACTCGTATGCCAAAGTACCGCTGTATAAACGACAATAAAAATACCTACAGTTCTCCAGCACATTATCTACCTTCCTCAGCTTCTTCAGCTGAGCCCAGCAAGTGACATTTGAGACTTGACGTACTCGACAACTCAACCCACTGCGACACTAGATGCAAATAAACTTGGTCTTGTCAAGACAGCCATCTGCCACGGCTTTAAAGCTGAACTTACCATTGAAAATACCCTTTTCTTTGTCCATTTCTGCCCAATATTTGTTCCTACTTGTGGCTCAACATTAACTATATATACTGTATATATATATGTACTGTACATATACATATATATATATATATATATAGAGAGAGAGAGAGAGAAACTTTGTCTGATGTATTGTCTGTTATCTTTTATCACCAACACAGACATACATAAACATACAGTATATGTGCATTTCATGGCTCAAATGTACCATTGGTCCGAAGAAGGACCCTTAGCTGCCCTTCAAGGTGCCTGTTGTAAAAAACATAAAGTCCACCACTGAATATAAACATATAATTAGGGAATTTACAACAGCAATCGACCAAAAAAGTGCCAAAGATCACCTGGTTGGTCGCGATCGACAGGTTGGCGACCCCTGATTTACATGTAGTTGGCAATAAAAACCTGAGCAGCAGCCAACGCGGCCAACAAGCAACATAGAAAATAATAATAAGCATTTTAACTGAACTTGGATTTACACATCCGACGTAGAAAACCTCAGCCCATTTACATTTTTATTGTTCAGAACATTTTTTACCCCAAAATGTAATTGAAAATGCACTAAAATTTAGAAGATCCAATTTCCTACACAGATAATAGACCATAGACAGATAAGAGAGTCAAGAAAACAATCACCATAGATGTACTCTATTGACTGCAAGTGTGGATAGGACCACACTTGGCATCATTTATGATTATTCCACTAATCCATTCATCAGATGTGTGGACTCGAGTCATGTGACTTCTTGGACTTGAGTCAGACCCCAGTCACAATGTTAATTCCAAGTGCTTATGACTTGTAAGGACTCAACTTCGGTCATGACTCAAATTGTCTTCTTCCGCTGTGGAACACACACGTAAACAAGATGGCCGCGGCGCTCCGTCGCGGAAGAAGATGTGAGCGTCTTCATCACATACACAAGAATGCACAGGTGACAATGGGCAGGGCGACGGCGGGAGACAAATATAACTCCGAGCGATTTGTGCACATTTTTTTGCGGAGGCATTTTTGTGATGCAAATGTATTACTCTTTTGAACGCATGTTGTTTTGAGATGCCAAACTCTTTACTAACAGGAACTGCGTTCCTCCTCACGGATCTCTGACCGGCTGACGGGACCAATTGGGGGGTTAAGTCACGGTTGATGCACTCTACTGCTGATGGGGATGTCACACAACTTCATGTAAAAAAAATCCGAATTATCCCTTTAAAGACTTGAGACAAAAGACTCCCCCACCTCTGCCATTCATTACCATTCCAGTAAGTTGATAAGACACAACAGAAATGTGATTTAAAAGTACTTATTTTATATGGATAACTAACGCAAAGTATTTCAGCAATGGTATTGTTAATACATTTAACAGACTGTAGCCTAAACCATCATCATACCTGACTTGTCATTAATTCAACTAATCACCCAGAGAAACAAAGCAGCTTCAAGATTACCAGTGTTTACCAAGATTTACCATGATTACCAACTACTAGTGTTATAAATGTACATTTTTATCACACGTACCTGTCTTTGTTTTTGGGAAACTGGAAAAATGGCAAATCCGGTATATGTAATTAATGGCTGACCGGTGTGCTGAGGACATCTTCACAATAAAATGTTTCTGGATTCTGCTTACCATCATGGCAGCCGTAGTGCGCATGGTGCACTACGGCACAGTAATCTGTCTTTCTATCTAGCATCTTAAGTCGTATTTACAATGAGAAGTACGGCACTGTCACTAGTGGTGTCACGAGGCACCTAACTCATGGGACAAGTTTTAATTCATTTTAAGAAAAGAAGTCGGCCGATACCGATCGGTGGCTGATCGATCGGAGCATCCCTAAAAACTATATTTGTAAAACTATTAAAAAGTGTTTTAACATTTTTGGCTTTCTGGAACAGATTAATTGGATTTACATTATTTCTAATAGGAAAAATGGATTTGGATTTCCACGCTAACCAAGGCTCTGCTGGGCTTTAGCTGCGCTAGCTACAGCGCGCTCTATTACATTTTACAGCCAGCTAGCAGATAGCGGATCGGATTTCTCTAAAGGTGGTGTCGGCAAACACTCCAAAGTGTGGCAACATTTTCATGAAAATAAGCAGGCGAAATCGATGAGCCGAACTCATGTTTCGCAGCACCACGACGGCTATGCATGAGCACCTTAAACACAAACACCGCTGAGGTAAGCTTTACATAACGCTAAACTTATGTAGCTTGGATAACATAATTATTTTTGTTGCATTTATACAACAAGTCATTGTTTTTCCAAGCAATATTAGCAGCTCTAGTGCCAACAAAGTGGATATAAGATGAGTTAAGTAGCGTCTACGAACAGGTAAATAAAAATGGTAAATCATAGCAGCTAAAAAGTAAAACAGGCTGTCAATGTTTGGGCTATGATAAAAATAAATGGTCATGTTCACACTTGTATTCCTTTAGCTAAATAATGGCAGCTAAATAATCAGTATGGGATAAAAAGTGTTTTAAGTTTATTTTGCACATGAATGTCGTGTTTACAGGACATTTTACACAGTATATTTATTTTTCACTCGGGTTATACACGTTGTGTATTCACACCATTCCTTCATTCAACCCCGTCATTTATGTTTCTTTTGTTACAATTTGCTATACAGTCGTCCCTCGCCACATTGCGGTCTGAATTTTGTGGTTTCGCTCACTTCACTTCACACAATCATGGTTTTTAAAAGATATATTAAATAGTAAGTCATGCTCTTTCATGGTTCAATACAGCCTATTAGTAGAAAAAAGTATGCATATTTTAGCAAATTTGACATATGCGATTCGCCTAAACTAAGCATTTTCAAGCATAAAAACGGCAAAATAAAGTAAAATACAAACATAAGGTGTTCAGAAGATGCTTTCAATATGCAGTATTTTACACCGTCCACCAGGTGTCAGTAGGTGAAACAATACAAGGCTCTTATTGCATTTGTGAATTATTTCACAACTGGCACAGACAATGTAACATAACCATTTTATTGGATAAGCAGAAGAAGATGGATGGGTGGATAATAATAATCATAATCATAATCATAATAATAATAATAATAATAATAATAATAATAATAATAATTAACACGGGCTACTGCCTTGGCCGTAACCCGGCTAAAAGTCAACTCTGAACCCCCAACGTCACTTCCTGTCCACACGTCCGGAACACATTTACTGCAACAAGCACACCTTTAATTGTATTATTCATTCTGATTATATTTACTATATATTTTGTGTCTAGAGGGCTGTAATAATGTTAAAACCCGTATTTAGAAGGTCATAAATAGGTTTTCTATGCTCTAACTATGAAAGTATTTCATTTTTAAAGTAGGGTAGAGTTAGAATCAAATCATCATATATCATGTGAGCAACAATCGACTAATCCAACAAATAATTTTTGATTAGTCGACTATTAAAATAATTCAATGAGAGTTGCTTTGGTGGAGAATTGCAAGTCACATGTCAGCCAAAGAGCTAGAAATGAATCTATCAAGGCGGCGCGAGAAGGGCGGGCGTAGTGCCGACGCTGACACATAATTCACTACTTTACTGCGAAATCACTTATGCACTCAAAAGACTAAGTACGGACGTGCACCACACAGCAATGGTGTTTGTCTTGTTTGGGGATTGGTCTGCTCGCAACATCCACTCCTCCTCCTCCTCCTCCCCTCCATTCTCATTTTGTCTCATCGTCCCCGATTTCCCTCCCTGGTCTTCTGTCTTCCTCGCTGTCTTCCCTCATGCTTCACTCGCCGCCAAGCCCTCGCTGCTCACCCACCTCCTCACCCACAGCCGCCTGAAGGTTCGGTGGAGCCGTTACATAACGCACTTGGAATTACAGCCGTGCATCCATTATGGATGCTGGCTCATGCGAGCGGGCTGTGGCGGGATCCGATAAGGACGAGGAAATTACCGTTCGCTCACTTTGCAGATTAAACGGGTCAATCGTCCTCGTCAATACTGGTGGACAGTGGAGGGGAACACTGCTGTCAGCGGCACAGCAGAAGAAACTACTGAGTCACCCCACCTCCCTCCATCTCGGCGGCAAAGTGCACACAAGCGTTGGGTGATGGTGATGACACATGACAGCAGTCCTTACGTTGTCTCTGCTGCGCGCCTCGTAAACATTTCTTCACTGAGAGGAATCTCTCTTTTATAGGCAGCGTCCTTGTCACTGCAGTCTTTTGGAGGCGTTTACAAGCCCTCGCCTCATCCTCAAGCGTGGCTCATCCCTCCTGCCCGGCTTCCTGCTCGGCCTCGCCACTTCCTGTTTCCTTCTTCCAGCCGTCCGTATTCAAGCGGACTCCCTGAGCACTTAAAGCTGCTGGAAACATCCCAGTCACTCATGTCCAGCCTTCACGTCTTCCAGAAAAAAAGAAAATCAAGCCAGATGATGAAAGAATTATATGGCAAAGCTTCAACACATAGAGGAAAATCCCCCAAAGCCCGGCGGACCCTCTCCCCCCCATGCATTATAGATCAGTGGCAGCTCGCATGAATCCTACGCCAAACTACATCACGAAACGAGGCCGAGCGGCTGATATTTGTCACAATGGGACGTATAATGGGATGTCACATGCAATTTTCATGCGTGGTTCCAAATCATTCAATATCACGTAAATGAGTTAATTCTCATCAAACTAGCAAAAGAAGCCCTGTGGCGAATACACCCCCCATTAAAACCCCCATTTCTATTCCGCCCGCGCTTCTTCATTTCCTCTGTTGCGCACTTAAAAAGGTTCCGATGGGGTCTCTGGTCGGCTGCCTTCAGCTGTCAGGTCGGGAGAAACCTTTTTCACACTCGGAGAGCGGCAAAATCTCTTCTGGATTAAACAGGATCTGATTGATCTGACAACCCACTCGCTCGGCTGATTTGTGTTTAGATTTTCACAGATTAGAATCAAACACCCCGCTCGCTCCTGTGGCAAGAAAAACCTTGGTCAGGAGAATAAATTAGCATTAATTAGGGTCACAATGGAAACGTGGGGCATGGGCAGGGTTTTAAAAACTGATGATGAGACTATTAAAAACCACTCAAAGCAAAGCACGGGTGCTCTTTTGCCTCGTGCACTTAGTGGGTCCACCTTCCTGTGACATTTGTTGCAACTTCCGAGAGTTACCGGTGCATTTGGAGGTCTTGTTTTGCTATGTGGCCTTCTAACGCTGACCTCACATGGCTGACCTTGTTGTTTTTCACCGGCATAACAACCAATTTTTGTCCCTGAAGGAAAAGTTTTTGAATCATGAACTTTCATATTCCTCTACAACACATCCACACGACACCAACTCTCCACAGGAATGACTGGAATTGTTAAGAAAGCTAATGATTATGGCCAGCAGGATAATAACCCTGGCCGTAATGTTACGCACAGTTCAGTACGGACCTTGCATTGATTTTAAAGTCACAGTTCCGCTCATTTTGGGTAAGTAAGGGAGCAAAATGCAAAACGTAAAACTACTTAGCTTTTGTGCTTTAGCGTTAGTGATTTTTAAAATGAAGCACAATAAATTGCTAACAGGTGCTTCTCCAATAAAAACAACCGTCAAATAAAACTAAAATTACAGCTAAACACGAGGTTTCTTGTTAGAAAAGTGCAAGGATGCAGAAAAGTGGGGTGATCAAATATCCTGTTTTCCCAGAACGTGTCGTCTTTTTTCACATCCGCGACAGCCACCCCCCCCACTGGTACAAAGAGACTCAATGACTGACAGGAGGGTTCATTCACTCCATTCATTCCGCTATAGAACCAACGCGCCCAGGTGTTGACACACAGTGAACCTCTTGTCATCCTCTTGAGAGAGGAGGAAAACAAACACTGATATGTTTGTGTTTATTTATCGTGTGGCCAATTGATGTATTGATTATCGTGACAGGCCGAATCACATGCTTGTCTCGCCAAACAATTACTGACACCTAGTGACTCATGTACAACACTACAGTCACAATTAGAATGCTTCTTCTGCCTTTTATTTTCATTTTAGTTCATTTAGTTATTTCATTTAGTCATTGTTATGCTTGAAAATGCTTAATTTCGGCCAAGAGTAAGTACAATTAGCTTATATATGCTTTTTTTTTTACTTTTATGCTGTATTCAACCATAAAACAGCGATAATTTATGAATTAATTTATGAAAAACCGCAAGTGAGGGCACAATGTCCATACCACAATGTAGCAAGGGACGGCTGTACATAAAAAATTTACACAAAAATGTTACACTTACAATATGGCGCGCGTCTTGTCTTGTTATTAATACACTGCGTGAGTCCAACTGTGTTCTTAATGTATCACCAAACATCCAGCGTGTTAGCATGGTCTGTAAACCGGAACCGGAAGTCATTGTCCCCCAGCTCCGTCGCTCGTCTATGATGTCATCACCGGTTGACTATGGAGTTCTTTGCTAACTAACAGAGTTACATCACAGGTCTCTGCTTTTCTTATTGGTCACGGCTGCAAAATAAGCCACAATGGAGCCAAATAAAGCTGCAAGTGCCAGCAATTTCAGAAAGGTGAGAAAAACTATTGAATTCAAGAAATAACTCATAGCAACAATCTACTCTACGTCAACGATGTCAACATTGTCAACAGTCACGTCTTCAATAAAGGTAAAAGTGATGTTAAAGACGTTTATCCCTTTCCTTCCTCATTTATATGCATTTCAAATTGTTTTCTGCATGTAAAACTATGCAAGTGTGTTTTGTTAATATTGTGTGTGTCCAGAATGGATTGATTAGATTTGCATTATTTCCGATGAGAAATTTTGGTTAGAGTATGTTTCAGTTTGAGTCGGACCAACTGCAACAGATGAATTGTCATGATTCTGTTTGGGCTCTGTGCTCCCGTTGTGCGCTTTCTGTCTGTGTGCCCTTCATTGGTTGTTCCTGGGCAGAGCCACACACTGCTGCCTGCTGCATACCTGCCTGGCATTTGCAATTAGGCCTCCATAAACCCACTCTGGACTTCACTCTCATGCCAGACTGTCTTCTTGTGCCTGTGCCATTCTATGCTCCTTGCTTTAGCTGTCCTTGCCGCCTATACTTTTGCTTTATTTTTTATGCGTGTGGCTTTGTCTGTTTATGGTTGTACTTTGGTTTTGTATGCTTTTCCGCACTACTTTATGTCTTTGCAGTTTTTGTGTTCAGCCTTTTTTCATCCACTGCTCTCCGCGCCTTTTGTTGATAAGTCGTTTGTATTTTTGTAGCTTCATGTCCATCCGTCTGCTTGGGGTCCACATTACATTGCTGAGTCGCCTTGTGACATTAATGATGCTAACTGAGGTTCCACTGGATCCGATTATGAATACATACCTTGCCCTTGTAAACATTTCATTGGTTTGTCGGTTGTATCCTTATAGAATTCAAAGTATGTTTCAGCTATTTTGCCCGACCCTGTATACGCCACCTTTGACCTTAGCTAACTTGGCCGTCTTTTGCAGTATGTCATAAAATATCCACATTATTCCTGCTCAGATGTCAGAATAAAAGTAGAGACGTACAAACGTCGGAAAAAGGCCTCTGTCAGCCGTCACCATTCCACAGGGTGGCGTTTCTTCACAGGAATGACAACAAAAAGATTTAGTGGGCGAAGACCCCACTCGGTGAGAGCCCTGTGAGACGTTTTCTTCTCCCGAGGCGCTCAGTTTGAAACCTTGTTTCCAAATCACTGCATGCGGTGATTATGTCTGATGCACCGTGGGAAGTGTCCGCCCCAGTCAATGAATCCACGTATTCCCAGAGTTCTCATACGACCAAAAATAATAATAAAACAGCACAAGCAGAGAGAGAGAGGGTTACATTTCTAGCGCGAGTTAATTGGACACGTGGCTTTTCACCCTCGAGCCATTCAGCTGACGCATTAATCCACAGTGTCTCCAGTCCAGTGAGTGTGCTGGGGGGTTACCGTCTGAAACACTTGATTGCAAAGAATCATCCCGACCTCCATCACTGTGTGTGCCGTCTATACCTATTACTTACGTCATTTGTCATCCCGAGTGCCGCGCCATTAAAGTGTGTGACGCACGCCGCTTGTAAACAACAGTGCGAGGACAAGCGGGGGTCCGCTACTCCTGTCAGGCCTTCGAGGGCAGGCAGCGCTGCACTATTTCGAATAATCAAAAGGAAATGAAAAAAAAATGTCAGCCGCTTCTGACAAAAAAAATTCAATTTATTCCTACATGAAAGCAAACATGTTTCTTGTGAAGGGGAGCTTTTATCTCAGGTGGAATTTTCTTAGCGGAGCAAAGCACAACAACACTTTAATATTGATATGTTGGGGTTTTTTTGCATGTTAAACTTCGCTTTTTTATTATCTGCTGACAACAGGCCTTGTTGTTTTTGGAAAGGTTTAGCACCGAGTTCAAATAGAAGTTGGCAAAATTCAAGCATGAGGAATTGAGGATTAAAGCTTGTCGAATGGAGTGTGCACTCATTGGTTTCAGTGATCAGCAATTGTCACAAATTTAGAGGCTTGGATGAGGAGTAAAAGACCAAGAAGCAAATGTGACAAATTGCCAAACTGTGCTGTTACTAGAACATGTATTCCTCATCAGATTTTTCCATGCAGGACATTTAGTACACTACAGAGACGTACCGTGTTCCCATATTGTACACATTAAGGCCATGTCCATAAGAATCCGGATATTTTATATATGCATATTTTTCTATGCATTTGTCACAAAATTGACCCAACTTCTGAGGTACACTGGAAAAACACACAATCTTACCAAGTATATGTTTCTAATTTCATGTGAAAATATCATTAGACGTAGACAGAATCACATAGAGTAGTTTTTCAGTGATATATTAAGAACTTGCATCCATCCATCTATCTTCTACTTATCCGAGGTCGAGTCGTAGGGACAGCAGCCTAAACAATGAAGACCTGGCTTCCCTCAGCCCGGCTACTTTGTTCAGCTCATCCCGGAGAATCTCGAGGCGTTTCCCGGCCAGTTGAGAGGTTTAGTCTCTCCAACGTGTCCTGGGTCTTCTCAGATGCCTCCTATGAGTTGGACATGTCCTGAACACCTCCCCAGGGAGGCGTCCAGGCGGCATCCTGACCAGATACCCAAGCCACCTAGAGCCCAGCCACCCTACGGAGAAAACTCAAACTCAGCTGCTTGTACCTGTGATCTTGTCCTTTCGGTCACTACCCAAAGCGACAGCACCGATCTACCTGTGGAACTCACTTGTGATCAACACCCACCCCGAGGTACTTAAACTCCTCCACTTTGTGCAGGATATCTTCCCCGATCCGGAGATGGCACTCCACCCTTGTCCGGGTGAGAACCATGGACTCGGACTTGGAGGTACTGATTCTCATCCCAGCCGCTTCACACTCGGCTGCGAACCGATTCAGTGACAGTTGAAGGTCTCAGCTCGATGAAGCCAGCAGGACCACATCATCTGCAAAGTGCAGAGACCCAATTCTTCAGCCACCAAACCAGAACCCATCAACGCCCTGACTGTGCCTAGAAATTCTGCCCATAAAAGTAATGAACAGAATCGTTGACAAAGGGCAGCCCTGGAGGAGTCCAACCCTCACTGGAAACGGGTCCGACTTATTGTCGACAATGCGAACCAAACTCTGACATATAGGTAACAAACAGCCTGAATTAGGTGGTCTGGTACGCCATATTCTCAGAGTGCTCCCCACAGAATTCCTCAAGGAACATGGTCGAATGCCTTCTCCAAGCCCAAAAAACACATGTAGACTGGTTGGGCAAACTCCCATGCACCCTCAAGGACCCTGCCAAGAGTTTAGAGTCAGTCCACAGTTCCACGACCAGGACAAAAACCACACTGAATCCTGAATCCTGAATCAGTGATTCAACTAACCGGCGGATCCTCCTCTCCAGGACCCCTGAATAGACCTTTTATGATTATCTCATCTCTGGACAGATGAAGCCCAAGATCCAAGCCAGGGCAGCTCTGGCAGCAGCAAGAGCTCCCGAGTCTGAGCTTCAGTGTGACACCGCAGAACGTCATCCCTATGTAGCCGCTCAATCTGGTGCAGACACTTCCTTGGGGTCCAGGTCTGGTGCTATTGATGACATTGAGGCAACCAGGAACAACATTGTTGAATTGCAAAGACAGTTGCTAGACAAGTTATCTAAGGCCGAGAAGTCATCCTTGCAATGCCAGAGTGTTAATGCATCCACAATGTGCAAGAATGATTTGAGACGGGTTTGAAAAGTAATTTAAGTATTTCAATGGCATTCTTACAAAGTAGTAACACTTTCAAAATCTCTCCCGAAGAGAATTTGGAACATTTTCGTTCTCGTTGGTTGTGCTTGATTCGTGGTGATTCTGACGGGGCTGAAAGAAAAAGCACTCTACTGTAGATCAAAATGGTGCCCCCTCCACTTTGCCATGTGGAAAACATCTCAGATGGGATCTCCTTGTCATGCCAGTAACGTTAGAAGCCATCAGGACTGTCAAGGTTACATTTTTTCTCATCAAAGAATGAAACTTTCTCCCACCTTTCAATGTCCCATGTTTGGTGCTCTTGTGCAAATTTCAAATGGGCAATTTTGTGGTGTTTTTTCTTCTTAAAATCCGTCTGGTGGTTATTGGACTGCACTCGACACCAGTAACAACCTCCTGTCGGGCCGAGGATCGTCTTGACAGACAGCCAATCGGATCCTCCGGGCCGGTGACATTTTTTTGGGTCTGCCACTTGACATATTTGTTCCATAACCCTCAGGATCTTTGAAGAAGTCTTGCTGCATCCAACCTCACCAGCAATGGCGCCCTGCAAGAGGCATTGCTTATGGAGCTCAACAATCCGATGGCATTCAAAGAGAGAAAGCTTTTTTGCCTTTGCCATCAAGAGATCCATAGTCTTTTCTTAAACTTTTTGATCAGCTGATGAACAGCCTGTTTCACTTTAATGCTTGTTTTCGACAAATTGCTTGCTCAAAACATTTTTGTCTCAGTCAAATTTCTTCTTTTTGCATTTGGAAGCTCGACTTAGAACCTCCTTAAGATGCAACAGTGCAAAATGTAAATTCTTGTAACTATTGAAATGGTCTTACATTTTTAATTAGATGTGTATTTGTTTTGGTGTATATGTTTTTTGTTCACTGTTTATCTTTTTTCTTTTACTTTTTGTGGGTCGTGGCCAACTATGCCACGCCTCAATGCCGGAAACGATTACATATCATTCCATATTTATTTGTATTTATTGCATATACAATGTCGTATTAAAGATGAGTGACAAGAAAATGCTGAAGATGAACGTAAAAGTGAGAAGTTTATTGATTTTCAATGCTGTTGACAGAGAGATCAAAGTGTAGACACTATCTGCGCTTGTTTTGTGTATCAGAGAGCGTTACAGTCGTTTGTGCAGTAATTTAACAATGTGTTTATTTTTGTGCTTGTAGTTTGAAGGTTTTTTTTGGGACGTATTATCCTCAGAAGAGAGCTTTGGGAAAATGTAGCTGGGAGGAGGGGGGGCGTAGATTTGAAATAAATAGAGTCTCTTTGAAGCAACTAATATGTGATCGCTTTGACGGTAATCCCCTTCATCTCGGAGCGGCAAAAACTTCTGACCCACACATAAGACCACAATGGTGCGTGATGACAGAAGGCTTGTTCATAAAATGAAAGCGCACCGTGAGATGCGGTGCAAGCAACTGCAAAATTAGCATAAAAGTTTATTCCCCTGTGCAACCACCGACTTTTCCCCGTGGATTCTGTTGAAACGGCATCGACACGGTATGGGGGGGGGGGACAAAATTGACCCAACTTTTGAGTTAATATCAGAATGCCTGGGCGAAAAAGCAATGTTGTACAGTGGAACCTCGGTTAGCGTACGCCCCAGTAAGCGTATTTTTTGGTTTAAGTTGAAAATTTACACCAAGATTTTGCCACAGTTCACATACATGTCCCAGTTAGCATACAATATGGCGCACGTCTTGTCATGTTATTAATATAGTCCAACTGTGTTTGTGATGTATTTTTATCACAAAATGTCCTTGTTAGGCCGCACAGTGGCTGAGTGGTTAGCATGTTGGCCACACCGTCAGGAGATATTAAAGACCTGGGTTCGAATCTCCGCTTTGGCATCTCTGTGTGGAGTATGCATGTGGGTTTTCTCCGGGTACTCCCACATTCCAAAAAACATGCATGTTAGGTTAATTGGTGATTCTAAATTGTCCATTGTTTGTCTATATGTGCCCTACAATTGGCTGGCGACCAGTCCAGTGTACACCGCCTCTGGCGCGAAGTCAGCTGGGAGAGGCTCCAGCATAAAAGGCCCCCGCGGACCTAATTAGGATAAGCGGCATTGAAAATGAATGGATGGATGGAATGTCCTTGTTATAGCATCCTGCTAGCATGCTCTGAACTGGAAACTGAAGGTAGGTCTCTTGCCCATCTATGACATCATCAGCGGTTGACTCTGGTTCTCACTAGCTAGCCGAGTGTTTGCTTTTCTTCTGATCACGGCTGCAAAATAAGCCACAATGGAGCCAAAGAAAGTTGCAAGTGTCAGCATTTGGATAAAGAAGATGAGCAACAACTAACTCATAGCAAAACACTGAGGTGGATCTCGCTGCTTCATAGCCAGCTTTGTGTTAATATGCATATTTAATTGTTTTCTGCATGTAAAACTCTAATTGTAAAACTGGAAAAACAACAAACCTGCATTATTGCTTAAACTGCAGGCTTCAAAGCGTGTAAAAAAAGTAGAATCTTATAGTTCGGAATTTAGGGCATATAATGCCTTATGCAAAAAATGGATTTGGTTCGCGTACATTTGGGTTTGAGTAGGACTGTTGCGAACATCCCTGCTGGAAAAAACAGCATAGACCAGCTACCAGCATGACCAGCATAGACCAGAATGTGTTGTCCACCAGCATAGTCTAGCATGGTGCACCAGCATAGACCAGCACTGACCAGCATAAACCAGCACTGATCAGCATAGACCAGCACTGACCAGCATAAACCAGCACTGATCAGCATAGACCAGCACTGACCAGCACTGACCACCATAAACCAACACTGACCAGCATAGACCAGCAATGTCCACCAGCTAAACCACCATAGACCAGCATAATTTCCATGCTGGTCTATGCTGTTTTTTTCAGCAGGGTTTTGACTTCATTCGTGATGGGCATGTGAAGACATCTATCCATCTATTTTCTATACCGCTTCTCCTCATTAGGGTCGCGGGGGCATGCTGGAGCCTATCCCGGCTGACTTCGGGCGACAGGCAGGGTACACCCTGGACTGGTCGCCAGCCAATCACAGGGCACATATAGACAAACCATTCACACTCACATTCATACCTATGGACAATTTAGAGTCTCCAATGAACCTAACATGCATGTTTTTGGAATGTGGAAGGAAACCAGAGTACCCGGAGAAAACCCACACACGCACGGGGAGAACATGCAAACTCCACACAGAAATGGCCAAGCGAGAATCGAACCCAGGTCTTTCCGACTGTGACTGTGTGGCCAACATGCTAACCACTAGACCACTGCACGGCCCGGATGAGGAAGACATGATTTTAAAAAAATGTTTGAATTCCAAATTGTATGACCTCCAGAGTATTTGACATTAGAGGTTCCCACTGTGTTTATTTCCAAGCTAGGAACATGTTTGTGTCTTCGAAGCGTGATGTCCTTCATGCCGGTGGTTCAAGTTCTCTTAATGCAAACTTAGAGGCTTATTTAACAAAATGTATACAATGGCGGAAGGCAGGCTTAGCGACACATCTTAAAATCAAGCTCTGTCAACTACCCATCAATCAGCTCCAAATATGGGAGCTATAAGATCGATCATTTTGTTTTTCTTCAGCAAATAGGCTAACCTAGCATGATGTTGCTGTGTAATGTTAGCATTGTAGCATCACATAGCTAAGCTAGTGTTGCTAACGTTTGTGTCCTCCTGTGCCACTCCTTAATGTTAATTTGCTGTATGTGATATATGGCAAGTATTATGTTGATCAAGTGCAGAGTTACAGCGCATGTATCAAAAGTGGACCAAGTTCACAATAGCAATAGCAGACATACTCACACACACACAGCTCATTAGCATTAAACACACACACACACACACACACACACACACACAGACACGCAGTAGAGCTTAATGAAAGCACTTTGAAGCTGTGTACATTCCAGCATCAAGGACAACACGCTTTAAATACACTATTATGATGCTAACGTAAAACTGCTGAAAAATAGCAAAATCGAGTAGCTTTAAAATCAATAGGTTGAATAAGAAGCAGCGATAGTAGTCGAGTGCTGACAGTAAACATCTACGGGGAGCTGCAGTAACGCAACATTGCTGTGATGAATGAAAAAGTGGGCAGCTGTGTATTATTTAACTTCCTTCATGCAGCTATTATTATGACTGCACATATGTAGGAGAGAGTGAAGCCCAGTTACTCATCACGGCGTTGTCCCGCTCCACTTATGCAAAGCCCGCTGTGGTGACTAATGGCTTGGCCCGTGTAAACAGTCCACTTCCATCAGGTGTTTTCCCACCTCAAGTGTGGAGTGGGTTGCATGTGCTCTTCGCCCTCAGCCACTGTGGGCTCAGCTGAGTGGGCCGTGGGACAAGACGTAACGCGTGCGTGGCTTAAATCCCCGCGGTGCACGCTGCGATACAAGAAAAGGTAGTCCACGCAAATCAAGCGATCTCTCAAAGGAAGGGTCACGTCAGCCCAGAGAGCGAAGCGATGCCTGGAAATGGATATGTGGTTAAACACAACAACAAACATGGCACCCGTCCCTGTGCACTCAATCAACCTTGATCCACACTGAAAGGTGTCTGATGCACTTATTCAGAAAAAAATCATCATCTTCCTCTCCAGGTGTGTCCTCTTGGAGCGCAATGTGAATGTTTACATACTGTGCATTTCCAGCTCCATCAATGCCGTCACACTCAGATATTCTTCGTGGGCCTTTCTCAGCCGACACACCTGACGACTGACGAATATCGGTCAAGATTTACTGCGCTCAGTCAGTGTTGTCACAAAATAGTAACACAATTCTGTGCTCTTCTATGCTGGAGGTGTGTATCTGGTAGGGGTTTTCGGAGGATTCAGAAATATGTCTCGCTTTTTGTACACTGTCTCGGTCATCGTACGGACAAAAAGCGCGGCTAACAAACGAGTCCATTTGGCCGTGTATCATTCCCCAGAGTGGAGTGCCCAAACAAAGCATACACGCGTTGGTGACTCTGTGAAGAATGGATAGTGGTTCTTTTAGAGTTGGGACACTTTAGGCAGATTCAGGCCAGGGAATCCTTTAATCATCCTTATTATGTGTATGTATGTGTGTGTGTGTTTGTGTGCGTGTGTGTGTCTGTGTGGTTTAGTCACAGAATGACACAGAACAATGAACAACTCTGCATCTGTCTCCTTTCTTCCCCCTTATAAGCATTTTGCGCCCTTGCGACGAGGCATTCAAGCGCACTATGTATTTCCAAGTGTTAGATGGGGAACATGTTCTACAGAATGAACAACAAAAAGAGCTTTGTTGTTTGTAGAATGTTCGAATCCATAAACAGGATTGTAGTGTCATAGCCTTGCCCCTAGGGGGCATCATCAGTGTCTTGCTATGGTATGTTGTGATATATTTTCAAACGTTACAGTCCTGCATTCAATGTGTTCTTTTCTCTTTCAGCTTGACAACAGCATTCAGGAAATTGTCAAGGACATGCTATAATGTCAGACTTGAATTTGTGCTCACGTCTTTCCATTTCAGCGGCTTCTGAAGCAAAGTCGTTGCAATTTGTTCTCATGTAGCACCGCCATCATCAAGCAAAGCATGTGCTCTTTGTCTGCACCACCAGAAGTAAAGCCGCTTCACGTCTCTTTTCTCATCACGTTCAGTCTCTCTCTCGTCCAAGAATTCTGTTTGACGCCATTAAGACTTTTTTTTGAAGGTCTCAAACACTCACTGGGCGTCGAGTTCAATGGCGACGGCTGCAAACATGTTTTCTTCCCTCCGTTGAATATTGCACTTGACTTGACTCTTTTTGCTTTTGACATACAAACCCCGCTTCCTCTTCATCAGTGCATCATCTGGGGTCAGGGCGATGGCACAGCATGAACAAGAGGAACAAAACACCTTTGAGGCCGGAAAAGCCTTTCAAGACGTTCATTTGATTGAAAGTTGTTTTTTTCTTGCCCTCAAAAGAATTTCTATCTACTACAACTTGGCAAAGCACAAAACACTTCACCTTCAATTAACACAGTCCTGTGTCACTACAGCACAAAGCTTTGAATAAAACAATAGTTCCCTTTTCCAGTTTACAAAACTGCTAAATACAGCGTGAATATGTCTTGTGTTTATCCTTGCAAAGTCACTTAAGTCGCAGTTCTCCAATATCATCAGTGTTCCCCATGAGACTGCAGTCTATCTGCGGCGGTGGTGGACTGGGGCGGCAGGGCCTTGTCTAATTTGCATAACTGGACAAGATGCATTTGCATGTACAGTGGAACCTTGGTTAGCATCATTAATTTGTTCCAGAAGGTCAGACTCAAACCGCAACATACTTTAGCCAAATCCAATTTTTCCCATTGGAAATAATGTAAATCCAATTAATCTGTTCCAGAAAGACAAAAATGTTAAGACAAAACACATTTTTATACAATTCGTTTTACATGCAGAAAATTCTAAATTCATGTAAATGATGAATGAACATTTAAAGGGCCCCTGACATGATTCATAAACTTTGCTTAAATATATTATATGTTGTTTGTAATTATGTTCTACATTGTTTAATTTTTGAAAGTGAACGGTACATTTGCAAAAATGACATGTGTAGTTCAGCTTGCTTGCAGCTCAGCCTTATTTGTGACGTCATCGGGGTAACACCTCTCAGCTAAAGCGGAGTAAACAAATGCTATTTTCACATAGTGGCTGTGCTGGACCTCCACTTTCTTTAATACCACAGAGACGGAAAAAAAAGTGGTTTTGAAACTGTGACTCTTTTGTACCGTGGTATACCTAGAAATCGGTAACCGGCCCATGCCTAAACTACAGCTTCTGCTTGGACAACTTCAATGGAAAAAACAGCCACACATCACTTGCTGACGCAGGAAACACCGAGGTAGGACAGTAGGATTGGATTGCAAGATTTATAGTGTGCGTTAAACACTTAATGCGTGGTTCCAAGAATGCCTTGCACACTGCCACTACCATATTACGTGTATTATCATTCATCGTAGCAATGCCATAGTTCACAATCTGACTGACTTATGGAAGAAGAAAAAGAAGATGTTAGCCTTTGTTGCTATATTTACTTTTGGAGACTAAAAGGGAGAAACTCGCACCCAGCACGTCTATCCAGCAACTGCCGGATAGAGCCCACGTGATCACAACAATAGCGTGTGCTAACGTGTTAAGCAAGGAGTAGCAGTGATGTCAGTTGTGTGTATTTTTTGTTGAAGTCCGAAAAAGACGTTGCAGCTGAGTGAAAAACTTGGGGAACTCATTACCATACCATCAGAATCTCATACCGGTCCATGCCTAGCTGTAGTTATTCCACATTTGATCAAAGTTACTTAAGATTTGCTCTTTACAAGCACCGTCGATCACTGGTTGAAGTTAGTTATTACTGCTCCAAGTTAGTAGCAGAAATGGTTAAGTAGGTGTCTTGCTTTAAGAATGGTACTGCGGCGACCAACTCCACTTCACAACACAACTCATACGTAGAAGAGATCCGTGTTGATAATTTAGCGACATGGTCGCTATATTTAGCGAGTTGGGGTGCGCATTAAAAGTGAAAAACAGGAAGTGTTTCTTGCGTCATGCACTTTGTTCGGTAATTAAATACAAGCAGTCAACAAAGGTGAAGTATCCACCGCGTAGGCGAGCAGGAGTACAGTTCCACCTCAATTAAGCAGAAGTCTGAAAGCTGCATAAACCCCTGCAGAATGCAACCCAACCCCTGACTAGTGACAGAGCCAAGAAGTTGGGACAGAAGAGCTTGGACACACTCCTCCGGGGCCTGGCAACACCTCGCCTTCCTGGCGAAACATGCATGGGTGTCCAAAGTGTGGCACAGCGGCCATCTGTGGAACGTGTCTCATTGCAGTAATAAAATAAACAAAAACCCATTTTATTATCATTATTTTTTAACAATAAAAAGTGACCCTCAGAGTGTCTGAAAGAGAAAAATTCTGGCTTGTGAAGTTCCCAGGTAATAAGTTCCCGGGTAATAAATGCATTGCCCACCACTGATCGTAACAGCAGCGGCAACTGCCGTCATCATTTTAACTTTTAGCATTTTTAGTTTTTGTTTCAATTTGTGGGAAAAAGAGTGTATTGTGACACCCTGAGGAAACACTGACCTTAGACACACCTTTACAAGGCTAATTGATTTTTCAAAAATAATAAAAATAAGGCTACCAATGGTTGGTTTTGGTTTGGTTGGCAACCGCTTATGTCAACGTGGGCCGTCAACATAAACGGGTTCCACTGTATTATTTATTTTGTATGGACCAGGATGCCGCCATGGGTGCGCATGAGTGCAGAATGCAAGCGGTTTATGTCAAAGGATGTTGTTCTTCAAGCTCAGAGAGAGCAAGAGTCCTGCTTTCATCCTACTTGATGAATAATAGTTGCTGATTTACAAAATATGCTAATTTTTTATTTCTTCTTTGCCCCATATTTGGGCCTGAAAGAAAATACGCACAAGCCAGCCGGGCGCAAACATGAAAGATTTTCAGCACCAAATTTGGCCTTTGAGGATATTTCTTTCAGGCCATCTCTTTCGGAAGCCGACCACCAAGGTGCTGGTGTTTTACCAAAGGTACCCTCAGTTTGCCCCCAAAGCTGACAGTGATGAAATTGTGGTGCATTTCTGCCAGGTTGCATAGGAAAAACCTTGAAAGGGAGCTCCACATTCTTTTTCACCACACCATGAGAATTCAATAAATGATCAGTCAGGCTTTTCACAAAGCCTTCTGGGTAATTTCACCTGCCGCTTGGAAACCTTTCGAGCTCTCTGGCTGGTGGCGAGATGGGAGGCTAAATAAATAAGCGACACAGAGTGGAGCAGCTACAGTGGCGGTTGGGAGCGATCAATCGGTCCTGTCAATAAGGCAGCATAATAGCTTGTGAAGGCTTAATTAGCCCACAATGAGTCCTCAACACGGTTCATTATGACAGGTGCAACCCATCGTGTGTGTGTGAGTGTGTATGTGCATGTGTGTGTAGCAGCTGCTCCATCATGCATAGACATGAAATCCACACTGACATGCTCTTGTTTGATGTCAACATTTTTGCCCCGATTGCAACCTGACAGGCATGCTGCAAATTAAACAAATGAAATGAAAGTGAAGCCGCGGCTTTAATGGACCTTGTCATGTTATTGCCATACATGCTTCTCACACATTATGTAATACCTCCACATGTTGTGTATTCTAGTAAAGCCTCAAATAGACAGTAGGATTCCTGAAACTTTCTACTCCGATGTATAGCAGAGGGCTGCTGATTACAAGCTGTCGACTGGCAAGGGTGCAAAAACAACCTTAGATGGTACCATCCCACTGACAAGATGCGACCTCAACTCAGGGGTGTCCAAACCTTTTCAGTGAGGTCCACATTCAGAAAAAATGATGGCTGCAAGAGGGAATACTTTAAAACTGTTCAAACTAGAGATGCTCTGTATTAGCCTATACCGATATCAGCCGATACTGATGTATGCAGCAGATGCCAGATGCCACTAGCTACATTTCATAAACAAACACAGAAAAAGTGCCATATTTATTTTAAACCCAACAAGTCATTCAACAAAATCATGACCAATACTCAGCTAAAATAACGTTCACCTACTATCAACAAGTAAGACTGGTCCGTCTCTCGGTTATTCTTCCTGAGGTGTGATATCAGGGGATAGGTTCCCAAAACAGCCCGCAATAAGTGAAATCCGTGAAGCAGCCAACTTTACTTGTTTGCAATTATTGTATATGTTTTAAGGCGGTAAAACTTCACAATACACTTTTCTCAGACAGGCATTAACGTTTTCTCACATTTCTCTCTTGTTTAAACACTCTCAAAGTTCAAATTTTGTTTGAATTTTCATGATCAATCTCTTGGACACAACAAATTATTAAGTGACTTACCATATTCACTCATGTGACATGCCTCGTCCCGGCGCCGTTCGGCTGTAGCGTTTTTGTATCGTTGTTAAAACATATTGCTCCTGTTGTAGTATTTTACTCCTCCTGATAGTCCCCCATGAACCGCTGATTCATTTACAGTAACTCCATAATGGCGCCCTAGCAATTAGCAAACAGGAAACACGGCAGTGGCGCATGAGAGATCGATAATGGTCTACAGTCAATCAGAACGCAGAACACAATGGGCGGGTTCTTCCTTAGCCAATCAGGACTGTTGTGGCTCTATATTTAGCCGGCTGACGGACGACATCTTCACACCAGCGGCACACGTCTTCAACTCTCACGTGAGTATCGTTTTAATAACGATCTGATTCGTATCACGGTTCGTGGTTGCCGATAAGATTCAAGGACAATATTGGTTCATTTAGAATGATACGATCTGAAACAATTCAGTAACTTTAAATCAATTCAGTAACTTTTTAGGCAAAAATTCAACCAGTGTGACTGTGATATGATTACATGGATACTGGACAGTGCAGGTGAAGTTTCCAAGATTCCTGTTGTTTTTTGTACGTGAATCGGGTATAAATTATTTATAATGCTAACATTCTTAAGAATAAATTATCAATGAGTACAAAAAAATTGTTAAAAATGCAATACAAACTCAGGATGAACTGAGGGTGGTATAGCTTGCCATAATTCATTATTCCCTTTAAATAGTGCAATCCAAACCCACGCTTTGCACCCAATGAGCGACATTATGCAAACTCCTCAGCAAATTAAAGTGGTATGGTATTTTCAATTTGGTGTTGAAACTTTCTCACCTTTACGGGCGATGGAAGCAGGGGCTTTTTTTGTGCTGATAATCCTCCCGATCAGAGCAGCCATTTGAAAGAACGGCGCAGCAACTAGCAAGAATACACTGACAGAAGTTTTGCAGCACACATATATGCTACAAAATGTTGAAATATGCTAAATCAAGTCTGTGATTAATTTTGTCTGATAAAACATGGCTGGAACTTTAACTTGATACCTCATTCACTTCTCTACCCAAACTATTAAAGAAGTTAAAGCAAATTTCATACCGGAAAATAGTGCCTTTGGTTCCCATTTCCTTAACATTCAGTCAAGACAAAAACTGTGATCAACCCACGGACGTTGGCAAGTACAACCGTACTACAAAATATTTGTTTTAAAGTCAACAGAGTAGCCATTTACATTTTTTGATAACCAAAAAGTCCAGGGGAGAGCATCAAGTGTAGCAATGCAGCAGCAGCACGCTGTATCCGTTTCCACGCCACACTACCAACTGCAGGTACACAGTAGTTCCGGGGCAAATTTACATATTTCGGATTTTAATGAAATTTCGTCTGCAGATAGATATTAAAGTGAATTTATATCCTACATAAATTTGATCTTGTCCCAAAGCTCCGATCCATGAGTTTGAAAAGCTTACTTTTCTGTATACGAATTAAAATACACCCCATATCATATGAAAAAATAGCATTTTTAAGGACCTTCCCATGGACTCTTCTAATCGAGCGCGCACGCACAGTGTTAGATTTTTGCATCGTTAAAATACTGTGATTGTATTTGTAACATTCCTACTTATGTGTTTTGACCTGGACAAGCCACGCTGGACGATGACGTCACTAAGCGTCACTGCTACTGGACCGTACTGTCCAGAGGTGCACAAAGCGTCCTTACTTTGCATCCTGTCCCATAAATGTCACTTAAAATAAGGCCAGATGAGTTAAATATCAACACTGAATGAAGTGAATGAACTGAAGAAAAGAAGAAACGAATCAACTGTATTTCACAGGTCCACGACTACTCCCATGACCACCACTTACCCGGAAGACAATGACGTCACCGACAGGCAGACTGTAACGCAGGGGTCACCAACCTGGTGCCCCCACGACCACATGAGGCGCCCGCAGGCCTGCTTTTCATTCAGGTTTTCAGTTAATAATGTGAGAACACCCGAGAAAAGTATTCTGAAACATAAAATGTGAGTTGTGGATACCAGCATTTTGTGAATGTTTTGGTAAAACAAGCATATTTGATTTGTTTGGGTTGAAATAAGGTATGAAAATCATTTCTACAAAAATGAGTAGCTCGTGGCCATTTTCATTTTCTAAAAGTAGCTCTCGCAAGAAAAAACGTTGGTGACCCCTGCTGTAACGTTTCACGTCTTTATCATGAAAAGTGATTAAAGAAAAGCACATCCGTGGTATAAAGCCTGCCGTGCTTAAATCCAATGTTCCGAGTATCGATTCAAGTGATTTGTTATTGGAAACTTGATATATACTGTATATATATATATATATACATTTTATTTTATTTTATTTTTTTATACAAAATGCCCCTCGGGGCCACACTTTGGACACCCCTACAGGGAAAATAATGTACTTTCTTGTAAGGCAACATAGTAGAAGTGATGGCTCAGTTTAACAAACTGTAAGCCTGATGTTATTTGTGTTTATTATGATTAAGAAGCATCTTTGTGGATGTTAGGCGATACGTGATGATGGTGGTGTCCCGTGCATGACAAACATGTATCTCCGGGTCTTGTGCGGGTGTTCTCTCCAGAAAGAAGTTTCTATTTTGTGATTTGGAGTTGAGGCAGCCCTGTGACTAGATCTACTTTTAGATATTAGCTGGGTTGCTGCAAGTCAGATAATTGCAGCAGTGCCCTGGAGCAAGGCATTGGACCATGACACCAGCCTCCTCAGGCTGACTTCTCGGTGTTTGCAGCATCACTAAGACGATTGAAGCACGTTCTAGACGGCATTCATGAAGATGCGCATGCAGCCGAGTGAGTACAAGAAGCTTCTCACCAGAGTTCCTCAGCTTTCGGTTGCGGAACACGGAGATGATGACGAGCAGGTTGCCCAGTACGTCCACCACCGTGGTGAAGATCAGAACGCTGGCCAGGATGGCGATGACCCAGGCGGGGCGGCCGCTCTCCTCCGCGGCAAGCGCCCGCTCCAGCTGGCCCAGCCGCGGCTCCTCCGAGCGGTTGTGGAGGACAGTCAGCGTGTCCGGCATCACTCGCCTTCACTGGCCGCCGAGTGAGCGCGATGTCCCGCGGGTGCCGCCGTTGTCGGTGGGTACGGCGCGGAGCATCGTGGTGGAGGTGATGATGGTGATGAAGGTGGGTGCCTTCCACTGGATCGTCAAGTGCTGCTTTTTAAAATGTTGCAAAGACACTTGATATGAGGAGGGAGGGGGTCACGTGTGACCTACATAAAGTTACACGGGTAAGTGTCTTTGTTCATATTTGCACCAAAAGTCCTCCATTAGATGTCCCTCAGGCTGAGAGGAGCTGCTCAGATGTTTGAGGGGGGTTCCGATCCTCTTGAAGGCTGCCATCGTTGACTCTCATCATCCATTTGTGTGTGGGGGGGGGGGAAGAAAAGACGAGTCCAAAATGCGTCAGACAACTCTTGTGTGCTGTAACAAAAAGCCAAAGAGGAGCGTGGAGATATCTTCTCTAAACCATTGTGACGCCTCTGCTGCAACGCACGCGCCTCCATGCCCTCGCGATGTGATTCCGGAGGAGCATCCCCCCCACGCACACACATATACACACACTTTCGTGCACGTGCACAAGCTCGATCCCCCCCCCCGTGAGGCGCGCAGTGGTGGAGACACCCTGCGAGTAACAGCAGAGCACCTCCTACACGCCTTTATATGTTCTCCCCCCCCTCCGCCCGCTCTCTCCATCTCCCAGCATGCACAGCAGTGCCAACATCAGCCCCCGGCCCGCGGGCCAAATCTGGCGCATGACTGACATCAGAGCGGCCTGCAAGTTCAGTTCAAAACTTGTGAGAGACATTTGGTTTGCTGCAGATTCATGAAAACATCAGATAAATGACATACAGGCTCTCTTTTGCGTTACAGCTTTAAAAACAGAAGAGCACTCCTGTCACATAGACAATCTTTGACGCCAAAGATCCTGTATATAACAGTAGCACCCTTCTTTTCTTAAAGACCTACCTCAAAAATGTCACAGCATATCATCTGCCCCCTAGTGGCTGTACCTACATTTTGGAAACAAGTGTTTTCCTGACAAAACAAATATTTGCAGATTTTCTTCTTTGAAAGCGAAGCCCATTTTTAGTCAAGAAAAGTGCCAAAGGATCATAGCACTTCTTAAAGCGTTCTCATATGTCATGCACGTCCTACTTACGTCCACTAGGGGGCGTATGTGCACTCTATCTGGCGCTATAAAAGGTGTGTTTATTGCAAAGCTGAGTATTTCACTCTGATGGATGGTTTTCATGGTGAACACACTAACAGCCACAGGAGGGCATAATGCGTGGAGGATTGTTATGATATGCTCTGATATATTGACCAGCCGCCAGTTCATGTATGTCTACGCTTTGGACACGTCTCAGCAGGGGCTCCCATTTCTGCCTGAGCAAGCAATATGTGCGCATGCTGGAGCGAAATAATTGCATTTAATTATCACATCCTGCGGTCTAAACCCATCCAACGGATAACTGGTGGCAAAAGTGCAGTGGAGCCCTTCATCACGTCCACTGGATTTATGCGTCGTCGATATTGCGAGCGCTGACACATCCAGGCCAGCGCTATTGTTTAACCCTTTGCTGCCGCTCGGCCTCGCGCTCCGACAGCTGCCCTGCAGGGCGAGAACAGATCCGCTGTCAGCCTGGTTGGCCTGACGTGATGACGAGGAGACAGACACTTCTGACTGACAAACCCGCACACACACAGTGGATGCCAAAAAAAAAACCAAAAACGAAGCCATTAATGTTAATGAAAACAGCATCATTCTTCTCATAAAGAAGACTGGCGGCGAGTGACGTGCGTCACAAGGGTTTCGAGGATCAATAAACTCTGCGGTGAGGGAAGTCGCCTGCCCTGAATGAGATTTTCAATAATCACACTGGAGAACAAGAGCTAACAAATTGGACAAAGCAGCTGGATGTTATCTCACCGACTGGCCTACAAACGCTTGCATCAGGTGATCATTTACACCCTGGCTTTACTTCTATAGAAAAACCTATGACCTTTAACCCCTGCTACTTCAAAGCATTCATAAATATATATTAATATTAATAAATGCAGTGCTTAAGAGCAGAACTTGCAAACCACCAAGCAAGTACACACACTCACTATTCTTTCCTATCAAGGGACAATATTATAGAAAGTAAAGGATATCGTACATTAGAATAGTCAATGTACAGCTTGAATAGCAGTATGGATTTCAAGTCAACCAGATATTTAGACAATAATGACCATGTGCCGACTCATTTTCAGCGGATAGTACATATCTCCAAGCTGTACACTGCAGGCTGTACACTGACTTCTCTAAAGTACATCCAACTTGACTTAGTATTGTATTGTCCACTGACAAGATATGCTGTCATAAAAATGCTTGGCTGTGCTCAAAAGTGCTCAAAAGTGAGGCCCGAGTGCCTTTCTGTTTTTTATGGGCCCGTGGCACATCCTAAAGATATCATTTAACAAGAAAACTAAAAAAAAACAACAACAATGGAAACATCAGCAGTAATTTTACAAGAATAAAGTCAAAATATTAAGAGAAAAAAACTTGAAATCTAAGAAGAAAAATGTTTAATTTTAGTCGAATGACGTCGTAATATTATGAGGAAAAATAACGCCATTTCAGTAGCACAACGTTGAAATATAAAATAGAATAAAGTTGTAATATTATGACAAACAAAACAACGAATAAAGTTATTTCGGAAACTTAGGTTGCAAAAACAAAAAGTAAAAATATTATGGGAATAAAGTCATAATTATAAGAAGAAAATCGAAAGTTGAAAAAGTTAGAACATTTAAAAACAACAACAGAAATGTAAAAAAAAAAAAAACAGCTGTAATTTTACGAGATAAAGTCAAAATATTAAGAGAAAAAAGTTGTATTCTAATAAAGAAAGTCACAATTTTAGGAGAATAAACTCAGAACATTATGAGGAAAAATAATGTCATTTTAGTACCATACAAATATTAAAGAAAGAAATACTTTTTTTTTGTTATTATTAATGTTATGAGGAACAAGAAACAAAATAAAGTTGTAATTTTTGGAAAATTAGGTTGGGGGGAAAAGTTATAATATTATCGGAATACAGTCCAAATATTATGGGGATAAAGTCATAATATTAAATATTAAAGATTCTTTAAGAAGAAAGTTGAACTATTTTGATTTTTTTTTTTTTAAAGAGCAAAAATAGTAGGAAAAAAGAGCAAAGACCTAAGTTCATTCTAATTATGGGCTTTTTCACTTTTTTCTTGAAATATATACAGCATATCTTATAGCATATCTTACACAATATCAAAGTGGCCCTTGCATCCTTGCATTTTTCAGTATGAAAAAAGTTTGGACATGCGCACTAATACTATTTACATTGCCACATTTAGCACAATGATGAGTCGGCTGTTTGTCCTTTAAATATATTTTACTTTATTGGCTGGGTTTTGCATGTTTAATGAACAAAATGGCCCCCCAGCATTCTTTAATTGTTATAGCTACGGCCCTCGGTGGACACCCGTGTCTTATTTATGACTATTTACTGTAGTGTAATTAAAAGTAGAGCAGATGATCTTTATGGACATTAGAGAACATTTTAAAATGCTAACTGACTCTAATATCGCCAGCCTGTTGTTTACCCTGCAAATGCGTTTCTGTTCATGATTTTCAAGTTGTTTTTGGCTCGGCAAAAAGCGGTCTGCTCTAATGGACCGCTCAGCCACTTAGCGCCTGCAAGCAACCGGACTGGTATCAATTTATGTGCGCTCGTTTACATTCGCAGCTGCATATTTGGATAGGGCGCACCAGTGTGAAATGGCTCCAAGGACTGCACGGTGCTTATAATTGCAAAAAGAGAGGAAGCCATTAACCTTTCCCAACTGCGGAGAAGATGGTTTGTTTCAACTCTTTGGGGGGGGGAAACAAAACACAAAGTCCCGTGTTGAGAAGGTGCTTTCATAGGCTGTGATGAGAATCAATTAAGGAGTCACTTCACTGATTTGCAACCTTGACAAACGCCATTCGCAAACAGCTTTCGAGATCATCAAACATTTGCAAAGAAAAGACAAATCTCCAAAAAAGATTGTCAAGGGAGAACCGTGAGGGTGATCCTGGAGGGCACAGAATCACCTTTCTCAGGGTGTTCCTTTGTGTCCAATCAAGACTCACCGAGCATCTGTCAAGTTCACATTCACCGTCTTCAATTTCCTTTACAGTGTGATTGATTGGAGCGGCCTTCTCGAGAAGGGAAAACATCCTGGCACATCATGGCAAGTTTGCCCCCACCACCACTGCCAGATATCATCCCATTGCTGCTCGGAGCACAAAGGGGGGTCTCCTTTGATATTCCAATTGGCTCGGGTTCCCATGGCAACGGGTCCCAGCTTGGTTTGGAGAAAATAAACATCCAAGTTTTATGGTTGAGTGCAGTGTGACCAAAATCACTGTATGACACGTTAGCATGCAAATATATGACAAATATATTCCTTCAGTTGATGGCTGTGCAGCGTGTGTTGGCTCTAATGGCCACCACTTGACCCCAGGCTGTTCTTTGTCCCCCAGACTGGCAGGTCGCGCTTGTTCTGCCATGCCATCATCAGTTCAGGCACTTCAGGTCGCGCGTCAGCACATTTCAAAAACAATAGTAATACTGTCATTATCATAAAAGCAGTAGAAATGCAGTCTGCGCGCTGCTTGGCAAGCATCAAACGAGTGCTCTGCCAAACCAGAGCACAATTACGACGTCTCGCCAGTATCGCATCCCACAATTCTCTGGGGCCAGCGCCGACCAATCTCCCCGGCTAAAGCAGATAACGAGCTGATCCCTCGTGCCGACAGCCAAATGTTTCAGGCGCTCATCAGAGTCTGAAATGCATGACGGTTCTTTCTTCTGTGTTTTCGCTGGATCGCGACTGCACCTTTTTCTTTGATGAAAAGATCACAACACTCACATTGATTGTGTAACCTCAAGTAACTCAAGTAACCTCAAACTTCCGTGCTTACTCCCCACGTAACAGGGAGTCCAAGCAAGAACCCTGTTGATTTTCGATGGTCTGTCTTACTCAAGATGCATGGCAGGTAACGTGACCATGGCTTTTTAGTGATGCGCCTGTTTACAAGCACCAAACATGACAACAATCAGTTGACATAACGTAACATCCATCAAGTCTTTTTGTGATGTCATGAAGGAAACGCCTTCTCCCTCATGGACACGATGTCGCCTCGGACCCGCGCCTAGCTAGGAGACCCACGTATACATCCATCACTTCACAGACGACAGCTTTAAAAAAAAAAAAGCAGGCTTCGCTACACATTTTAAAATGTTTTAAGGATAATTAGGAAACTTGGCCAGGATTAGTTTCTTGAGGAGTGAGCGATTCGGCTATTTGGTAGAAGCCTTCTGGATTGCTAATAATCAGCCATACATTTTTAGATGAATCGATTGCGGAGACGTGCACTGGGTATCGCTAGAGAAGGAATCGGTCGACAGAGTGTCTTCTGAGTGACGAGAGAGCTTGGGCTCCTGGCGAAAGGATTGTCGCGCATGCTCCATAACTTGCCATGACTGCAGCCGCGTGCCAAGCGAGCTGGCTGGCTACCTAGGTTTGGAATGTCTTTGGATTATTTCAAGAAGGGTGCAAACCTTGACCAGCCAGACCAACAAAGTATGGTAACTTTTCTGCTTTGGAACTTGATTACTTTGAAATGTTTGCGCCTGGAGTGTTGAACACACTACGCTCAGTGTGAAATGTTGTACGATTACCGTTGTTATGACATTTTGAGTATGGGATTGTTTGCTTTTCCAAATTAACACAGCATTTTCATTGCACCCATGTGACAAATACTTCTATTTACTTATCTGTGCTTGGAATAAATGCGTCCTTATTTAAGGGGCTTTGCACTACGGTATTCATTTATTTTGTATTATTAATTGAACTGAAGGTTAAGACTTGTGTTTTGTTATATTTGAGATCGATTGATAGAGTGATAGACTGACAGATTGATAGGTCGATAGATTGATTGATGTTTATTGTCATTGCACACAGTATACAACGAAACTTCCATTTCTAGCAACATTAAGACATGTTCAAACTTAAACGCTCTAAATGTAACTGGTATAAAACTATAAATATAAAATATAGACTGTAAAATACTGACCCATCAAACAAACAAGAACTGCTTGTTATTTGTATACTGTAATCATTACATATTATAATGCTTTAATCGTGAATGTATAATAAATATAAGCCTTCTCAACGCACCGCTTTAATATATGTATATATATATTTTAAAAAATTTAAAAACAGGCTTTGCTACACATCTTAAAACAAAGCTCCGGAAACTATTCGTTAGTCAGCTACAGATGTCGAAGCAACATTTCGACGTACATTTTTGACATAAACCAAAAAATACCCTAACCGTCGCATATTGTACAATGACATAAAGCAGGCTTCACTACACATCTTAAAATCCATCCTGGAGCTCTACCAACTATCCATCAGCCAGCTACTGATGTGGGAGCTGTACGTGTGATCATTTAGTTTTACTCCAGTGAAAAGGCAGACAGCAAGGTAACATTGGAACAATGTTGGTTGTTGATTTTCCATCACAATGATTGACTTAGAAATTTCAATGCAAAACTGATGAAACGTCACATGTTGACAGCAGTGACATTGAAACAACATCGTTACATACTTGAGAGGAAAGATGATTGATAAATCATGGATTTAGAGTAGAGTGGGAGGCCGTCTCGTGATAGACCAGCGCACTTGCACCCTGACGGAAAAGACAAAATAATATCAACAACCACAATGATAATACTGCATTGAAGCAGTCATACATACAGTATTAGTACTAATAGTAGTAATGAAATGATCAGAATCATTGTAAAAACTATAATCATGTTGCCGACATCACCGTCACTGTAATAAAACCAACATAATAACACCCTGGCTAACTCAGTGAGTCATGTGGGGAAGTACGTATGTACTGTGGGTGTGTATATGTACGTGTGTACAGGTATCTCTGTATGTGTACAAGTCTTCCTGTGTATAAAGGTGCAAGAATGTGTGTGTGTGTAGTTGTCACTGAGAATGCATGAAAGGAGAGGGACTGTCTCCCACCACCCAGCAAGCTGCGCCCCACACAGCCAGGCCGAGCCCCCACCGCCAGAAAGCCACAGGGGCACGAGGCACAGAGACCAACCCCCATGAGACGGTCCCCTCAGCACCCCCAACACCGGAGCCCCACCAGGAGCAGCGTCCACAATGCCAACATAAAGATATGTTCAATTTCTTCCTTGATTCCCAATTGATGAGAATGGTTTCCTTGGCGATGCTTAAAGCGGTGATGAGAAGCTGTGTTTGGTTTGTTTCTACATGGATTGTGGAGAGATCACCCAGCAGGCATAATAAAGGAGAAGTAGGAATGAAGATCCCAAGTGCCAAAGATAGGTCCTGACACACTCCGTGCCAGAAATTATTAATGGGAGCACAGGCCCACATGGAGCGTAAGTAGTCCAAGTCATAGTCAGTACTCCATGGTCTGGGCAGGGTGTACAGATGTTAGAGTCAGCTAAGCCCATTCTAAGCATCTATGTCCTGTGTAGTGTACTCTATGAAGGTACTCTAGGTTGGGATTATTGATTGACCGGCAAGCATTGAGACATATTTGCTTCCAGAATTCAGGGTCGCAGCTTGTAGATAAATCTGAGTTCCATTTGGAGATCGGAACGCCGACTTTGTTGTCGTTTTTTGAAAGTAGAATATATCATTTAGATCATTTTAGGGGCAGATATTTTTAAAAATTGGTCAATGGTGGTATTGCTTTCCCATGATATGGTCCTGAAACTTGCTCTAATTATAGATTTAATTTGTATGTATTCAAGAAATGTGTTATGGTTTATTCCATTCTGTCTAAAAAGGTCATTAAATGAGATAAAGTTGTTTCCTTTTATAATATTTTTCATACAACTTACTCCTTATTGGTGCCATGTCGGAAATTCGAATAGTTTCTTTTTAAGGAAGATGTCAGGATTATTCCAGACGGGAGTGTATTGGCAAGGAGTGAGCGAGGATCTAGTTATTTTTAACAATTCCCACCAAGCTGTCAGAGTGGTGCTTATATTTATACTTTTAAAACATTTATTTTTCCGCAGGATTTGGCTAATGAAGGGGAGGTTCAAAATTGGAATTTCTTGGCTACGTGATTGCTCGATGTCTAGCCATAAATAATCCAATGGGTTAGGTTTGATCCATTAGATTTTTGTAACGTTCTGAGACGTATATCCGTGCTGGCTTATTTTTCCAAAGAAATGTATTTATATTGTATAGTACTTTAGTACTTTATTAACCCTACAGCAGGGAAATATATGAATCCAATGACTTGAACCATATTATAGATGGTTTGGTGGGGATCATGGAAAACAGATAATTAACCCTTGGTAAGAGCATCATTTTCACGGTGGATACTCTGCCCGTAAATGAGACGGGCGAGGTTTCTCTGACGCGCAAGATCATCCTCTATTAATTTCAATAGTGGAGTATAACTCAAGCGGATCAGGTCTGACAGGTTGGAGGAAATGTTAATACCCAAATACTTAATGTTCCCTGAACGCAGTGGTATAGAGGGGGTGCTCTGGAAACCAAAATTAATGAGCAATACTGTGGATTTAGACCAGTTAATGGAGTCATCTGAGAAGGTGCTAAAACTGTTAATGAGTGAGATAGATTGGTGAAGTGGGGAACGTGAACTATCTTGGAAGAGTAATACATCATCATTGTGATGAACATCTGTTGGGTGGAACCCTTTAATGTTTATTATTGATTATTTGTTAAGATGTTCAATAAAGATAGCAAATAGTTAGGGAGAGAGAGGACAACTTTGCCTAATTCAGTATTCTTTTTCCAAGAGTACAGTACACATTGTATGCCCGCCGCATGTCATGTGACTGACCGGATGTGTTTGTGTGCCTTTTTCAGGTCAGCAGATTTCTATGTCTCCACTTCTTACACATCTCTGGACCCAGTTCAACGTACAGCGGTGTTCAATTTCCAGTTGAATGCGATTTCATGAGCAGGAAGTTGAACAAGACTGCGAGAAGTACTTTACACGCACAAGAGTTGTTCACATGAGGAAGTATATTACGTTTTTACTTTGTGTGTTTTGTGCTTTTGTTTCAGATGCCCGCCCCCAACAGCTTTTGCTCAAACAGTGAAAATGTGGCTCTGTTTCGCGCCAGACCGAAATGGAGGATTTGGGCGTAGCGGTGAATGAACAGAAATCAAACCTGTTTGATTTCTGTTTTAAAAGTGTGTGTCTGTTGTTATACGAGATAAAACCATGTATCCTTTAAGCCTATGACATCTTATCTGTAGATAAAGCAGAATTTCATTTTTTATTTATAAAATGAGTCAAAATGCGAGCGCAATGTTAGCACTTTAGCATCACATACTGTAGCTTTGCTAGTGTTGCTAACGTTTGTGTCCTCCTGTCCTGCTCCGTAATGTTACGTTTTGGGGGCGTCGGTGGTTCAGGAGGTAGAACAAGTCGTCCAGAAATGGGACAGTTGACTGTTTGTCCCTCGCTCCCTCCAGCCAGTCACTGTTCTTGTGTCCCACTTCACACTTCACCCACCTTGCTTCCAGTGCTGCCCACTAGTGTATGAATGTGAATGAATGTTTGTGGTGGTCGACGAGGCCGTAGGTGCGAAAAGGCAGCCACGTTTCCCTGAGACCACCCCAGGGCAGCTGTGACTACAGATGTAGAATACCACCACCAGTGTGTGACTGAGGAGTGAATGAAGAATGGGTTCCCTTCATTGTGAAGCACTTTGGGTGCCTTGAAAAGCGCTTTACAAAATGTAATCCATTATTATTATTGTTGTTGTTGCTGTATGTGATCTTTTACGTTGGACAATTGCAGAGTTACAGAAAGGACGAAATAATATTCATGGAAAAATAGCGCTTGTTCTTGTCGAGAAGAACACAGCTCATTAGTATTAAAGCTACACACACACACAAAAGGCGTGCTCCCAGTACGGCTTACTAAAAGCACTTTTAAACTGTCTACATCCCAGCATCAAGGCTGATACATTTAAATTGCTGAAAAATGGTAGAATATGCACAAAATTAAGAACGCTCTCACACACAAACAACAAGCAGCTAGCAAGCACTTTTTTTCCCCGGCATATGTCAGAGGATTTTCCTGCTAATCATCCGTCAGACAGCCGGGTGGGTGGGAGGAGGCGGGGCTTAAATGGCTGTGATTTGCATTCATGTTGTCATACATGCTTGTTGATGTGGTACACACATACAGTACGTATGCCCCAACCCGCCAACCCCCCCACCCCCCGGCATGCCTCGCTGCAGCTGATTACACCAGTTGAAATTAAAGCATTGCTGAATAAAACATGGGCGGCGATTGCATGAGAAAGCGTCTGTTTGTTGCAGTTGCGCGCCGCCGTGCGCACGGGCATGTGCGCGCGTGTCACCAGAGGCAGATGTTGGGCACAAAGATTAGGCCGGGCTGGATGTGTAATCCCGCTGTTACCGAGAACACCTCCTCCACAAATATCTCTGCGTTCTCATTCTTCTTCTTCAGTGACTTCTCAGCATCCGCCCTCTCACTCCACGCGGCATCCAGCATCAGCACCTTTGAGGAATACACCAAAGAGTTTGGGGGGGGGGGGCTTTAAGTGGCTTAGCTGACTTTGCAGGGTAAATTCTTGACGCTCCAGTGGAAAAAATCAGGCAGAGCTAAAGCGACTGGCAGGTCGTCATGGCTTCACACACATGCATGCTGAATGAACGGTGTGCACTCTTGCCGCATGCACGACTTGGATCCAAAATGTTAGTCGATGAGGCTCAACACCCGTACGTTGGACAAAAGACAAGACAGAACATCCTGGAGCCGACAGATTTGTAACTAAAGTTACAGGTAAGTCAGTTAGGAAACATAAAATAAGATATAAAACATAAATAAATGAGCCAGGTTAGTGAGGCATAAACAATACAGTTTAAGTCAGTGGCCCCCAACCTTTTTTGACCGGCTTGTGTTCCCACAAATCTCCCGCGGATCATAGCGATTTAATTAATCTTATTTATTATGTGTTGTGTAAAGCTAAGACATGAATAACATCAAATTAAAAGCACAAAATGAATGCTGACCCACCATCCACCAGTTCAAGTTCCAGCCAAGTATTTCCAGAGAGATGATTACATGGCTGTTTGACGTGTGTGGTAAAAGGCAGTGTGCTAGCATGAATTAACTTGAGACAAATGTGCACATTAGCACTCAATAAGTCATCAAAACTTACCTTTATGCATTCCCACATAGTATCAGCATTTTACCAAATATGAGGTGAAAGAAAAATGGTAAAAATACAGTAGGAGTCTATCTGTGCGGCATGAGATAAAGTTAGCACACGCACAATGGACATGCGTCAAGTGAGATGGATGTAACAGAGAGAATCCGGCCACTTTTCAAAATAAAACATTAAAAAAAATGAAATAATGGGAATTATTTTTTCTTTCTGTGCGGCCCGGTACCAAATGACCCACGGCCCGGGACCGGGCTGCGGCCCGGTGGTTGGGGATCACTGGTTTAAGTGACAACAAAAAAAAAACATCACATAGATGATACAGTATTGTAGAATTATTTGTAAAAACTCTAAAAAGGCAGGAAAATTTGCCGCACGTCGCCACAAACATCCAGTTGCTTTGGTAGTTGTCAGTCCTGTTAATTGACAAGGCAAGAAACATAAGGTCATAGCGGTCATTCCTGCTCAGAAGGTAAGCACCGTATGCTACATAATATAAATACAGCGGAACCACTATTTGCGTACGTCCCGGTTAGCGTATTTTTCATTTTACGTTAAAAATCTACACAAAAATCTTGCCTCGGCCAACTGGGTTCTTAATATATTTTTATCACAAAACGTCATCAAATCGGAAGTCAGTGTCCCCCAGCTCTGTCGACCGTCTATGATGTCATCAGCAGTCGACTCTGTAGTTTTTTGCTAACGAACACAGTTACGCCTCAAGCTTTTTTTATTGATCACGGCTGCAAAATAAGCCACAATGGAGCCAAAGAAGGTTGCAAGTGCCCGCATTTGATAAAGAATGTGAGGACCGCTATTGAATTCAAGAAATAACTCGAAGCAAAACAACCAAGGTGGCGTCCTTGTTGACCTCCGCTCATCCGTCACAGCTGCCTCGTAGCCGTCCTTGTCAACAATCACATCTTCTGCAATGAAGGTAAAAGTGACCTCAAATGTTTATGCCTTTCGTTCGTCATTTATATGCATTTCAAAATGTTACCTGCATGTAAAACTATTTTAAAAAGTTTTATGTGGTAGCATTTTTGGGTGGATGGAACAGATTAATTGGATTTACATTATTTCTTTTGGGAAAATTTGATTTGGGTTTTGTGCGTTTCGGTTAGAGTTGGACCTCATGGAACGGATCAATGATGCTAACCGAGGTTCCCCTGTGCAGAGGAAAATGCACTTTTTAAAATTTATTTTGCTCATCATCCACAATCCTTATGTGAGACATAAACACATGTCTTTCTTTTTTCTGTGTCTTCTAAAGATATAAAAACAGATAAAAAGAGGTAGCTCATCAGTGCTCGTAATGGGACACACCTATCCCGCCCACTATTAAAACACCTCCAAAAACGTTGTATCACTTTATATACAGTACATGCTGTAACTGCGCAGCAACAGGCTATGATCACATGTAATACTTTGCGGTATTTTGCCATATTTTGGTCGTTTTCGGCATTCCCGGTACTTCCTTCCTGGGCGCACTGATCTCAATGATCAATGAGGCTCATTCAAAGGGAAAATGTGTCGTCTTGCTGGAAACGACATAATAACGATCACGTGAGATGAATACTTTGAACGGGGACACATTTTACTCAACACATTCATTGAAAAAGTGGAAAAGTCTGACTCGAGTCCAAGTCACGTGCCTCGAGTCCACACCTCTACAGGTGAATACTGCCATGCTTTTATTTTGAAGCCACCATGCGTGTTGACATCAATTTCAGTGAGCCAAAGGAACACGGCGGACCAGGACTTGATGAGCTGGTCCACGTCGACGGGACAGACTTCAACAAGTTGTCTGGTAGGATACATTGTGTCTATCTATTTATTATTGCGCTGCTGTACAACTGCACCTCATCAGGCTACCTTAATGATGTGTCCAGTACAGGGCCCAGGTCACATGACAGGCTTACGCGATGTAACATTTGCATGTGGAGACTGCGAGAAGGCTGACGTGGCTGTCAGCCAATTATGCTAATTGAGCAAATATAAATCATGGCAGTGACAGGCCAGCATTCAGGTGCCACGCTCACATTGACCACATGATTGAACTCAGTTTTGCATTCGCTGCCTCGTCCTTCCTGGCAAGAAGCAAACAAGATGATTGCGAGGAGGGAGGACGGAGGCGGAACAAATAACTGACACAAACTGGCAGGCACTAAAAGATATATGAAGCGTTCCTCCGAAAACCAACAACGGTTCTGACAAAAAGATGGGTGTGAAGAAAAGGGAAGCTTGTGCACTTGAGCTTTAAATATGAAGTATTAATAAACGACTTTAAAGGTAGCGTGTTCTCTTTCAGCCATGCTTCAGCAGACGACCTCACATGCACTAAAGCAGAGGTCACCGACCCGTCGATCGGTCGATCTTTGGGACTTAGCCTGTCGATCACGACAATAAAAAGATTGATTGTTACATCAGTGCCCTCCCCTCCCGGAGAGTGCGACCGACAGGCACGCATTTTGAACACTGAACACGCCCATACGTCTCGGCGCTCTCCAGCCAGGAGCCCCGTCCCCAAAACCCAGCTAAAATGTTGACACCAACAACCAATAGTAACACAACTTTTCTATTAAATATGTATAATTTTTTACTTTACTTTAAAAACCTTTCTATTGAATAAATACATACATCTATATATATATATATATATATATATAACTTAAATATATATTGTATATTTTTATATATATATGTATATACATTAAAAAAAAATATATATATATGACATATTTATTTATGTATTTATTAGGGGTGCTCCGATTGATCGGCCACCGATCAGTATCGGACGATTTTCGTGAAAAAGCACGATATCGGCATATGCCTATACTTGCTTTTTAACGCTGATCAGCTCTGCCGATCACCTCCGCCCCCATCGCAGCGTCCAGCCTATCCAGCCCATCCCTCTCCAGCCTCCCGCCCACTTTCCCTTCACAGAGCCAAAACAAGCAAGTCTGCCGTGTGGGGCTTTCTGTCGTTATGAGAGTGATAGAAGTTTTGCACTCTGCAAAACATGCCACGAAAAATGTCTCGCCGGGTTGGCGCGTTAAAAAGCTTTAGTCGGGCGGGCGGCGGCTAATGTAGCCAAAGCGCGGGACACTGTGTGTGCGCGGCAGCCGGAGGTGTAAGGCGGATAGCCTTCTCCTGCTCTTCTCACGTTACGTAGAGTTTATGTGACTTGATTTGATGTTCATTGTTATGCAAATTTGGAGCGTCTGGAGGGGACAGACAAAAAGAAGGAGACAGAGGGGACAAGAGGTGGGACAATACAGGGAGAGACAACAACAATAACAAAACAACAGAAACAAACAACAGGACCACATCGGCAAACGTTTATGACGGCCATAAAGACCATCATGGAAATAACAAAATACTGCCAACAGCCACAGTGATAATCCTGTATTGAAACAGTCATACTTATTAGTGGTAGCAGTGGTAATGAAAATATTCACCATTATAGTGAAAAGATAGATCATAACTGCAAGTAATCACCGTCACTGTAATAAAACCAACAAGATAATAACACCCTGGATAAAGCAGTCAGTTATGTGGGGAGGTACGTATGTACTGTGAGTGTGTATATGTACGTGTGTACCGTATGTTTGTATGGATATCCTTCCATCCATCCATCTTCTATGCCGCTTATCCTCACTGGGGTTGCAGGTATGCTGGAGCCTATCCCAGCTGACTTTGGGCGAGAGGCGGGGGACGCCCTGGACTGGTCGCCACTCTCACATTCATACTTAGAAAATGATACTTAGAAAATACCCGGAGTACCCGGAGAAAACCCACGCACGCACAGGAAGAACATGCAAACTCCACACAGAGATGCCCAACAGAGATTCAAACCGAGGTCTTTCCAGTCTCCTGACTGTGTGTGGCCACCATGCTAACCACTAGGCGGCCCTGTATGTAGATATACGTGCATACGCGTGAGTGCATGTGTGTACGTTTAATTGTCACTGAGAACGTATGAAAGGTGAGGGACTCCTTCCTACCACCCAGAATGCCCCCATCACCAGAGAGCCACCGGCCCCACAGGGGCTGGCAGAACCAAGACCAACATTTTGCGTTTATTCTGATAACATTATAACTTTTTAGGCAAACTAATTTTCCAGAAATTCCAACTTTATTTATTGTTTCGTTTGTTTTTCATAATATAATGACTCGTCTGTCTTTAATATTTCAGCTTCATGCTATTATTCCCTGTTTATTGATGAGACTGAGGTGGAGAGGGTGAAAACCTTCAAGTTCCTTGGCACACACATCAGCGAGGACCTCACCTGGTCTCACAACACCCAACAAATTCTGAAGAAGTCCCAAAGGAGACTGTACTTCCTGAGAAGACTGAGGAAATTTGGCATGTCCACCACAATCCTCAGTTGCTTCTACAGATGCACTATCGAAAGTGTCCTTACCGCCTCCATCACTGTTTGGTACGGTAACTGTACAACACGTGATAGGAAGGCACTCCAGCGGGTGATCAAGACCTCACAGAACATTGTTGGGGCAGCCCTTCCCCTCACTGCAAGACATTTATAAAACTAGAGTCCTACGCAGAACACACAACCTCATCAAGGACAGCACACATCCACAACACTCATTATTCACACTCCTACCGTCAGGCAGACGCTACAGGAGTTTGAAGTCCAGGACCACAAGGCTGGCAAACAGCTTTTACCCACAGGCCATCAGGCTTCTCAACGAAGCACTCACACACGCACACACTCATAGTACTTTATTTATTTATTTATTTATTCATTTGTATTAATGTCTCTTCTGTTCTTGTTTCTTAATTCATTGGTGTTACTGTCTATTCTTTTTCTTGTGTTTTCTTTCGTTTTTTGGGAGAATGAACAGAACAAGAATGTCATTGCAGAGTATAACTTCCTGTTTTACCGTGCATATGACAATAAAACTCTTGAATCTTAAAGTGACATTATTTTCCTCGTAAAATGACGTTATTCTCGCATCATTACAACTTCTCATCGTTACAACTTTCTTCTCTTAATATTTTGACTTTATGTCATATCGTAAAATTACTGCTGATTCTTCCATTTTTGCTTTTTTTTTTTGCTTTTTAGAACGTGCGGCGGACACCCCTGCTGTAATATAATTCAGCCAATCACAAATGAACATCGGGTCACTTCTAAAAGATGCTGAGGAAGCGCCGGTGGAATGTGGCGACGCCTCACACGGTAGCCATGGCGACATCGCTCATTTTTATTAGCATGGCCTTTAAATCAATAGAATTCTTGCTTTGACGCCAAGCAACCCTGCACAGGAGTTTGCAGGGGAAGAGAGGAGGACGGTCGCTGGTGAAGATCACCGAGAACATCTCCAGTCCGACGTGTGTCGGCGTGGGTGTGGTCATCACGAGGGGTGGGGGGGATTGGTTCCACTTCTTCGCTCATGTCCGCCCTCATGTCAGCGCACGGATGACTTTAAGCTCCGCCAAATCAAACTGCCACTTTTCCGTAGCGAGGCGAGGCAAACGTGTAAGAAGTGTGACAAGACTCCCTGATTGGATTAAACATTCTGGAAGGGGAGTGGAGGGTTGGGGGGGGGGGGGGCGGGGGGGGGGGGGATTATTTATCTGGTGCATACTGTGAGATAAAGCTCACCTGCTGGAGACAACCAGCTCCATGTTTACCCTCAACACAAAGAAATCTGCTTACTTGGTTTGTTCACAAGGTGCTTCTTCACCGTAGCACAAGTGGACGCGGCGGCACCGCTACCTCCCACTGTCACCGAGCCTTAGCAAGGTAACCAAAGTGTTAGCTCATACCGGAACTGTGTCCCAACTGAGAGGCTGCCCCACTCGTCATTTTTGCAGGATGCATCTCCACTGTCCTGCGGTTGCAAACTAAAGGCACAACTAAGACAGAAGCAGCGCTGGGTATTGTTTTCCAATAATGGCTGATCTAATGAATTACCTTTTCAGACGTTACAACAGTGTTACCGTTACCGACAGTGAAATGATGCATGCCCCAGTCGACGTTGTTCACTACTAAAACACAGGAAGCTAAACAGCCGGTCTGCATGATTTGTGGTCGCCCCCTAGCATTTCGGTAAAGAACTGCAAGTCACAAGCTCACCTACCGTAACTCTTATCTCATGACACATCTGTCAACAGCACACGCCGCCACGACGGAGCTAAAGCCCAATTCTGCGACATAATTGATGAACATTTTTCCAAAAAGTAATGTAATACGTACTGGTAACTAAGTACATTTATGAAGGACTATGATTTCAATTACAGTCCAACCTTGGTTATCAATTGGTTCCAGACGGTCCGACTTTAACCAAAATGGAAACTAACTGAATCCATTTTTCCCATAAGAAATAATGTAAATCAAATTAATCTGCTCTGGAAAGCCAAAAATGTTAACACAAAACATGTTTTTATAGCTTTACTAGTAGTTTTACATACCAGAAAAAAATCAAAATACATATAAATGATGAATGAAAGGGATAAATAAATATTTATGGTTACTTTTTACGTGTTTTGCATGAGTTGTTTCTTGAATTCAACAGCGTTTCTCACCTCAATAGCCCAAAATGGAGCCACTAAAAGTTTCTTTTTGATAAACAGTAAGTGTATAACAGTACTACGCTCAATAACTAAATACTAAATAAATACTGTACACAATGCAGTATATAGTGGAACCTTTGTTAGCGTCATTAATCTGTTCCAGAAGGTCCAACTCTAATCAAAACAGATTTCGGTACTAAGCCATTACTTTTTTCCCATAAGAAATAATGTAAATCCAATTTCTTTGTTCCAGAAAGCCAAAAATGTTACGACAAAACATGTTTTTAGAGTTTTACAATTGTAGTTTTACATGCAGAAAACAATTCTAATGGCAAATAAATGATGAATGAGTGAACATTTAAGGTTACTTTTAGCTTCACTGAAGACGTGACTCTTGACGTGATTGTTCCCAAAGACATGATACGGCAGCGAGATCAACCACCACCAACTTCCTGTTTTGACATGAATTATTTCTTGAATTGTTTTAAGCATGTAAAACTAAGAAAACGTGTTTTGTGTTAACAATTTTGAGTCAGCCGCCGATGACATCATAGACGGGCCTCTGGTTCCGGTTGGCATTTTGGAACATCGCGAGCTAGCTTCTGTGTTAGAAGCTAAGGACGGTTTGTGATAAAAATAAATTAAGAACACAGTTGTACTCAGTGACATGACAAGACGCGTGGCATATTGTATACTAACCGGAAAATGTACGTAAACAGAGGCAAAATTTGTTAAAACATTTTAACTGAAAAACACGTGATCAGGGGCGGGGCTAACCGAGGTTCTACTGTACTTTTAGGGCAATTCCTCGCAATATTGTGGTTCAGTTATCGCTCCCTCACTCTGTCATGTTTTTTTAATATTATGATCGCTGTTTTTTGGATGACTATTGCATATTAATCATAAAAAAATGGTATATGTACTGTACTGTAGTATGCTAGCCACTAGGCGCCAGTCATATTCCATTAATGAGACATCCAGTACACTGAATGGAGTCAGCCATGACATGTCCGACATGATGGAGTGAAAAGAAGATCTCCTCCCATTCCATGTGGAAGTGGTAAGTTTTTGGATTCTTTGTCCTTCTTCCCCACTTCGTTTTAAACCCTTTCTTCCGTTTAGAATAGAGTAAATAAATTGGAGGCTAACTAGTTAGCTCGCTAGCTTGCTAATGATTAAAGTCATGGCCGTCTCTTGTGGTCCTGCAGTGATCCCATAGAATGGACGTTACAATTGAGCAATGTGCTGTAAACAAAGAATAATAGGAGTGTAAAGGTGACTACAGGGGTGTTATTTTATGTCTACTGGGCTCTAATAATGGTAAAGATTGTATTTAGAAAATCATAAACAGGTTTCATTAATTAATATTGAATCCTACTTCGCAGAAATTCACTTAAATTCACTCGGGTGTGGAACCATCCATTCATCCATCCATCCATTTTCTATACCGCTTCTCCTCTTTAGGGTCGCGGGGGCATGCTGGGGCCTATCCCAGCTGACTTCGGGCAACAGGTGGGGTACACCCTGGACTGGTCGCCAGCCAATCACAGGGCACATATAGACAAACAACCATTCACACTCACATTCATACCTATGGACAATTTAGAGTCACCAATTAAACTAACATGCATGTTTTTGTAATGTGGGAGGAAACCGGAGCACCCGGAGAAAACCCACGCATGCACAGGAAGAACATGCAAACTCCACACAGAAATGCCCAAGGAAGAATCAAACCCAGGTCTTCCCGATTTCCAGACTGTTACTGTGTTGGCCAACATGCTAACCACTAGACCGGTCTGGAACCAATTAGCGGCAAAAAACAGGGGATAACTGTAGTATCCATCCAGCCATCCGTTGTCTTCTGCTTATCCAGGTTCAGGATGCGGGAGCAGAAGTCTCAGTAAGGAGGTCCAGACTTTGTGGTCTCCGGCCACCTCCTCCCAGGCGTTCCCAGGCCAGCTGTGCGACATAATCCCTCCAGGTCTGAGCACCTCCCAGAGCACCTCACCAGGGAGGCGTCCAGGAGGCATCTGAGTACAAAACCTCCCTATAAAATCTGTTTATTTTTTTCCCAAATTCCGTTTTATGTTTTTCCAAATTCAGTTTTTTCTATTTAAATTTTTTTAATTCCATTTTTTACGTTTCACATTTATTTTACCAGCATAGAATGTGTACTTTTGTGACAGTAAATAACATGTCTGTTAATTAAATGCAAAAACCCTAACATTTATCGATGCAATACACCGTTGGCCAATTTTACCCAGGATTTCATAAATGGGAGTAGCTTGGCTAACTTTTCTAATGGGACGTCAGCCTCTGCACACATTGCTACAAAATCCTCACACTGTAATGCCCGTGCTTGTGTTTAAGGAAGATGTAGTCACTAATGCAATTCCAATTGCGTTATTTATGTAAGATCATTTTTATGACAACCTTATTTCGTTTACACAATTAGACAGGATGTGGCAAACAGCCAAAGGCCGGAAGTTTGTAGTGTGTGTTGAGAATGTGTGTTGAAGGTTATGACGAGCTGGGGCAAAAATAACCGGGCCTCTCGTCCTCATTTCACTCAGAACTTGCATGACATCAGCGAGCATCCTAATGCGCTTTGCATTAACAAGCAGTAAAACACCAGGGGTGTCCAAAGTGCGACCCCGGGGGCCATGTGCGGCCCGCGGCTGTCTTTTTATCGGGCCTCGACATGTTTTAAAAATACAATTAAACAAGAAAACTAACAAAACAATAACAGAAGTGTAAGGAAGTAATGCAGTAATTTTACGGAATATTACAATAAAGTCATAATATTAACAGAAACAATCGTTTTACGGGCATAAAGTCGTAATACCATGAGAACACAACAAAGCTGATATTAAACTTAAAATATTAAACAAAACATATCTACATGGGTCGGTTTACAAAATGTAAAATATCAAAGTGGCCCGCGCATTCTTAGATTTTACCGTATGGTGGGAAAAAGCTTGGACACCCCCAGTGTACACACACAGCCACGCTAACATGTTCTGCTAATCTAAGCTAACCCCGCTAGCTTCCATTCACGCTCTGTAAGACAGGAGTTTCAAAGTATTTCTGCCAACTTTTGTTGGTGTTTCAGGTCACCGTTTTGGCATGTTTAGTTCGGGAGGGGGCAGGCTAGTGTTTATGATGAGATTCCGTTATTATTGGCCAATTCTGCGATTCCGTCCGCAATTTCGGAAATCATAAGGCCCTTCGAGTAACTAGTAACTAATAACTATAACTAATTCTTTGTGCTTGGGCCCTATTTACTTTTTAAAGTCACTGGCCCTACACTGGACAGAAGGGATGGTAACATGTAGCCACCTAGCATTGTGGCAAGTAAACAACCAAGTACTCACCTGCGCTAACACTGAACACTTGTGCTTTGTCCCGTGTGCGAGTGCCATAACTTCATGTTTACTGTAGCACAACAATTTCTCTGTGGATTATTTCCAGTCTAATTTGGCAGCGTTCTGGTGGCGGTTGTCACCGCATTAATTCATGTCATGGGTGGGTGATGTATGAATGGATCATTTGGAGTCTTTCTGTTTATTTCTATTATGAAATGTGCCGGATATGAGGAAGCATTTGCGAGGCGCGATCGCATCTCAGTCATTCTATGACTCGGCTATGTTGCGCGTGCAATCACGCCGTGCTCTGCCCTGCCTCTCGGTGCACTCACACTCGCCAAACATGACGGACATTTAAGTCTGAAGTGAGCCCAGGCGTGGTACGATTGGCCAAGAGCGAGTGTGTACTCGACATCAGTGACCACTGACGGACCGTGGACATGATGGGAAATTGTAAATCACAAAAGCAACAAGAAGTGATTCCAGTCAGTCCTAACAGTGGGACACTTTGAGGGTTTAGCAATGTTGCTGCTAATCCAAATTAGGAAGCCTTGTTGGAGGTCTAGTTTGAACAGCCAGGGATGACAAACACAGGTTCCACTATGCCCACAATTTATTCATATTAAGAAAAGAAGACACCTAACAAGTAGCGGAGTGAAAGTAGAGGCTGTGTGTGTGTGTGTTTGTGTGTGTGTGTGTGTGTGTGTGCGGTCTTCAAAGTGTCTTATTGAATTATCATTCGGACAACTGCTGCTTTGATGGTCGGTGCTGCTCGGCCGCCATACGACCTCCGTCGTTATGAAATAAATCATTGCAGAGTAACGAAATGATTAAACAAAGATGCCCCCCCCCTCCCACTCCTCCCCCGGCGTAGGTTGGAGCTAATCTTAATAACATCTCTGAGGCAACGTGCGGGATGAGGCCCAGAACTTCTATCCTGAAAACAAGTGCCGCTAACGAGGCTCATCATGTGATGTCTGCGGTGGGTTTTTCTGAGGCGGGGGTAGGGTGGGGGGGACACACTTCTGAAATCGGATGTTGCTCAGGTGTTGGCGGGCACAAGTATGTGCACCACGGATTGAGCCAAGGGATTGATGGGGATTAGCGGTGGCTTCCTGCGGGATATGAATGTGGACTCATCAACATATCGTTTAGATGTTTACATTTATATGCTAATGTCATCCATCCCAGGCAGTGTATTTAAAGATGCTGAATCAAGGTCGCCCCCTTTCTGTCATTTATGAAAGTTCATTTAAATCCGTCCCAGCCCGCAGCTGGCTCTGACCCGGTGGAGGTTCTGTTGGTCCGTGTGGCCCTCCTGGCTCGTAGCGAAACCAGGTTCAACAGTCTCTCCAGCTCGTCCCCAGAACCCGTCACGTTGCTGGAGCCCAGACCGCCTCCGCTCCCCTCTCTGGACCCCCTCCAGTTCTCGCTGGCATGTAAGTCCCACGCCCTGAGAGGGGGTAGAAGCTGGGCCGGGTGCAAGCTGAGGCCGGGTGGGCTTGATGGGTATCCCTCGTAGGCTTCTCGTGACGGGGGCAGAGTGTCATAAAGGCCCTCCGAGTCTTCGCTCTGCTCCGAATCCCGTCTGGGCTCTCGGTATTCCTCGTAGACCGGCGAGGAGCAGCTGCCCCTCCGGTCCTGCCGAGCCCCGGCATCCCTGCTCCGGATCCGCCCCTCCCCTTCCTGCCACCTCTTCCTCTGCCACTCCCCCGACTGGTTCTTCTCCCACTGGAAGGCCCTCCGCCCAACCTCCTGACCCGGCTCTCGGCTTCTGTCGGTGCTCGGGACCGGGTTCCGGTAGTCCAGCTGCAGCGAGCGGGTGCTGCCCCCCCGCCTGATGCTTTGCTGGGTATCACTCAGGTTGTAATGGGAGCCCACCTCTGGCAGACGTAGACGGGATGGTGAGAACCAGCTGGAGGTGTGGCAGGAGGAGTCCCACTGGTAGGCTGCAGGGAGAAGAGCAAAATTTTAGGCTGACTTTCATCATCTCCCCAGCTGCTGCCATAGCAACTAATCAAATGTCAGCGTGTGTCCGCTGAGAGCAGAACCGCCTGATCATGATCATGTGATATGATGTTGGAATATTTTCCAGCACCCGTGAAATCTTCACAAACACACCCCAGTGTGCAAAAACTTGTCACACCGGCTCCCGATCCATCCTGTTGGTCCCAAACGAGCCTTTACAGATTACAGTTACCGAGGGGTGGAGAATTACAGATCAATGTTAGCAAGCTTTGCAAAAACCTTTAATGGAAATTCCAAGTTGGTCACTTTTCACCCTTCAGCATGGATACCGACCTCCTAAACCCCCCAAACCTCAGTTGTTGTGTATGCAGTTGTTGTAATAGACGCCTTCCCGTGATTTTGCATGACTGATTATGGTTTATGATTAGCACTGATGAGGACGATGATGATTATGATAAAAGATGCCTTTTGTCAAAACAACACTTCTGACTCTGCAGTCTTCAGTTTAACCGCCCTCAGAGTTTTTTTTTTTCCCTCCCCTTTGTCTTTTGTTTGCACTGAAACTCTCAATCTTAAAGCTCGACAAGATGCGCCGAGAGAGCAAACCGCATCCGTTGCTAGGAAACAGGACATCAAAAGTCGATAAGCAACGTCGGATGGAGCGTTTGCGGCCTCCGTAACCTGATATAGGAATCCCAGACGCTGACTTAGCCGAGGTTTAAGAGGAGATGGGGGTCGCTCGCTACAACCGACCATCTTGCAGCATCCCGGGAGACCTCCACCAAGGCTCACTGAAGTCATAAAGTCATATCCTGTGTCTCCGTACTTAAACTTAGTCTTTTGAGTGGCTCAGTGTGTTTACACTGAGAAGTACGGCAAAGTGCAGTGCACTGTCGGTACCATGATGTACCACTCAAAACACTCAAAATAGTGAGTGCGCATTGATGGACGCTTACCACACTCAATAATCACCATCTTGGCTACGCAGTGAAAGGGGAGTGACTGACTTGAAATAATGGCGGGAGAGGAAGACCCCGTAGAAGTGGAAAGTAGTGAACAGAAGTAAAAAAGCGAGTAAATGTTGTGATTGTCATTACTGGTGAGTGTGCAACGACTACTGAATTTGGGACAGCACTACACTGTCAAAATGTGCACACTCAAGAACTAAGTACGCAGTGTACACAGTATGCAGTGAAAAAAAGAAAAAAAAGCTGGCAGGCATTTTAAGGGGCGATACAAATGATCCATCGAGTGGTTGCAATTCCCCATTAAAAAGGAGAGAAGAAAAAGAAGTGGGTAAATATAACCATGGTCGTTTCCGGTAAGTGTGCAGTAATGGATTTGGGACAGCACTACACTGTTACACACTTAGCACCGACGGCAAAATGTACATCAAGCTGAATGGAAGACCAGCAGAGGCAAGAGTGCTTGTTGTCAAAGATACAGACCTGATCAAAATCTTAAGACCAGTTGAAAAATTGCTAGAATTTGCATTTTGCACATTTGGATCTTAATGAGGTTTTAAGTAGAGCTACAATATGCAAAAACAAGAAGGGGGAGTGAGACAAAAAGCATTTTGAAAAAGTAATTTATTGAAAACAACAATTCAACTGAAATAGGCTGTTTGTCAGCTGATCAAAAGTTTAAGACCATCACTCAAAAAATAACAAAAAACTGTCCAAACCAGAACAAAAAATGTTCTCAGTAGGACTCAGTAATGAGAAGCTCCACCGTTCTTGGTAATCACTTCAAAAATTGCTTTGGGCGTGCTTGATGCGAGTGTTTCCAGGAGGCTAGTGGGAACATTGCTCCAAGTGGTGAAGATGGCTTCACGAAGGCCGTTTGACGACCCTGCACCACCTGAACCTCCAGTGTTCCACTGAATGAAAAAGCACCCCAGATCATGATGGACCCCCCCACTCCACTGTGCCGGGTAGAAAACATCTCAGGTGGGATCTCCTTTCATGCCAGTAACGTTGGAAGCCATCTGGACCGTCAAGGTTACATTTGTTCCTCATCAGAGAATAAAACTTTTTTCCACCTTTCAATGTCCCATGTTTGATGCTCCCTGGCAAAGTCTAAAAGGGCAGTTTTGTGGCATTGAAGGAGACGAGGTCTTTGAATTTCTTTTTTGTTTTTTAAATCCTTTTCCCGCAGATGCCGTCTGATGGTTATTGCACTGCAGTCGGCACCAAGGTACTTAATTTGGGTGGAAGACCGCCCTGTGTCTTGATAGACAGCCAATCGGATCCTCCGGCTCAGCGCAGGTGTGATTTTTTTTGGGTCTACCACTTGACTTTTTTGTTCCATAATGCTCAGGATCTTTCAAAAAATGTAGAATGACTGTCTTACTGCACCCAACCTCAGCAGCAATGGCACGCTGCGAGAGGCCTTGCTTATGCAGCTCCACAATCCGACCACGTTCAAAAAGAGAAAGCTTCTTATCTTTAGCCATCAGGAGGGCATGACAGTGTGAATGCCTGACAGAAAATGAACATTTTGAGCAGATTTTGGCTTTTATAGCCTGTGGTCCTAAACATTTGATCAGGTGATAAACAACATAGTTCAGTTTGTTTTTGTTGTTTAAATTACAAACTCCGAACTTTTTTGTCTCACTCCCCCTTCTTGTTTTGCATATTGTAGCTCTACTTAAAACCTCATTAAGATCCATCCATCCATCCATTTTCGATACCGCTTCTCCTCATTAAGGTCCAAATGTGCAAAATGCAAATTCTAGCAATTTTTCAAGTGGTCTTAACATTTTGAACAGGAGTGTATAAACGATTTGGATAACGTTCAAAGATCACATCACCATGACAACAAGGAAAATCGAGGATCCAACCCAAAAAGAAAGAACCATGCAGTTAGAAGGATTACACTCAAAAACATTTGACATCACTACCACGTTGCAAGGGCCTGCTCAACAAGAAGTACGGGAATTAGAAACCCTTGTATCTACAGTACATTCAATGACATCCACAGTACAACACTCAAGATGGACAAGACCTGGAAGCGCAAACCTTTAGCTATCCACACCACAAACGATCGGGCTGGAGAATGCTGTATGTCTGGACAACAAAAAGGGAAAGGGAAAAAAACCCTTTTGTTTTGTTTTTGTTTACAAACAACTGCTTCTATTGCATGGGAGAATAATGTAAATAGCAAATTAGTGCATGTTGAATACAGGAAGTGAACAAATGTATTAGCAATTGATGTGAAACGGTGAGGGGGTAGTTCCTACTCCTTTACGAACATGTGGAATTGTGAATTGCTAAATGACGCATTTCAATGTAAACTGTATGCATGTTCAAAACATTGTACCCAGTACACTTACTGAAGTGTACTGAAGAAATACGTGTTTTATTCAAACAATTTTAATAAGTGCAGTAATGGATTTGGGACATCACTACACTGTCAGTCAAAATTCACACACTCAGAAATTAAGTACTCAGTGTATAAAACAGAATATTTACTGGAGTGTACTGACGCCAGTGTTCCATCAGAGACACAATGATCAAGAGTTGTATTTGTGTTGTGCTTGTTGGTATTTCTTTGTTTCGGCATGGTAATGACATTGACGCCATCCTGAAGGCAAAACTATATCCTTACTTTTATCCAGATCTGCACCAAAACCTGTTCTGTTTGGCCCACCGGTTAATCGCTGATGTAGTTTTTGCTTAATCCTGCTAACTAACGCTCTAACTAGCTCCCAAATGACAAAACAATAGCTTAGCTGGCAAATGCTGCTGTCCCGTGGTGCCTACTACCTCCACCAAGGCTGGGCTTATGTTTCCATTGCAGGATTATGCCAAAAGGAATTCCATTTTCCATAAAGCTCTCAGTGAATAATGCATGAAGCTTAGTGAGATGTGGTGTACAATTCAGATGGTTTAGGCCTTGGGGGAGGTCTGTGCTATACGGAGCGCCTACTTTCCATTCATGTCTTCACGCATCAATGGGGCGCTGTGTTGCTGCTGCGCATTACAACCACGACAGCGGCTTTTTGTCTCTCCAGACTTTACTACAACTTCCGTGGGAGTTCCCCTCGTGTGTTTGCATTGTGTAATCGCCCCACTTCCCTGTCGAGCGTTCCGTCTCGTCAAATGTGAACTCTTCCTCCTCCTGCGCGCAAGCGACACGCCAAAACAACAACAACACTGACAGCGCGCTGCTCCTGCTGGTGGCGACACAGTGCAGCGTTCAGGCTGCATAATTCATGAGGGCGTTAATGAGCTGTGAGGGAAATACAGTAGATTTCATATTGATGGAGTGAGAAGAGGTCGACCTCTGCTTGAAACTTCATTAGCGACTGCGGTTTCATGCACAACACTAAGCTAGCTCGCTAGCTAGATACCAACTTAGGAGGCCATAATCACAGTTCTGTGCGTACCTGGGTTGTAAGGTCACAGTTGGGTTCATTTTGGGTACTGTCAGGAAACAAAATGCTAAACAAAAAACTGCTTAGCTGTTGTGTTAACAGCATGTATTTGTTTTTAAAATCCTTCCATTTTCTATAGCGCTTGTCCTCAATAGGGTCACGGGTGGTGCCTAAGACCAGACTTAAGACCAGGGGAGACCGGGCCTTTTCTGTAGTTGGTCCAAAGCTGTGGAACACTCTCCCCCCTTATGTAAAAACAGCCTCCACAATTGAAAGCTTTAAGTCTCGTCTTAAAACCCATTTTTAGTCTCTGGCTTTTAACTCGGCGTGAGTCTTGTGGTCCTCTTTTATTGTTTTTTAGTTTTAATTGTTTTATTTATTTTAGTTTTTAAATTTAATTTACTTATTTATTTTTTACCTACTACTTGGAATTTTTTGCTTTTGTTGTTACTACTTCCTGTTTAAATATTTTACTGTTGTACGTTTCTTTGTTTTTATTTATTGGATTTTTTAGTTTTTACTGTAGTGATTTTTATTTATTATTTACATTTACATTCCCTTATTTACTTATTATTTGTGGTTTTGCTAGTCTGTGCAGCACTTTGGAAACAGTGTTTATAAAATGTGCTATATAAATAAAGTGGATTGGACTGGATTGGGTGAGCTGGAGTCTGATACAGATACAATATGAATATAACAATAATAATACATTCGTCCCTCGCCAGTTTGCAGTTCGAATTTTGTGGCTTTACTCCATCACGGTGTTTCAAAAATATATTAATTAATAAATAATGCTGTTTTGTGGTTGAATACGACCTATTATTAGGCAAAAATATGCATTTTCAATCAAATTTTACATATTTTTTGCCTTAATTAAGCATTTTTAAGCATAAAAAGTAAAATACAAATAGAAGGCATTCAGAAGGCACATTCAAATATGTTATGGTATGTAGTATTGTACACTGTATTGTACACAGTATTGTATCTGCTAGATGTCAGAATGTTACTGTAATGTTGGGTGAGACACACAAACACCAGACTTTATCGCCAAAACAACAGGCTTTTATTGCAGGTTTAAATGATCTCACAACAGGCCCTAACACGGGCTAAAGTTGCGGCCCTCATCTCTGAAACCGTGACGTCACTTCCTGTCTGCCCAGCATTTAGCTCCCCTTGGGAACCCATTTATGGCAACACAAACGAGCCTTATTTATGTCTTACATTGCTTATTTTATCTTATTATGTCTATATTAAGACATTATTATGTCATGTTATTATGTCTGCTATATTGGGTAATAGGAGTGTCAAGGTGACTACAGGGGTGTTATTTCATGACTTGAGCATATTTAGAAGGTCATGAACAGGTTTTTAAAGCTCTAGCTACGATAATATTCCATTTATAAATAAAGAATCCTACTTTGTGGAAATTCACTTATCACTTATCATTCACTTATCAAAAAAGATAAGATATGCCTTTATTAGCCCCATGCTAACCACTAGGACACTGTTTTAAAATGAAACCATAAAACCGCAAACTGCTAGCATGGAATTATCCAATTAATAAAATTATCAAATAATAAATATAAGCAAATATGAAATTCTGTAAAAACTGTGAATTTCATCCTGTAAAATTGCAACGTCTGTCTTGCCAAGTTTTTCTCATACAAGGCTTTTAAACAATTTCTTTCTCTTCTTTATCCTTGTACATTTTTTTTGCATATTCTGAATTTGTTCTTGTAACCTTGCAATATTTTCTCATAGAATGATTTCAACTCTTTTTGGTGTACACAGTAATCCCTTGTTTATTGTGGTTAAATGGTTAATGGAATATGTCGTAGTTCGAGCATAGAAAACCTGTTTACGACCTTCTAATTACAGGTTTTAACATTATTAGAGCCCTCTGGACATTAAATAACACCCCTATTGTGACCTTTACACTTCTATTACCCAAAATAGTAGACGCAATAGCAGAAAATAAGCCTTTTAAGACATAAATAAGACATAATATACACTCACCCGTTGCATTGGGAGAGTTCTTCATCAGGATGGCTGTAAATTAGTCAGCCATTAATTTGAAATAGACATGAGGTACTATGTCCTACAGGCAGATGCTGAAAACACAGCATGATTTATTTCCTAAAAGCTAGCTATAACCCAGCATGCAGAACGTCACTGCCCTCTATGGCCCACACTCTAAACAGCAGCTCAGAACTACACAATACACCCGTCTCTACAGTAACATTGCTGACACCTGTGTAGAGTATAAATGTATTTTCTGAATGCCTTGTATTAGTATTTCAGTTCATATATCCATTTTATGCTTGAAAATGCTTAATTTATGCCAAGAGTATGTAAAATTTGCTTAAATACGCATATTTTCTGACTAATAATAGGCAATAACCACAAAACAGCATGAGTGAAGTAGCGAAATTCCAACCATGAACTGGCTAGGGACGACTTTAATGACAATTTTTTACATTTTTGTTCTAACATTATTCCAACTTAAAGCCCCATCATCCACAATCCTTATGTGAGATATGAACACAAAAGTCTTTCTCTTTTCTGTGTGTTCTAAATATATACAAACAGATGAAGAGACAGCTCGAGCTGTACGTAATGGGACACACCTATGCCGCCTACAAATACCGCTATTAAAACGCCTCCAAAATCCTCCAATGAGGTTTTATGGTTTTATATCCATGCTGTGACCAAGTAGTAACAGGTACATTCATGATAATGTATTTTTGCGTATTTTGTTCACTACCGGAACTTACTTTCCTGGCGCACTGATTTCACATAGCAGCATAGAAACGGACACCTACACCTAGCGTTAACTTAACAAACTCAAAAATAAAAACACATCAGCACTGGCGGCACCTCGAGTACGTACTGTAGCCTTACCTTTTGGTAGTGGTCTGAGCCGTTGCAGGCGAATCAGTGGTGAAGCTAGTCGCTAGCCTGCTTGTAGGTACTCGGTGTGTTATGTGTCAATGTGCCAGTAACGTAGTTCAATCGGCATAACAATGTTAATAATAATGATAATAACAATGTAGCTGTAGCTGGGTTAATATGCACGTCACATTATATAAGTAACTCCCATACATGCAGTAATGAGCTGTCACTTTTTATCTCTTTTTATATCTTTGGAACACACAGAAAAGAAAAAGACATATGTGTTCATGTCTCATATAAGAATTGTGGATGATGGGCAAAATTCCAGAAAGTGCAGTTTTCCTTTAAATCATAGTGGTTGCAAGGCGACAAACGTGAAGCTCAAGTTCAACTCATTCAAACATAAGGATCCCAACACCCGGCTGAAATTTAAAAAAAATATGTAGGATGAATGCTTATCTATTTATCAGTGGTCATGTAAAACTCTTATCAAAACTTGACCATGCAAAAAACAAATTCCTGAACCAGAACTACTAAATTACTATAAAATAATGAACCAGTTAATCAAGTTAATGAAGATTTTAAAAGTTTTATGTTTTTCAAGAGTACAGGAGTAGGGCGTAAATGTCTTCAAGTCAAATGTCTGAAGAAGTACACGACTGTGAAAAGTTTGGGAACCACTGGTTTACAAGATTTCTTGTGGTAAAGTCCAACGGTACGAGTGTGAATGATTATTTTCATTTATAATTGTGTTAATTTGTTTGAAGTGTAGTTTTAATAGTTGCAGGAAACTTTAACCGCAGAAGAGGGTTTTCAAGTGCCGGCTTGTCCTCGTCACCATCCCTAGCCATGACTCCCGCTAGCCAAAGGCTGGGCTGCATTGGATTTGTTAAATCACGAGGCAGCTACACTTTAATGTAAACTTTATGGGAACTCAAGCAACCAGATTCCAAATACATGTACTGTAACACCCCTATGTTTACAGCAGCTACAGTATCTGTCTTGCAATTGACATACAAAAACGCACTTGTGACATGAAAGACTTCACACAGGGAGTTGCACGCAGTTGCAACCTCCTTGTTGGCAGTTCATTTAGTGTGTGACTGTGCCTGATGTAGCGTCTACTCACTCTGTTTGTTTTGTTTTGTTTTGTTTGTTTGTGCAGGTGGATGACCCGCTCAGCTGAGTGAGGCGCTGAAAAAAACAACCCTTATCTTGCCCGGCAGCCAGGTTGGACGCTGCGCTTGCATGGATGACGCGAGGTGAATTGTGACAGGGAAAGACGACACTCCACGTAACGGGAAGCGCACACACACATGCACACGTGGATGCAAACGTGGACACCGCATCCATGTGGTGTAATACTGATGATCTGAAACATGTCAGTTGGTAATATGAAGACGTCCATATATGTTTCTATACCAGTGTGTGCATTTCTATTTGCCATCATACTTACCAGGACTGTGCTGCCAATGCTCCTTGTCCATGTTGGACACTACAAAAACATGAAAGAAGTATGAGAAACACTAAAGAAGCACGGCAAGGCCCACAACACTGAAAATGATGACAATTATCATGATTGTTTTCGTTCTATTTATGTTTTATTTAGTGGCGCTTATCAGTATTTCCCTTGCTCCCTGGTGGTGTGATGTTACACGCTTCTGCCTTTCATGGCAGAGGGCATGGGTTCAATTCCCAGGGTTGTGTCAGAAAGGGCTTAGTTGAAAACCAAAACCATTCATAGGAATGACCCACTGTGGCGACCCCTGACAGGGAAAAGCCCCCCAAAAAACAATACTTCCTTTGCAGTGCAAATACGTGTTAAAACAAAAGTATAACTGCTAATATTACCGTAATAATAAAATAGAATAAATCACAATAATTGTTATATTATTGTAAAAATAGTATGTCTAATATTATTATTTTACTAAAATAACATGAAAATGCCTCATCAAAATTATATCATATTTGTTTTAAAATTATTTTGACTTTATTGTATTTGTGACATCCTATATTTTAGCATATTTTATCTTTATTATGTTCTTTTTTGTTTTTTTTTCAATTTAGCATAGTGTATATTTTATCTTATCTTATTTTATCTGTCATAATATTTTCACACTCTTGAAAGGGACATATACACTAGGTCCCCAACTTACGAACATCCGACTTGCGAATATTCGCAGATACGAACGCAAGCTGACTGGTCTATATTTTCATGTATTTTGACTTGTAGTAACTCCATATTTGTACTGCTACATGCTTGACCAGTAGAGGGCACTGTGACACTGCTAATGGGACCAACAGGTAGAGGAAGACGGTGGGGAGCGAGTGTAAAGGAGAAATGCAAAGCTAAATTGTCGCTGTATGATACAACCCCGACAGAGTGTGTGATTAAAGTTATGAAGAGTTAATAGGCCTGCTTAATTCTACACCACCCACAGAACACTACCTCTTTTAGAAGAGTCTAACGACGACGACGATTTGTCCTTTTTTCAATAACTCCTCCTCCTCCACCACAACAACGTATGCTCGACCACTCCTCTTCAAAGGTAAATAACATTTATCATTACGTATTATTATATCACTTTTATTATTATTGTTTTTTTTCATTAATTATCCTCGTTTAATATTACTACTGCATCCAAACTCATATTTACATACATACACATATACTGTATATGTATGTAGTACCTATATCATTGGTAATATTACCTTTTGTTGCACTTTCAAACAAATCAACTTGCAAACGGTCGTCTGGAACCAATTGTGTTCGTAAGTTGGGGACCTAGTGTACAGTCATGGAAAAAATGATTAGACCACCCTTGTTTCTTCAGTTTATTGATCCATTTTAATGCCTGGTACAAATAAAGGTACATTTGTTTGGACAAATATAATGATGAGTATAATGAAGAGTTTCACTTAAGAGCTGAAATCTAGCAACTTCCATGGTTTTCTTGATAATAACCAAAATCACTTAAGTTCCTACATGAATAGCTATAGCATTGTAACTCTAATGAGCTATTTGTGTTGTCATTGTAATATTTGTCCAAATAAATGTACCTTTAGTTGTATCAGGCATTAAAATTAACAAGAAACTGAAAAAGCAAGGGTGGTCTAATCACTTTTTCCATGACTGTATATGCAGTGGTGGGAAAAAGTGTTTGCCCTCTTTTTTGCAAGTTTGTCACACTTAAATGTTTCATATCATCAAACAAATTTCAATATTAGTCAATGACAACACGACTGAACACAAAATGCAGTTTTTAAATGAAACTTATTATTACGGGAGAAAAAAAATCTAAACCTACATGTCCCTGTGTGATAAAGTGATTGCCCCCTAAAGCTAATAAGTGGTTGGGCCACCCTTAGCAGCAACAACTGCAATCAAGCGTTTGTGATAACTTGCAATGAGTCTCTTACAGTGCTGTGGAGGAATTTTGGCCCACTCATCTTTGCAGAATTGTTGTAATTCAGCCACATTGGAGGGTTTTCCAGCATGAATCGCATTTTCAAGGTCATGCCACAGCATCTCAATAGGATTCAGGTCAGGACTTGGACTAGGCCACTCCAAAGTCCAAACTCCAAAGGGGACAATCACTTTTTCACACAGGGCCATGTAGGTTTGGATTTTTTTCTCTCTTAATAATAAAAACTTTCAATTAAAAACTGCATTTTGTGTTCGGTTGTGTTGCCATTGAATAATATTTAAATTTGTTTGATGATCTGAAGCATTTAAGTGCGACAAACATGCAAAAAAAAAGAAATCAAAATCAGGAAGGGGACAAACACTTTTTCACACCACTGTAGATACATATTGTATATATTTTTATCTATATAATTACTATTACAGTGTGTGATGGCTTGTGTAACAATTGTCACACGTGCACAGCTTCTCACGCGCCCGTTGATTTCTGGCTTTTGTTGCTTGGGCGTAAAGTGTAAAGCAGACTATTTAAAAGCATGTTAATGTGAACGAAAAGTGCGAGGATCGGCTTTCTCACCTTCACTTTCAACGTGGTCAACCGTGTCGTTGACCAGACGTATGACTGTCACTATGGAGGCTGCACGCACACACACACACACACACACACACACACACACACACACATACACACGTGAACACAGCATTAACAATGTCACAACATCCTTGAAGAGGGATAACATTTCATGTGGTGGGCGGAACCAAACAGTGTGTGTGCCTGTGTGTGTGTGTGTGTGTGCACGTGTTAAGAATGGGGGTGTCATGTCTTCACGTTGGTACACGTGTGTGTGTGTGTGTGTTCTAAATATGTTCTCTCCTCAACTGCGGTAATTATAGAGGAAACAAAGTGTTGATCCTCACGCATGCACGCACACACACGCACGCACACACACGTATAGGATCATTAGGGTGTTTGTCTTGCACCTTCCTGGTAGCAAAGGGGAGGATCAATGGTATTGAGTTCTCTGGGAAAACAGAGACGGCAGAGTTCAGGAAAAGTGTGAGCAAGAATGGGAGAAAACAAAACGAGACTTGATTTGTCCTCCACTACGTTCTCACAAGAAGGGTGGGGTGTTCTTCTTCTGCTGCTGCTTAGTGCTAATCATCTCCTTAACGACTCCATCTTGCGTTACAATTGACAATTAATTAATGATCACAATTAACCGCCAATGTCATCAGTCGCATCATTGCATCACTTTGTTGTTGTGCGGCATGCTGGCAGCTGTTACTGAGGCTTGCAACCTCTACTTCAAGGAGGCGAGCAAAATATTAGAAACAGTCCTCAGTAACACGCAAGCACCATAATAAGCATATTATTATTAACATAAGCATTAGCATCTTTGTAAAGGCAGAAAGCTCTTGAATGGGATCCAGCGCTTCCCACGGGACTGTAATGTATTTGTGGTGGTGGGGGCGGCGAAGTATTGGCTATGATGCATTTGCATGTAATAGTAATGGACGCTGATGCGGTCCGAGAGAGGAATAACATTATGAGAGACAGAAAGTGAGTACAAATGAAAAGCAACCCTTTTTTTTTGACTTCACAATCAAGACGGGTGTGTTCCACCCTTTCTCCCTGGGGAAGTCTATTCCAGAGTGCTGGAGAAAACGGAACGAACGTTAGTCGAAACTCAACTACAGAAGGTGCAATGTGGTGCATGTATATTTTTGCCCAACCGGTCTAAATGTGCTTTGTGGACTTGGAAAGGCATTCAATCATGTCCCTTGCGGTGTCCTGTGGCGGGTGTTCCAGGAGTACGGGGTTGGTTTCACGCTACTACATGTCATTCGGTCTTTGTACAACCCGAGCACAAGCCTGGTTCACATTGCCAGTAGTACATCAAGCCTGCTACCGGTACACTTTGGCCTCTGCCCTTTGTCATCAATTTTGTTCATAATTTTTTTGGACAGAATTTCTAGGTTCAGCCAAGGTGTCAAGGGGTCCAGTTTGGGAGCTTTAGGATCTCCTCTCTGCTATTTGCAGACCATGTGGTCCTGATGGCCTCATCGAACTGTGACCTTCAGCGTTTACTGGGGTGGTTTGCAGCTGAGTGTGAGGCTTCTGGGATGACACTCAGCACCTCTAAATCTGATGCCATGACTGTTTCCACCCTTCGGGTTGGGAGTGAAGTCTTGCCCCAGGTGAAGTATCTCTAGGTTTTCTTCACGAGTGAGGGAAGGCTGGAGCGTGAGATCGACATGTGGACCGGCGCAGTAATGCAGTTGCTGTACCGGACTGTCGTGGTGAAGAGAGAGCTGAGCCGGAAAGCAAAGCTCTCAATTTACCGGTCTATCTATGTTCCCACGCTCACCTATGGTCAGGAGCTTTGGGTCGTGGCTAAAAGAAAAAGACTGCGGATATAAGGGGCCGAAATGAGATTCCTCTGTCGGGTTGCTGGACTCACCCTAAGAGATAGGGTGAGGAACTCGGTCGTCTGGGAGGAGTTCAGAGTAGAGTCCCGCTCTAGTGCGGCATCTAGTTTGGATGGATCTTGGACAACTCCCTGGTGAGGTATTGTGGACATGCCCAGTCGGGAGGAGGGTCCGGGGCCTATGACACACTGGAGGGATTATGTCTCATAGCTGGCCTGGTGGAACTGGAAGAGGTGGCGGGGGAGCAGGAAGTCAGTCTGAACTTCCCCACTGAGACTGCCCACGTTACTCGGACCCGGATAGGTGGAAGAAAATGGATGAATGGATGTTTTTCATCAAACATTAGGAATTTAGTGGACGAGACCTCTACTTCAGGACATGTTTTTGGAAAAATATAATCAAAGATAATATGAATCATTTTTTTTCAGTATCAGTTAAATGATATTTAATTCCTAATCATTTTATGACTTACATTTCTGAGCTGTTGGACAGATGTTTGACTCTGCTTCATTGATCACCATATTAGCATCATAAGGCTAACCTCTGTTTGCTAAGGGTGTGCTGACACGTGTCATGCTTGCAAATAAACATGTATAAAACTCCAGACCTCAAACATAAGACAATAACTGCCTCTTCTAGACTTTTTTCTTGGGGGGGAAATTATATCATCTCAATATTTGGGGAAAAAAGGGGTGCTGTGTGTTTGAGTTTCATGTACCATTGTCGTCAAAGGACTCTGAAGTGTACGAGCTGAGATCCTCGGACGTTGAGTCTGACGAGAGACCGACTGCGTCGTTCTCCAAACGTGATGGCTCACCTGGACACACAGGACAACACAGTGTGTTAGTTAGTGCACGTCGGCATTTACAACGTGCCTTTTGAGTGCGTAAGTGCGTGAACTCACACGGAGAAGTACGGCAACATCATCATTTGGTCATTCATGACCAAAAGCTGAGTGCGCAGCGATGGACACTTACCTCCCTAAATCATTGTATCTTGGCTTTCGCCAAAAATGACCACTCCAAACCAGAACGGATGACTTCCTGTTTGTTCTTGAGTTTTTTGTGTGTGCTGTTATGATGGACCTCTCCACCAAATGTTGTGACAACCCGTGAAGCTGGTGGGATGGGCACATTTTTTTCTCAATTAATATGTGCTGAATTTTGGGGGTTCAAAATTTTGGGCCGCTGAAATATGAAACCTGTTAAGGCCCTCAAAAAATAATAAACATTGCACTTTTGATAACTAAAAGAAGAGAAGAAGAAAAAGCGGTTACAAACTCTGATCATCATTTCTGGTAAGTGTGAAACAAAAGTCATGGATTTGGGACAGCACACTGTCAAAACTGGCACCCTCAGGAACTAAGTACACCATGTACACAGTATACGTATTGAGTATTCCATCTGAATTATTCCACAGCCACACACAACACACATGTTCAATTTGGCCGCACATACTAACAATTGTGAAATATTCATCTTTATGCTACTAGTGTACTACTAATATTAGGCTAGAATGTTAGTGCATGTTGTTATCTGGACCTCAGCTTGAGCTGTTTTGCATCCACAACAGTTGGTCACGGTCTGATGCCTATGGATCACGTGTCCAGCCGAGCTGTCGATCAAAGTTATGAGCGCAGCCGCTGGTCTGATTGTGCATGCAGCCGGGGAGACGCTCGACAAACATCCAAAGTCAACTTTCTTCTTTTTTTTTCTCCACTGTAGCGTGGAGCTCGGCTTGCTCCAGTGCTGGCAGATGGGCCGGCGGTGCTGCTCTAATCCCATCACCAAGGTGTGCTCTAATCTCGCCCCCAAAACTTTTTGAAACACTCCACACCTTTTGATTGCGGATAGTCCTCAGAGAGATGACATTTATGCTCAAACGTCTTCGGGAAAAGGTCACATTTCATTTTATGCATTAATGTCCCACTTGGCCTCGCACTCAATGTTATTAATAGCTTTCAAAACTTCTAAATCGTCTCTCAGTTCTATTAAGTACAGGATTAGAGGAACTACGACAAATAGAAAATAATAATTTGTGTTACTATAACTGTCATATCAGTAACTGTTATTAATTATTACCTCAACAATTAATTATTAATAAATATTTTTGTTGAGTGGTGCTTATCAATATTTCCATTGCAGTGCAAATACAGTCGTTACTCGTTACTTTATTTATTTCATGGTTTTTCAAAACTAAATTAATAAATCGTGCTGTTTCGTGGTTGGATACGGCCTATTGTTAGTAAAAAAAAATATGAATATGTAAGCAAATGTTACATATTCTTTTGCCAAAATTATGCCAAAATTAAGTAAATAACAATTATAAGGTATTCAGAAGATGCATTCAAAGATGTTGATGACATGTAGTATTCTACATTGGTCACTAGGTGTCAGTAATGTTACTATAATGTTGGGTGAGACACACAAGCACCAGACTTGATCGCCGGAACAACAGGCTTTTAGTGCAGGTTTGAATTATCTCACAACAGGCACAATAATCCCTAATAAAAAAGACCCACGCTAAGCTAAAACTCAACTCTGAACCACTGACGTCACTTCCTCTCCGCCCGCCACTCAGCTCCCCTAGGGAACACATTTATTGCAACACACAAGACTATTATTTATGTCTTATGTGCCTTATTTTCTCTTATTATGTCCACTATATTGGGTAATATGAGTGTAAAGGTTACTATAGGGACGTTATTTCATGTCTAGAGGTTTCTAATTGTGTTAAAAAGCATATTTAGAAGGTTGTAAACAGGTTTTTTGTGCTCTAATTGTGAAAATATTCCATTTATAAATAAGGAATCCTTTTTGCGAAAATTCACTTGTCACGGTCGAGCTTGGAACTAATTAACCACAATAAATGAGGCATTACAGTACATACAAAAAATGGTGCATTTTCATTCTACTAATATAATTTATTATTCATAAATAGAAAAAAAATAATCACAATAATCATTATATTACCATGGTAATGATGGAATATCATTATTTGTAAGAAGTTGCATTATTTCCACTATAATCAATCAAACTCTTTTTGGTATTGAAATTATTAATTGTATTTGTATTTGTATTTGTTGATGTCTGAATACCTCTCATATTTAGAATAATGAGTAATTTTGTATTTTCAATATTTTCACTGTAAGTCCCCAACTTATGAACATCCGACTAGCGAACATTCGGAGATACAAAAACAAGCCTACATTTCTATTTCTAGTCTATATTTTCATGCGTTTTGCCTTATAAGTCCATATTTATTTATATTTAAGTCCATATTTCACATGTTTGACCAGTAGAGGGCACTGTAACACTGCTAATGGGACCAACAGTCGCTGAAGACCAGGGGGAGGAGATGTGAAGAAAAGCTAAGTTGTAGCTGTACGATGCAACCCGGCACAGCTTGTGATTAAAGTTTACGAAGAGTTAATAGGCCTGCTTAATTCTACACCACCCACAGAACACTACCTCTTTTAGAAGAGTCTAACGACGACGACAATTTGTCCTTTTTTTCAATATCTCCTCCTCCACCACCATCACCAACGACGTATGCTCGACCACTCCTCTTCAAAGGTAAATAACATTTATCATTACGTATTATAATATCATTATTATTGTTTTTTTCATTAATTATCCTCCTTTAATATTACTACTGCATCCAAACTCATATTTACATACATACACATATACTGTATATGTATACACGTACATGTAGTACTTATATCATTGGTAATATTACCTTTTCCCCTACTTAAGAACAATTTGACTTGCGAACGGTCGTCTGGAACCAATTGTGTTTGTTAGTTGGGGACTTAGTGTATAATGACTCTCTAGAATAGTATTTGACATAGGTGGGAGCAAGTCAGTGTCAAGTTTCTTTTTTTTTTTTTTTTTTTTTTTTTTTTTTTCCCCTGTCCTGTCCAGCCTTTAAAGCAGATAGAATTGTATACCTAAATGCCGTCAAGTGCTCAACAGATTTACTCTGCCAGAGAGAAGTGTGATATACACTTCCCCTGTCATACAAAATTTATTCGACCTTGATGCTTGTTATAAAGCAAATTTGGAGCGCCCGGACCGGAGCAGGAGGGGACAGAGAAGAAGAGAAAAGGAAACGGGGGGGGGGGGGGGGGGGGGGGACAAAAACAAAAAAAAGAGAGACAAGAGACAAGGACAACAGCAGCAACAACAACAATTGTGACAGAACAACAGAAACATACAGAACGACATCAGCAAATAAATGTCCGTGACAACTATAAAGACGAACAAGGATAAAGGACAAATCAATATCAACAACCACAATGACAAGTTTCAAGTAAGTGTCAAGTCTTTAATTTCAAGTGTCGAGCCAAGTCTCAAGTAAAGCAGTGTAGTCTAGTCGTAGTTTAAGTCATGTTTCAAATCAAGACAAGACAGGTCAAGTCAAGTCCAAAGTCGTAGGCTTGACATTTTTGAGTCCTTACAAGTCATAAGCACTGATTAGTGTTTACCAAATAAAATACCATTTCAACAATGCAACAATCTATTAAATTTAACACATACAATGAATGCATTATGAATTATTCTATTTTTTTCAATAAAATAAGCTCAGTGTGACAAGACTTAGTCACAGAAGAAGAGGGCTGACATATTAGCCGGGATTTATTCAGTGCACAGAAATGTAATCCACACATTCGTTGTTTGTTCTTAAATCTGATTGGACGTTCATAGATGCATTCATTGAGGCAGATTCAAACGGAAAATATGTTGTCTTGCTGGAAATGACATAATAACGATCATGTTAGTTGAATACTTTGAATGGGGACGCATTTTACTCAACACATTCACTGGAAATCAATGTCCAAGTCGAGTTGCAAGTCTTTTGATGATATTGTCAAGTCTGTCATGATCTGTAGTGCTGCTCTGCTGCCGCCTGTCTGTTTTCTTGTTGCACCGCACTACCGGCCGCCTGGGAGGAGCCACCTGTACACACCTGCAGCCAATTTCCCAGCCACTTCTTAAGCAGCACTGTCATGCCTGCTCGTTGCCAGATTGTTTCCCTACTTCTCGCATATCTACTGCTCTCCATAGCCTCTCTGGTTCCCCCCCCGTGTGTTCTAGTGAGTACTGTTTCCCTGCCCAGCTATTCCGGCAGTGGTTTTTCATTGTAGTTTGGCCTTGTGTCATCTGCTAGTTTTTTCAGCAGTTTTTTCTTAACACGTGTTTTTTCCTGCCCTGTTGTCTGCAGTGAATTTTTGTTCTTAGTATTTTTGCCAGCCTGTTTCCACCGTTGTGCTTTATTTTTCTAGTTTATTTTTTCCCCTGCTATTTCCGTGGTTAGCAGCGCGTTTAGTTTTTTGTATTACATTTTTCCCGTGTTTTTGTTGTACTTTTCTATTTTCTGGTTTTGTACTTTCTCCTGTGGGACACCTTTTTGTTATTAATAAACCTTTGTTACACGAACCATCTTGTCTGCATTCTAGGATCCTGCACTGTGGCAGTGGCCACTCCTGACAAAGTCGAGATCAAAGTCATCGAAACTGTGACTTGAGTCTGACTCTAGTCCAAGTTACGTGACTCGGGTCCACACCTCTGGTATTTGATGCCTTGAGGATAAATTGTCGCACATTTGATTTGATGCATTAATGTCCTCTGTGTCTCATTCAAATAATATGAATTTAACAGTGTCAAACCTTTTTTTTGTGTGTCTTTTATTGGGAGAAAGTAGAGGAAACATACATTACATGTTGCATTCTACAAGTATGAGCATCATGTCTTTGTTGGCTCTAATCTCTCCAATTCTGCATATTGAAATATTAAGAAGGTGTTAAATATTCATGATTCAGCAGGTTACGATGGATAAATGACCACTAACGTCATTGCTTAACGAGTGTCTGCGCGCGTATCGACCGCGCGCTGCAACATTCATGGCGTCCTGGCTGCTGTTTATCGCGGCGTTAATTAACAAATGGAGTGCTTTAACAAACACAAGTCCCTGACGCGGCAGAGACTGTATTCATTTGTCTCTGTCGTGCACTAATTAAGCCGCTGCGATGTGGCCATGACCCCCAGGGGGCGCGCGCTTTTCCTCCTCAGCAGGGGGGCGGAGTGCCGAAAGAGAGCATTTCCCGCTCCCGCAGGAGGAAATCAATGTGTAGCAGGCAGGTAGTAAGACACCACGTAAACCAGCAGAGAATTGAAGATGTCTTTTCAGCAGAAATACGTCATTATTGTAGCTTGCGACGATGGACGACATCTTTCTTATTGTCATCATTCCCTGTCCACCAATCCTTCTATATTTACGTATGCAACCCCTGGAATAATATTAATATCTACCAAGTCTATTAACTTTACTTTTACACATTCTTTATCCTTTTCCCCCCTGTAAGAACATGGTGCCTGTGAATATTCTCATTCATCCTGGTCATTGTATTCTCAGGGCATTGAATCGATTGCAAATGGTCTTTTCAGGTTGTCTTAGAAGACGTTTGGTAATTTGGGTGGTATCAGCTTCGTTAGCATCTCATTCAGATGTAATGATGGTCATGGACATTGTTAGAGGCTAAATGATTGAAACTTTTCGGAAGAAGTGCAAGGACGGCATTGTATGTGGGAGAAAAGTGGTGTCGCAGACCTCCACCTCTGTTCCCTCACTCCTCTTTCAAACCATCTGTCCTCAAAAGATTGTTCTTTCTCTTTGAGGTCCAGGTAGACCGCAGTGTTGACCTGAAGAGTCAGCCCGTCTGTATTGTGACATGCCCCTGCTCAATGGCTGCTTGGTTTCAGTAAATGCTGAGATATGGAGAAGGGCTAGGATTACATAAGCTTCTTTCCTGTTCGAACATGTTGAACTGTGCAAGTGCCACCGCGTGATGTACATGAATGTAAGTTTGTTAGGCATGTGCAACAATAAAGTAAACCATAAGCTTGGAAGGGAAATACGGTGTCCTTCAAGCCTAACGACTCCATCTCACTTCATTAAGCGCCAGTGTCATCAGTCATGTTAGAGTGATGCATCATTGCATCGCATTGTTGTGCAACATACTGAGAGCTGTTACTAATGTTTTCCGCCTTTCATGTCGCTAAGTGAGGTGACCAAAATATTAGAACGAGCTCTCAGTAACATGCAGTACACAAACTGCAACAACAGCACTAAACATATTGTGGAAAAGTCATTATCAGCATTACAGTAATTCCTCATCATTAAGCGCTTCAAATGTTGCGGATTTACTAAAAATATGTTCATTAATAAATCATGCTGTTATGTGGTTGAATATGGCCTACTCTTAGTCCAAAAATATGCATATTTAAGCAAATTTTACATATTTTTTGCCTTAATTAAACATTTTCAAGCTTAAAAATTTGGGAGGGCGGGGATGCCAGGGAACAAATTAAAATACAAATATAAGGCATACAGGTGATGCATTCAAAGATGTTGTGATGATATGTAGTATTCTACACTGGTCACTAGGTGTCAGTAATGTTACTTTAATGTTCAGTGAGATAATCAAGCACCAGACTTGATCACTGGAACACAAGGCTTTTATTGCAGCTTTGAATTATCTCACAACAGGCAGAGTAATACCTAACATGTGCTACTGTTGCAGCCGTAACCCACGCTAAAACTAGCGTGTAACCTCGCTAAAACTCAACTCTGAACCCCAGATGTCACTTTCTGTCTGCCCCCTAGCATCGGAACACATTTACAGCAACACACACCGGCACAAGTATTATTTATGTCTTAAACGGCTTATTTACTCTGATTATGTCTACTATATTGGGTAATAGGAGTGTTAAGGTGACTATAGAGGTGTTATTAAATATCTAGAGGGCTCTAATAATAAAATCGTTAATAGATTTTTCTATGCTCTAACTACGAATATAATAATATTCCATTTATAAGGTTGTGGTGAGGACCGAAGCCAATTAACCGCAATAAACTGTATGAGGGATGACTGTATTACCTTTTTATAAAGGCATAAATCTGTTGTATCGGATCTCATTGTAATGAAGGGGTGTTATTTTGGTACCCTGTGTTTAGCACAGAGCAAAGTACGTATCTGACTGCTGACTGTTTGCGTTGTCACAATCTACCGTTGTTAAAATATGATAAAGATGTCATTCCAGTGCCTCCATGTGCTTCAAGTAGCGTGCTTTCTTTTTTCTTGATGGAGCTCAGCAGCGTTTGGCAGAATACTTGCCATGATATCAACAAGTCACACAACTTTAACTGTAATGCCATCTATACATGCAAAATGACAGGTTGCTCACTTCTGTTCTAAGTTACAGTGCAACCTGAGAACTGTAACTCCATTCCTTAAATGATTGATAAGAGAATGTATATTACGTGTGTTATGCAGTGGAAACCGCTTATGTCGACGTTGCTTGTTGACGTAACCGAAACTGAAACTAGCCATTGCTTGCATTTATTTGTGACTCTGTCCAGAGAATAAGGAGAATGAGCATTAGTAAAGGATTTTGGTCATGGTTTGGTTGTATTTGTTTCAGACATGCTTAACAAGTTTCATGAAGGAACATCACATGTTGACATGTTTACACTTTCACAAGTCCACATGTCCAAAAAGGAGTAGGAAGAAGCAGCGCTTATTTAATCCTACCCCTTCTTGACATATTTTTATTTAGATTCTTGTGTTTTCCTATGATTTTGTACTCTTATCTAATAGAGTTGCTGGGTTAACTTGGTTGCATGTTGTGACTACAATGACAATAAAGTTTTCGTACATGTGCAAATCTTTCTTTTGGTGGCTAAACAATTTTTAATGGGAACGTTGTGTTAGTTGCTGTGGTAGAATCCCGGGTTCATACTGTCATGCTTTTGTTTTGAAGCTTATTTTGCATTGAGCAGGAAGTGACTGTGTGGAGGTTGTAATGCTGTGTAAAGAGACAGGAGTTATGTTAATGTTGTGGTTTCATGCAGCTTAGTGATAATGATGAAGTTAACAATACTGCAACACATGTCGACATAAACAAACCCATTTTTCATAGAAATTTCCTCTTCCTCTACAGTTTAAGTTGACAACAGCAGTCGACATCGACTTAAACAGACGCTTTTTAGTATAAGAAGAGCATGGTGGACCAGGACCTGATGAGATGGTCCATATAGACGGGTTGATGACATAAATGGATCGGTCCGTCGGCCACTTTAAACAAAACATAAGTGGCTCTTTGAGCCCAGAAGTTTGCACCCCTGTTTTAGCAGCTCCAATCATACACTGTCAAAAAAGTCAATTACACTTGGCCACTGTAGAGGGGGCCCTGGAGGCAAAAACAAACACATTAGCTGCTGCACTTCTCATACCTTCTGCAAAAGTAGGTCAGCAACACAGCTTGCTGTCATGTGACCACTTCAACGCCAGTCACATTTATTTATAATTGTTTGTTTTCAACATCTGTTTGCATCAAGTGAAGCCAATGAAAATGTTTGATGCACGAGAGTAAAAGGCATGGCGGTCACTGTCAAAGAAGTCATATCCATGGGGACCATGCAAGTGTTTGTGTGCGTGTGTGTGTGTGTGTGTGTGTGTGTGTGTGTGTCCCACCCTGCGGGGTGCTGTGGCTCTCGTCCGTCCTCTCCATTTCAAACGCCCTCTGCCCCCACTCGTCCTCCCGCCCATCCCGCCTCCTCTCAACCGTCCCGTCCCTGGCATCCCCGCCCTCCCAAGACACCTTGTGGATGGGACTGTGCTCAGGACGGCATGGCGGGGGCAGGTTGGGGGCCACGCTGCACACAGCCACGCCCTTCCTGTTGGTTCTGATGTTGGACATGTCGGCAAGGAAGTTGCTCAGCTGTGCACATGCAAGAAAGGGGAAAAATGAGCAGATGTTCCACACAGCTGGTGATCTCCCAGACTGACGCTGTCACATACCCGGCTGCCTTCGCTCTCGTCCCCCTCTCTGCTCTGGTGCCCCCCCAGCAGAGGCGAGTGGGCGTTAGGCCGCACCACGACCTGCGGGGGGCCTGCAACGCCGCAACCGCCTGCCTCGCTGCCGGCGCTCGTCTTCCCTGGCGAACCCGACACACGCACCGCCTTGAATTCGATGCCCTCAGCACCCATACCCGTCTTGTGCAGCATGTAGCTGGTCTCCGTGATGGCCGACACACCCATCACACCCCCCGGAGGACACACCCCCGCCGCCGAGTCCTTCCTGAACTGGATCTTTTTCCTGAAGATAATGAAGAGGATGAGGAGGACGACGATGACAAAGGTGAGGACGCCGATGCCGATGATCTCGCCAGGCCCAATGTATGACAGAGGCTCTGCCTGGGAAACGAGAGAGAACATTCCAGGTGTTTGTGTCATAAATGCTGTGTCTACATTGGCACACTTGCGTAATTACACTTAGTCTTTGGAGTGCATGAGTGTATACTTGCGTACTTACTCTTAGTCTTTTCAGTGCATGAGTGCACACATGTGTACTTACACTTAGGCTGAATCCCAACTCTACCCCTTACCCCTCGTCTTACCCCTTATCCCTAGGTTTTGCGTGTTCACAAGAATCAAGTGGTGTCCCAATTCTCCTTAAACCGAGGGGTAAGGGGTAAATGCTAAGGGGTACACACCCCTTGAAAACAAGTGTGGTCGCTGATCACACTTGAAACGAAGGGGTAGGCGGAACTACAGCACCCGCTGAGAAGATGGAAGCGCGGAGACCAAAAGAAACATATAAATAATTAATTGTGCATAATTACTGAGTTTCACAGTAACGTCACTCATGGTTTATTATATATTCAATCATTTGCTACCCCATGTAAATATTCACCATGTTTTGAATTGCAGGTTTTTGGGAGTCATTAGCCGGCTAACACCGATATCTCACTTCACTGCAATCTACTGCATTTAATAAATGATTAGACAATGATTAGATAGCGACCACATTAGCCTGTTCATTGTAAGTTGTATTTTAAAATAAATCGCTCGCTAGTGAGGGAAATCTACATTACTGAACTGGCCGAGAGAGTGGGATGTTTGTGTCTGCCTAAAGCGCCCCCTTTCCCGGCCACGGCGGGTGGATATCCCCCGCTCTATATACAGTATCTAGTCCACCCATGTCAGGTGGCTAGCCCCGCTCTAGAGCGTACAGAGACATTGCTGTTTTCTAATGTAATCATTCAACGAAGCACATCGTAGGGAAGTCTGTTTGCTGTTAATTATTGCCACCCTATTCCACCAACAACTGTCATGGTGCGATATGTTTACTGTATTCAGCATACAGTATGGATGATCAGGAAGTGAGCTAAATAAAACATGTAAACAACATGACCATATTTGGACAGAACACCACATTATCAAACTTTAGAAGGGGTGGAGAAAAGCTTGGCGATCCAAATGCTGGTGGTAATTAGGGATGCTCCGATCCATCAGCCACCGATCAGTATCAGCCAATTTCCGTGAAAAATCACATGATTGGCACATGCCGATAAATGCCTTTCAACATCGATCAGAAAAGCCGATCACCTGTGGCTCGGACTATTGCAGCTCGCAGCGATCCCTGCGTGGAGTGCAGTGTCTTGCCCTAAATAACATCTTGGGCAGGGTCCTCCACCCGCTTTCCTTCACAGTGCGCAGGCGGGCCAAAACAAAAACAATCATGTCTGCTGTGTGGAACTAACTACCAACACATGTCACAAAAACTATCGTGTGGGGGTAGTCCGTTAAAAAGCTTTAATTTATTTGAAAAACAAACACGTGACAGAGTATGGTGAGTTTTCGGTGTGATCGTCAGCCAAACGGCAGCTAACGCAGCCATGCTGACAACACTCGCCCAAAAAATAATTGAATTCATCAGACAAGATGACCAGCCTTTCTCAGCGTTGGAAGCAGTCCTGCTAGAGTACCAATGTACTTCCACATCCAAAGTCTCCTTAAAGGAGGCGTCTCATCCTCTGTAGGTTTCACCAGTGATATGTTCTCTTGAAAAAGTAAGTCAAATATGTTATTGTCTAAATTAAAGTGATTTTATGGTTCCTTTTTCATATCATAGAGCCAGTAGCAGGGGTGCAGCCAGGAATTCTGGGTCCCGTGAAAAAAATCACATTGCCGCCCCCCCCCACCCCTTTTATTAATTAATTACATATTTTACTAGTAATTACCTATTTTTTGGGCCGCCTGGCAGTCAAGGGACCTTGGAATTGTCCTGACTTTTCCCCTTTATACGGCACCCATGGCCAATAGCACTTATCATAAATAAATTGAAAAAATGATAATTAAACCATGTGGCCGGTATCAGCCGATTTCGGTCCTGGATGATCGGTGTCAGAATTGGCAGCATAAAAACCTGATCGGAGCATCCCTAGCAATAAATGCTTCGTCCTGTGGTTGCAATTCGCCATTAAAAAAGAGAGAAGATGGAGCGGGTAAATATTGCGATAGTTGATTTCCGGCAAGTGCGCAACAACCATCATGGCTGTGGAACGGCACTACACTGTATAAATATGTGCACTCGGGAACTAAATACATACTGTAGTATACACAAGAGACAGTACTTTGAAGTGTACTGACGGGAGTGCGCAAATTGAGACACAGCCAAAGAAGATGCCTCGTGGGCTTCATTGTGGTCTACAACCATGCATTTGTAGTTGAACTTTATTGTGGTTATACAACCTCTAATGGAGCTTCGTAAGGTGATGAAAATGTGAGTATTATTATCTTTGTGATGGCAGAGTGCATCTTACAAGCAGCTATGCAATTGCTTTATGATTAAATAATCATCATGTGGCTGTTTTTAATTCACCTTTAATTACAATATTTTATACAGCAAGAAATCGTTTCTAAGTGTACTTTTGTAATTGAAGTTTTCTACACAAAAAGCCGACGTGGTCTTTGTTTGTGAGCCCTTGCGGGGGAATAAACACAGCACCTTTCCCGCTAAAAAATGTGCATCGTTAATTGAGGTTGCGGGCCGAAAGTGCAAAACAAAAGTCATCGAGTGTGACACATTGAAATGGAAATGAGTGTTTCAGCCATTACTGCCGCTCTGCAGTTACGCACACAGCCAGGAAAGGGAGAGCCACTCAGTCAGGGAAATCTTCCGGGAGGTGGCGGCGTACTTTGAATTCTCAACAGCTTTACTGAGCACGCTCCAATTAGTCCAATTAGGAGCGAGCTGGTTGCGCACAAAAAGCAACCACACAGACAAGAGATACTGTATTTCACCCTTTTTAGGGACGCCTCTTTACGCCTGTATTTATTAAGTTCTATTTATTTATATATATATATATATATACATATATATATATACACACAGTAATCCCTTGTTTATCACGGTTAATTGGTTCCAGACCCGACCGTAAATAGTGAATTTCCCTGAAGTAGGATTCCTTATTTATAAATGGAATATTTGTGCAGTTCGAGCATAAAAAACCTGTTTACAACCTTCTAAATACTATTTTTAACATTATTAGAGCCCTCCATCCAACCATCTTCTTCGGCTTATCCGAGGTCAGATTGCGGGAGCAGCAGCCTAAGCAAGGAAGTCCAGACCTCCCTCTCTGCGGTTACTTCATCCAGCTCCTCCCAGCAGATCCTGAGGTGTTGAGAGACATAGTGTCTCTAACGTGTCCTGGGTCTTCCCCGAGGCCTCCTACCAGTCGGACGTGCCCTGAACACCTCTCCAGGAAGATGTCCGGAACGCATCCTGACCAAATGCCCAAGCCACCTCATCTGGCTCCTCTCAATGCGGAGGAGCAGCGGTTCTAGTCAGAGTTTCTCCCGGATGACAGTGCTTCTCACCTTTCAGCCGCTTGTACCCATGATCTTGTCCTTTCGGTCACTACATTATTTAAGCAATGTAGACACGAAATAACATTCCTATAGTCATCTTTACACTTATATTACCCTATATAGTAGACAGAATAAACAAAAATAAGCCATTTAAGATAGTGGTTCTCAACTGGTTTGGCTGCGGGACCCAACATCGCCCCTCAATGACAAGCCGCGACCCAAATTGCGGAAATTTTTCAACTAAAACTTCTTAAATATTTTATAGTTCCCTGTTTGCAGCAGTCGCGCCGCTGCTTAGAGTGTGTTTCCTTTCTAATGTGTTGCAAGCATTATATCCTGCCCTCTTCCTTCTCAGGAACAATACATTTTTATCCACAAATTCAAAAATGATTTGAAGAAAAAGTGTGTGTAAAGGTTTTCTGTACACGGTATATCTAATGAGTTGAATAACATCCATCCATCCATTTTCTATGCTACTTCTCCTCATTAGGTTGGGGGTATGCTGGAGCCTATCCCAGCTGACTTCGGGCGACAGGCGGGGTACACCCTGGACTGGTCGCCAGCCAATCGCAGGGCACATATAGACAAGAAAACATTCAAACTCACATTCATACCTATGGACAACTTAGAGTCGCCAATTAACCTAACATGCATGTTTTTGAATGTGGGAGGAAACCGGAGTACCCGGAGAAAACCCACGCACACATGGGGAGAACATGCAAACTCCACACAGAAATGCCCCAGGGAAGAATTGAACCGAGGTCTTCCCGATCTCCAGATTGTTACTGTGATGGCCAACATGCTAACCACTAGACCACCGTGCGGCCAGAGGTTAAACATCTTTAAGAAAATCAGTCTAGTTCAGTTGTTCTAATTCAACTCCTCAGATCATTCCTTTATTCACTCATTCATTCATTTTCTATGCTGCTTAGTACAATTACTGATAAACTCAGCAAGTAAGTTTAATAATAATAGCAGGTCCGTAGGAGGTCCCTCTGCCTGGGTCAGTAGATCTAACTGGGCATGAATAGATCGAACTGGGCATAAAACTATCTGTGAGTCTTCACTGTGTGCAGAATTCACTACACAACACAATATGAACTGGACCAGTGAGGCACTGATCGCCTCTTTATAGTGTGCTTTTCTCCAGCAGATATAAAGGGTGTCGGACAGCCAGCACGTTAAGGTTACACTCGATGTTCTTCCCCTGCTGCTCAAGCAGAGGCCAAGTCACCCATAAACATGGCAGCACAGCACAGACGTGAAGTGCTGTCAGTAATATCGGGTCATTACACAATTTTGTTTGGCAACATCGGAGAACCACTGAAAGACTCGTGCTCATGTGTGTTGCTGTAAATGCATTCTGGCGCTTGGGGGGGGTTGAGTGAGGGGTGGACAGGAAGTGACGTTGGGGACTCAGAGTTGTGTTTCAGATTGGCGTGGGTTACGGCCGCAATATTTAACAACATTAGAGCCCTTTAGACACACCAGAAGCTCTCCCAGCTCACTGTGCCAGCCTCCACCTGTCAGTGGATCACCAGCTTCTTGACAGCAGGTGAGGCTGGGGTACATCACATCCAGCATCCGGACTACCAGCACTGGCGGCCCCCAAGGGTGTGTTCTCTCTTCACTGCTCTTCTTCCCCTCCACTAATGACCGCACCACAGGGGATCCTTCTGTGAAACTCCTGAAGTTTGCAGACGACACAACAGTCATCGGTCTCACCCGAGACAGTGAGGAGTCTGCATACAGACGGGAGGTAGACCAAATGGTCCCCTGGTGTGGTCAGAACCACCTGGAACTGAACCCGCTCAAGACGACTTCAGGAGTAACACCCCTGCACCTCACCACCCCCCACCCCCATTCCTTGTTTGTGTAAGCACACTTGGCTCTGATTCTGATTACAGTAACATTACTGACACCTAGTGACCAGTGCAGAATACTACATATCATCACAATGTCTTGGAATGAGACCTTTGAATGCCACATATTTGTATTTTATTTCATTTTGCATTTTTGCCTGAACATGCTTAATTTAGCCAAACAAAACCGCATAAAATTAGCTTAAATATGCATATTTTTGGATTAATAATAAGCCGTATTCAACCACGAAACCGCATGATTTATTCATATATTTTCGAAAAACTGTGAGAGTAAAGCTGCGAAATTCGAAGCATGAAGTTGTGAGGGATTACTGTGCATTAATGAATTTATTTATTTATTTGTATTTTTTTTTATTTGAACTTATTAAATATTGCTTTCACATTCTCGATTCTTTTCTTTCCCTAGTAGAAAATGGTAACATTTAAACACAGAATGTCAACAAACTATCAGTAATTGCTGAGCAAAAAGTTAGGCGTGAATAAACAACAGCACAGGTAAGTTAAATCGTTTTCACTCAGTGATCCGCTCCTGTCCGGATGTAACTATTTACTAATCCTAATGGACGCCACATTTTTTTCAACCCGCCAAAAAATAAAATTTCATGGGCGTTCCGGTGTGGACAGGGCCTGAGTTTAAAAAGATATTTTTTATGACACAAAACTACGAAGTTAAAGTCAAATTAGTCAAAAAGCGGGTTGGCATTGTATCCACAGCGCCTTCACTACCTTGCATGGGGCGAGCGGGGAAGCTAACTCATCTCTCTTAGGTGGGTTTTTGCAGTAAAGATTTGAAATTTTTGACAGTTTTCCTTGAGTCGTGTGTACACTGGATCTTTAACTTACTCGGGTAAGTGTAGGCCATTGTGATTTACTAAACACATTATTCTTAGACGCTACAGAGACCTGCGTGTCGTCGCCCGGATCTTCGTCCCCCTCGTCGCTGCAGAGCCGTCCCTCAAAGCCCGGCGTGCAGTTGCAGTAGAACGACCCCAGCGTGTTGACGCATTCGCCGCCATTGTAGCACTCGGCCTGTTCGCACTCATCGACGTCCTCGTCACATCTGTGGGAGAAGACGCCGCAGTCTTACTTGAGTTTGTCAAACAAGCTTCACTATTCATTACCCCTTAAACTTGGCGTTTAAACATCAAATGCGCGCTCGCGTGCACGCGCGTTTTTCAAACGCAGCCCCCTGCTGCGAGCCGAAAGGAAGACGCTCCATTTTTTTCTTTGCAATTATTTTTTCCCCAACCCCCTTGATGAAGTGCAAGAGGCTTGTCATGACGCAAACAAAGCAAAAAAGTAAAGTTTGCCTTTGAATGAGTGAGCGTGTTTGTCCTAATTAACATACTGCATCAACCGAGCAAGACGTAGCTGAAAGTGGGAAAAAATCAACCAAGCAAGACAACGTCTTTCTTGTCCTGCTATTATTGGTATTATATAAATGAGTTGTATTATTGCTTTCCAATCTGCATGCATTTGAATGTAATCACGCTGAGTAATATTTGCTGAGCGAGCGTTTCCGCCTGTTTACTATTCACTGATGATAACTTGAGCAATCTGCAGCCGTCTGATGAAAAAAACATTCTATTATCTTCAATATTAAGTCCATTTTAATGCAGCTTTGACCTTTTAGAGGGCACTCAGTAAAATACAATTATGGGAGTGTAGTGCTTTACATAAATGGATGTTTTATTGTTGCATATTATTATTTCTTATTTACCGTAGTGATTTTAATCTCCAAATACTGTATATTATTATCATGTGTTTTGTTATTGTATTTATTTATTTTGTAGTAATGGCAGGGCCAAATGTTATTCATAAGAGTGTCATTTCTAGAACACATCAAAAGTCCCTGTCGGTGTGCACAAAGGGGTTTGCTGCCCCCTAGTGGCTCATCTGTGCACCAACAACATGAGCACAGTGCGAGGCAGTGAGTCATGAGCTGTATAATTAATGACTAAAGTGCTTTGAACTTGATTCATCTCCACACAATAAGCACAGTGATGTAGCCCGTGTGAGCACTGGCCTCACTGTCACTGCAAACAAGCTACACCAACGCACTCAATTAAGAGCCAAAAGCGATTTGATCTTACATAAGACCCCCCAGTCCAGGCGGGCAGCCGCAGACGAACCCGCTGCCTAAAGCTTGGCAGTCGCCCCCATTCTGGCAAGGGCTGGGGTTACAGGGCGTCACTAGGAGCTCACAGCGCCCCCCAGTGAAGCCAGAGATGCAAGTGCATGCAAAACCTGGTAGAGAGACAACATAAGAAACACTGGACTGGCAATTTTGACAAAAAAAAATAAAAAATTGGCAAAATGTAACAATCATTTATAAATCAGATGGATTTGTTGGACAGACCTCCATAGGGCAGACTGCTGCACATGGCTCCATTGAGGCAGGGCATGCTGACACAAGTGTCCGGGTACAGGACACAGCCCACCTTGACTTCACTCAGCCCAGCTATCTGAGCGTAGCGGCTCCGCTTGTTCTGGAGAGGCAGCTCCTTGCCGTTGAGCATCAGCGAGCTCAGGCAGCCTTGGAAGCCATCCTGGGCTCTCGGAGCCACCGCCTCAGGGCCCGGCTGCTCACCTTGCCCACCAGGAGGGGGCCTCACTTGCGCACCAAAGAAAAAGGAGGATTCTGGGGCCACCGGCCAGAGTCGGACAGGCGCTGTGGCTGCACGCCGCCGTTCCACGTAGCTGTCGTCCAGCGAGAGCAGGGTGTAATTCCGTGTCAACTCCAAGGCAACGGCGTGCCACAGGCCGTCATTTATTTGTCTCCCGGAGATTCCCATGATGCCCAGGGTGTTGTCACAGTCCAGCTGGAACCACAGGCGACCTGCTTCAATCTGAAACACAGTGGTGGTGTTGTGAAGCCTTGTGGCGCTTCAATAAAAGACATGCTTTACCTTGAGCATGGTGCAGGGGTTGACCCTGGTGAACATGATGACGCCTCTTGTCTGCAGGGTACGGACCTTCAGGCTGAGCTTCATCTCGCCACTTTGGACGCCCTCCGTCACTTTGTACTTAATGTAGCTGTTGCCAGAAAAACTCAGCGAGGTTTGGCCTTGAACGGGCAAAGATGACCAAAGGATTCAACATTTAGGAGGTCTAATCCCAAGTTAAAAAAAAGAACATACCGGCACACTCCTCCAGGCGTTCAGGTAGACACTGGCAGACAGATGGCGCCATCGGGCCAGAACGAACACACTGCATATCTGCAGGACAAGACTGACCTTCACAAAGCTCCACAGGGGCAGAGCATGCTCCTCCTGATGGGAATATGGGGACATCCCAACATTAGGTTAACCTACTGAAAGTCAGTGTCTGCCAAATAATCATTTAGTGTGATCCACCTACCTGGACACGTGCATGTCTCAATCCGCCTGAATCGTGGTGACACCAAGCTGACCCTTTCTGTGCTGTAGGTGACCAGTGAGCCAGCCTCCATCACCATCACTTGCTCGCATACCTTGTCTCCACACGGCAGCTCGCCGGAGCAGGAACTGCTGACCACCATGGCCCCAGCCAGGACCCCTCGGAGTTGGCCCCTCGTCGCTGCTTCCCCCAGTTTTGCAGCCACCTCCGATTCTGAGTAGAAACCTCCCAATTGCCCGGCACGGGATGACTCCGGCCGCTCGATAGCCACAAAGAGGTCTACGTCAGATTTGCCTTCCACTGGCTGCACACCAAGGATGTGAAGTGGATCCTGCTGTCCTGGTGACCATTTCCAGCCTGCCAGCGCACGCAAGGTGAGTTTGATCTGGCTGAGGTAGTGTCCCAGCAGGTCTTTGGGGGATAAGGAGCTGAACCTCATAGTGACAGCGCTACGCAGTAGAACATCCGTCACCTGTTCCACTTGGACTGAAACATCCGCAATCACTGCAAAGCGCCCGTCGCTGACTGTGGCGTTTATCTGGTACCTGTGAAGAAGGATCATAGAAAAGTTTTTTAAAAGGAACCTCATAATCCAACAGTGTTTTTTTGTGGTCCTAACCTTCCTGGTTCTAAGCCTGGCAGAGCCGAAACTCTGCCGTCCTGTCTGTTGATGCTAAACATGCTTTTGGGTTGAGGCTTCTGGGTAAAGGACAGCGCGTCGTTGGGGTCACGGTCTGTAGCGTGGATGCGACCAATCAGGCCACCCTGGAAGGTGTCTGTTGCTGTGACTATGATGATTTCCAAGGAAGAGACAGCCGGCTTATACTGACTGTTCCCAATGACACGGAGAAAGATCCAGGACGACGAGACAAGAGGGGGCCTGCCAGAGTCGCTGGCCTGGGGGATCACATGGAAAGTGGAAGTGATTGAACTTATGGAAATGTGATTGCACTAAAAAAAATGCGGATCACCAACCTGGACCTCTAGGGTGAATTCCCTGGGGGATTCAGACCCAAAAACACGATCAGATCTCAGCGTTCCTGTCTGGTCCAAGGTGAAGAAACCTCCCTCGTTACCAGAAATGAGGCGAAATTCAAAGGGTGGGCCGTTCCTGGGGGAGTCTTTGTCGCTGACAGACAGCTTGAGCAGGACACTGCCTGCGGCCTGGCTCAGCTGGAAGTTCGGACGGAGGGTGTTCGGTGTGAATTTGATCAATCACGAGCACATGATCAAACCGTTACCTGGACGACAGCGGTGGAGTTGGGTGGGGTAAAGATGGGCGGGTTGTCATTGACATCAGCAATGTCAACGTTGATGCTGACAGTAGAGGACATGGCGGGTGAGCCACTGTCAAAGGCTTGCACTGACAGAGTGTACCGGGACACCTGGACAGAGTGAGGTTGGGGAGAGGGGGTGTCAGCATGAGTGCATCTGTATACATTAGGCCATATGTGTCAAACTCAGGCCCGGGGAACATATCTGGCCCATGCTGCCATTGTTTGGAAAATAGCACTGAATTGATGTGGACCTTATCAAACAAAGTGCTCACTTCGATCAGCGTAATTAAGCTATTCCTCCGGTATAAATTACTACTGTGGAATTTTAATTTTAAAAGTGGAAACAATATTGTACAGTATATAGCACAAAATTCACAACCATTCTTAATAAAGGTGCCAGATTTAAACCAAAAGTCAAAATAATTTAACAGTACACGACTACAAACGGAAGCACTTTAACTATTACACCTGTACACCCTGTCTGTACAAAATAACACCTTAAAGAGGCATAAGACAGTCAAAAGTGATCATTTTAACTACAGTAAAGCACGCTGGCAAATGCATAATTTGCCCATTCCACAGCTGAAAAGTTTTCCGGGTTAAACACCTCGCAGATTGTGACGTTTTCGTGTTGATAAAATATTGTAGTTTTTGCCCAGACATTGAGAGAATGATGAAGAGGTGGTCGATCAACAATCACTTTATCGAAATGAACAACAATGCCAGAACAACCAGAGTCGTCTAACTGCAGACTATCGGAAAGTAGAAATTTAAAGCAGGAATGAACAGACACAAAAAAAATTCACATTTACACAACTCTGATGCAAAAAAAAAAATCCATCCACATGAGTGAAGTTTAAAAAAAAATGTATGTCCACATAAAAACACATTCACCAGCTGTCATGCGCATTTTGTCCCAACCTGAAAACGCAACTACAAGGGTGCATTACATTGTATGTTCCAATCCCAGCTCTGCAAATGCGGGGAACCGGGATAAAAGGTGTGTAGGCAGCTTCCTTACTGAATCTATTCATCAGTGCTAAGGAGACATTTTCTCAAAATCTGACCATACTAACTACTATTTTTTCAGCCTGGATTATTGGGGCATATCCTGTCATGTTCGCAACTTCAAACGAGCATCTGTGTGTGTGCACTGATGATGCATATGAGTGTGCTACATTGATTGATTGATTGGTTTAATTTATTTCGAACATGCATATGTCCGAAAAGGAGTAGGAAGAGCAGAGCTTATTTAATCCTTTCCCCTTTTTGTAGCACATCAACTGCTAATACATACATGTGTGTACATACAAATACAAACACGCACATACATATATATACACTTACAGTACATCTGCACCTACACAAGCAAGTACGCACAGTATACACATATACAGTATACAGGTACACAAATGCAACCCCCCCCCCCCCCCCTTTCCTTTCCTTCTGTTTATCTGTTTATCCTGACCTTCCTCTCCTGTTGATATCCACATCTTCTTTGGTTTTGCACTGCTAGTGACACTGAGTTTGTATACAAGAGTTCCTTTTATTAACTATGTCAAGGTTATTGCAATTATGCTTATTGTCATAGTCATATGATCTTTAATATGTTCCCAGATCACTGATATCTTGGACAACAAGCACTCTCGCGACTCCTGGACCTCCTTTTAGTTTGATGTAGATTTTCCCGTTAGTGCTCCAAGTGTTTTAAATCTTTCCTTGCTTCCTCAGGTCTCGTGCTTTTTTGGCGATGTCAGAGTTGCGTTTTGTCAGATGCTCATTCATGTAGACGTTGGTGCCTCTTTGCTTCTTTCCCTGTTTCAGCAGTGCAGTTTTGGATTCCCTGTTGGTGAACTTAATGATGACAGGTGTGGTGTTGTTTCTGCCATGGAGTGGGACGCAAGTGTCAATACTGTTGACATCAACATCCACTTCCTTCGATTGTAGGAAGTTAGCAATCTGTTGCTTTATTGAAGGAACATCTCTTGACTTGGGTGTGATTTGGAGCCCTGTGAGGACCACATCATTCATTCGTGCCATCTGATCCATCTCGTCAATGAAGTTTTTAATTTGCTCCTTGATATTCTCCTTTGCTTCTTTCACTTCCTCAAGGGTGGTACTAAAGTCAGCATTGTCCTTCAATAGTGCCTTGATATCATCCTGTAGAATGTTTATATCATTGCATAGTGCTCTATTTTCTTCCCTGGGGTCTTTAGCATCCTTAAGATCAGTACGTGAGGCTGCTTCCATATGGTTTATAGCCTCCTTGAGAGCAGTGCGCAAGGCAGCGTTGTCTTCCAGTAATGCCCTGATATCATCCTGCAGAACCCTAACATCCTTGCAAAATGCTGTATTTTTTTTACGGTTTATCGCTTCCTGAAGAGCAGAGCGCAAGGCAGCATTGTCATTGAACAGTACCTTAATGCCGAGCCTTGATATCTTCCAAAGGGTATTTAACCTCCTTAAGAGCAGCGCTCAGGTCTGCAGTTTCATCTTGCAACTTCTTGACTTCTTTTCTTAGTTTTTTGATATACTTGTTCTGTGCTCTATTTTCTTCAGATTGTATCTCTACAGTTGAATGCAGCTTCTCAATTGCTCGCATTATTTGTGGTAGAGTGATCTCTCTACTCTCGAAGCTTCTATCAAAGGCTTCATTGCAGCTCTTGACAGCATTTTGCAACTCTTGGTATCTTGGACTAGCTAGGTATTCTGCCAATGTTTTTATTTCCATGTCCACTTTGAATTCAGAGCCAGAATCATTTTCTTCTGCAAGTTCAGAGCCAGAATAGTTTTCCTTTGTGTTTGACACTGTTGCTAAGCAACCTCTTTGAACTTCAGCAGTTAGCTAGTTAGCTAGACTTGCTAGCAGTATCGATACTTGTATCTGTACCTCTCGACTATCCAAGTTAAAGTTGGGGGATTCAGCAAGCAGCACTGATCTTGTGTTCATGAAGTGTCGTCAGGAAAGCACCAAAATAGTTAAAATTTCCAGTTTCATCAACAGAGCTCCTGCCATACACATCCTTCCCCGTCAAGAAAAAAAAAAAAAAAAAAGTATGTTGGCTAAAAGGACAAGAAGCTTTTAAGGTTTTTAAAACTTTCAATATGCAGAAGTGTTGAACATTTCAGGATAAACAGGAAGTAAGATACAAAGTTAGGGGCTGGGGCGGGGAGTAATGTCCAGTTCGGCCCAGAACCGAAAGTAGGCTTTGAGTTTTCGCCCCCTGTGCGAATGAGTTTGACACCCCTGCATTAGGCAATATGGCAGGCACGCTTTGTTACGCCTACATAATGTGATCCATGAGTGCATGTTGACCTTGAGCTGACTCCTCAGTCCAGGCTGTGCTCATGAACCACAAAATGACTATTGATTCCCGGTGAGATATTTTGTGCTTATAGATGCACCCTTACCAGCTCCCTGTCCAGACGCTTATTGACTTTGAGGAGCCCCGTCACCGGGTCGATCCAGAAGTGGTTAGTACGATCGCCTTTCAGGATGGAGTAGGTGATGCGTCCATTAACTTGGCTGTCCAGGTCCTCCGCTAGCACCTGAGACAAACCCATTCAGCTAACTAATACGCATTGACAGGTCCAGTTAACAACGCTTTGCATTGAACGGTACCTTCGTTATTGACTGTCCAACCGGCGCATCCTCACCCACCAGGACGTTGTAGACATCCTGACTGAAGGCTGGGGTGTTGTCGTTGACGTCCATGAGCTCGATGGTTACCATGGTGGCAGCACTAAGTGGAGGGCTCCCGCCATCCCAGGCCTCCACTGTCAGATAGTAGTCCTTGCACACCTCAAAGTCCAAATCATCAGCCACAGAGATGGATCCTAAAACACGAAACATCTAACATCTAGAACCTCTGTGAAAGCTGGCTCTATCAAAGCTCACCTAGGATTCTGTTTATGGAGAACTTTGCCAACTCATTGCCAGAGCGGATCCTGTAGGTGATTTCGGCGTTGGGACCGATGTCGGCGCTCGTCGCCAGCACTCGGAGCACCTCAGTACCCACAGCCACGTCCTCGGGGACGGTCACGGCGTAGTCACGCCTCTGGAATACCGGTGCATTGTCATTTACGTCCAGGACCAACACAGTCAAGTCCACCTAGTGGACACACGAGCAAAGACAGGCGGGCAGATCGATTGTTAGAAATACATAAGGGATTTAATATCAAACTTCCTTGCAGACTTGTTTGCCATTTATTTTTTCCAAACAGCCACCAGTAGGCGCCAGAGAGCTACTTTTCTGCATGTTTCTCTTGCAGCTGTCACCTTGCTCATCTTTCCAGCTGTGATAAGCATTGATCTTAATTAAAATCTACATGGCTCTTTATCTCATCTCCTCACAGCACAGCTTGAGGGTGCTTCCTTTCATTCAGACATGCGTATAGAAAAGGAGAACATCTCATGGCAAATGATGAACTCGCTTGTTAATCCCAATAACTCTGGGGTTCTTATATGTGGTTTATTCGTTGTGTGTGTCAGACGTGTTTTTCCCCACCATTCTGACGTATACAACCTCAGGTGACTTTGAATACACTCCAAACTGAATCCCACCAACCTGAGAGAACAGCGCCCCCTGCAACCCAGCTTGGTCACTGGCCCGGACGCGTAGCCGATAGGAGTCCTGGCTCTCTCTGTCCAGGGTTCTCTGTAGAACCACCACCCCAGAAACTGGATCAATAGAGAAGTAGCCGTTGGCTGAGTCCACCAGAGAGTAGGCCACAGTCCGATTGAGGCCTGTTGGACAGAAGACACTCTGACCTAGAACAATGCTACTGGCTCAGATAAGAAGAGGTCATCACGGCCTCGGCTGACCTTCATCAGGGTCGCTGGCCTGCAGCCGCGTGAGGAGAGTGTTGGGGGCGGCGTTCTCATAAACGCTTGCCACGTAGCGCAAGGACGCGAACGAGGGTGCGTTGTCGTTCACGTCCAGGACCTTGAGGGAGACGTCAGAGCGGCAGAAGAGCCCGCCTCCATCCGTCGCCTGGGCGATGAGTTTGTAGCTGGGTGTGGTTTCGCGGTCCATGGGCGCCGCCGTGCGCAGCTCACCTGAACACAAAGACGATTCCACAATCGACACTAAAGCTACCAAAAATCTAAGCCAATTTAATTTCACTAACTTCACTAACATACTGTATGTTGTTCTCTAAATATTGAAGACAGTCTTCAGTAAAGCTAAGTATGATTTTGCAAATCATATTCACCAAACTTGATTGACGTCTTTTTGTAGTTTTTGATGAACATTTGTTAACACTTAAGACATTACAATCTGTAGGCAACCAAACTTACCTTTACTGTAAACATTAAATACAGTTTGGTGTAACAAAACTAACATGTTCTCTGAAACATCAAAAGCAATTTAGGCTCGGCATCAAAAACAAACATGTGTTCTGTAAATTGTTTTCAACAAAGCTGACTTAATGGGGTGTTACATCCCGACGTATGTGCTCCTACGTGCTGGCTACGTGCAAAAATGTGGAAAATCGCAAGAGACACGCATTTTAAAACCCGCAGACAGCACGCAAACCCGTAGGAAGAAAATTGGGATGCAAATTATTTTCTGCATGCACACAGGACAACCTTCGACACAGCCAGATCGCAAAAGCAAGGCAGCGGAGGAGTGCGTGTGTCGCAGGTTTAAAAGTCCATTTCGTAACATTGCCCGGCCACGGCAGTGGCTCCTCCCGCGGGAGGTGAATCCACCCGACCTTAGTGGACGCACGGTGGCTGCTCACATAGCGTATCTGACATTAATGCGCCTTGCCCGGTCACGCCGGGCGGCTTCTCCCGGCCAACTCTCTGGTTCTCCCGACAGAGTTGCACACCGCACTCACTATTTAAAAAATACCAATGGAGGACGAGCGCCAAGCACGTGTCACAAATCACTTGCTAACTGAGTACAACACACTTGCAACCCCTCTGATACCCTACTTCCTCAATGTGCTGGCCACGGCCAACAAATTTCCCCAAAATTGTGGAGCCCGTGGTAACATGTACGTCTGGATGTAACTCCTGCCCTAGGTGTTTTCATAAACTTAGACAATTCATTACTGTTAACACGTAAAACAAATTAGTCTCCAAGGACGCTAATGTACTTTTTGGTCAACAATAAAGACAAAACTAACATTATTCTGTTTTGAAAACATCAAAGGAAATTTCAACTTGTCAACGTTACTTTTTTGTAAACAGTGAAGCACACAAACGCAATTTAGTCTTTAAAGGAAAACTGCACTTTTTGGGGAATTTTGCCCATCATCCACAATGCTTATGTGAGACATTAACACACGCCTTTGTCTTTTCTGTGCGTTTTAAAGATATAAAGACAGATAAAAACAGCCAGCTCATTACTGCACATATTAGACCCACTTATTCCGCTTATTAAACCTTCAGGAAAATACTCGCCAGCGCTAACAACACTCCATTTACATATAATGTGACATGCATATTAACCAAACGACAGCGGCGTTGTTATTATTAACATTGTTACGGCGATCGAACTACATTACTGCCATATTGACACTTAGCCATACCGCACAGGCTAGCGCCTAGTCGGCTAGCGACTAGCTTCACCACAGACTCGCTTGTAGTGCGTCAGCGTTGCGCTCACAACACCTCAGACACGACCGAAAGGTAAGGCTACCTATTGGAGATGTCGCCACTGCTGCTGTGATTTTATTTCTGAGTTTGGAAAAGTCAACGCTAGGTGTGGGCGTTTGTTTCTACGACGTTGCTATGTGAAATCAATGCACCAAGCAAGAAAGTTCCGGTAATGCTTAGAAAGGCCACACAAAATACTGTAAGTATTACATGTTATCATGAATGTACCTGTTACTACATGGTCACAGCATGGATATAAAACCATAAAACCGTTTTGGAGGTTTTTGGAGGTGTTTTAACAGCGGTTTTTGTAGGCGGCATAGGTCTATCCCATTACGTGCAATACTGAGCTTTCGCTTTTTATGTGTTTTATATCTTTAAAACACACAGCATGTCTCACATAAGGATTGTGGATGATGGGCATCTCCAAATTCCAAATACAGTGCAGTTTTCCTTTAAGCTAACATACAGACTTTTAGTCTTTACAGTCATCACTGAAACTAACATACTGTGGTTAGAGTAACTAATCCGTTCCAGCAGGCCCAACCCCAACCATAAACATACTCTAACCTTTTTTTTAACCATAAGAAATAACGTAAATCCAATTAATCAGTTTCAGAAAGCCACAAATGTAAACTTTTTGATCGATGAGTTTTACAATTACAGTTTTACCTACAACAAAATGTTGAAATGCACAAAATGCATATAAATGATGAATGAAAGGGATAAATGAACATTTAAGGTTAATTTTACCTTCATTGAAGATGTGATTGGTGCCAAAGACACAGACACCACCTTTGCGTTCAATAGTGTTTCTCACCTCAAGTCTGTTTTGTTTTGATTCCAGCTGCAAAACAATCCTGAATGGAGCCAAAGAAAATTGCAAGTGCCAGCATTTTGATAAAGAAGGTGAGAAACACTATTGAATTCAAGAAATAACTCATTGCAAAACAGAAAGGCGGTGTCCATCTTGATCTCACTTTTAACATTAACATGTCTTCAGTGAAGGTAAAATTAAGTTTAAATGTTCATTTATCCATTTCATTCATAATTGATATGCATTTAGAATTGTGTTATGCATGTACAACTATAAAAATGTGTTTTGTGTTAACATTTTTTACTTGTTGCGTAACTGTGTTACTTAGCAAAGAACTACAGTCAGCCGCTGATGACATCATAGACGGGAGAGGGAGCTGACTCCCGCTTCTTGTTTCCATGTATTCCATGTAAGATGAGCGCCATATTGTACGCTAACTTGAGAATGAATGCAAACCGAGACAAAATTTTGGCATCAATTTTCTACATTAACCGGAAAACATGCTAACCGGGGCGGACGCTAAACCAGGTTCCACTGCATATATTTTAGTGAGCATCGAAGGCCTCCTCCACTGAAAAGTCAGCCATCAAAGCTGTCAAAACAACCCTCCCCCCAAGAAAGGCGTGATTTAAGGTACCAGTGTTAGCGTCCATGTAGAAGTCTTCCACGCCGATGCCAAAGAGTGAATATTGGATCTCAGCACTGGAGCCTGAGTCAGCATCTGTCGCTCCCACGGTCAGGACACCCTTGTTCGGGGCGATGTCCTCGGGAAAGGAGGCGCTGTACACGGCCTGACACACACACACACACACACACACACACACACACACACACACACACAGCAGTCCATCCATTATCCTGGCTGACAGAACCAAACCCAACAAGGTTAAGTGGTCTTTTCCTGCCCAGAACTCCATCGACTGCATCCCCGAATGATGCTTTTGACCTCAGTCACCAAACACAGAATACTGCACAACTCTGCCTCTCCCTCCCTTTGGCTTTTGCTTACATCTGACACACTTCTAATCCAGCCAAGCATTAATTAGCAATTATTTGAGTTACAAATAACATTTGTTTAGACCCGCATTAGTGTCTGACTGCTAATGACTCCTAATGATGACACGCTAACATCTCTGGCCTTTTACAAGCGAGTACGCACGCTCAGAGATAATTAGTGAGAGTTTTGAGGGAGAGTTTCCAAAAAGTTTCTCTTAGTGTAAATAGTGCAAACTTGGAGAATAAACTCGAAACAAAAACTGGACTTTTCCAGCACAACGTGCACTGCATTTTTAAGGTTCACTTTCCACCACGTTGAGGGAATGAAGCAAAGCATCACGGTGGAGCAATTTGCATAAAATAATACCCTTTTCATTTATTTGTGTCAGCTGTGAGCAAATTGTGCGTGTTAAAGAGCTGAGATTGTAACTCGGGTGAATGAAAGGCAAATATTAAAGCTGCAAAGCATTCCCTCGCGTGTCATGTCGGTAATACGCAAGATTGTGGAAACAAATACATATTCAATGTAGATCAAATGTCTTTTGGAGCGTAAATAGCCTTAAATTGCCCAAGAGTTAACTTAGCATTGTGGGAAATCCACAATAAATGTGGTGTTTCGCATTGTTTTGAAATGAGAAATGAATTATAATCAATTAATGAGAGGTAGTACAATGGACCTAAAATGTTTGTTTTTTAGAGGAAATGTACTTTTCTGTGGGCACACAGCCTACAGCAGGGGTCAGCAACATGGGGCCTGCGGGCACCAGGCAGCTCCCCACATCCACATGATGCGAACATGATGCAAGAGAACATAACAAATGTGCTAAAGGCTATCTTTTACAGTTTTACTGGCAGGTCTGCCCTGGGGCCTTCTCCTGGCTGGGCATGCCTGGAACACCTCACGAGCCGCCTCAAGCCACCTCAACTGGCTCCTCTCGATGTGGAGCAGCGGCTCTACTCTGAGCCCCTTCCGGATGAATGCGATCCTCACCCTATCTCTTAGGGTGAGTCCAGCCACCTTTCGGAGGAAACTCATTTCAGCCACTTGTATCCACAAAATCGTTCTCTGAGTCATAACCCAAAGCTCATGACCATAGGTGAGGGTGGGAACATAGATTGACCGGTAAAGTGAGAGCGTTGCCTTTCAGCTCAGCTCTCTCATCACTGCGGTCCGGTACAGCGACCACATTACTGCAGACGCTTCACCGATCCACCCGTCGACCTCACGATCCAACCTTCCCTCACTCGTGAACAAGACCCCAAGATACTTGAACTCCTCCACCTGGGGCAGGACCTCATTCCCAACCCGGAGGGAGCAATCCACCCTTTTCCAACTGAGAACCATGGCCTCGGATTTGGAGGTCCCAGAAGCCTCCAAGTGAACTGCAAACCGCCCCACTAAACGCTTAAGGTCACAGCCTGGTGAGGACATCTGGACCACATCGTCTGCGAATAGCAGAGACGGGATCCTAAGGTCCCTGCACTGAGTCCCTCGATGCCTTGGCTGCGCTTAGAAATTCTGTCCATTAAAAATTATGAACAGAATCGGTGACAAAGGGCAGCCTTGGTGGAGGCCAATGTTTACCGAAAACACATTCGACTGACTGCTGGCAATGCGAACAAGGCTCCTGCTCCGGTTGTACAAGGACCGAATGGCACGTAGTAGCGCGCCAACAATCCCGTACTCCCGGACCACCCCCCACAGGACACCGAGAGGGACACGATTGAATGCTTTTTCCAAGTCCACAAAGCACATGTACTGTATACTGGCTGGGCAAACTCCCAAGTACCCTCCAGTACCCTTGTGAGGGTGTAGAGCTGGTCCAGTGTTCCGCGACCGCAATGAACACCAGATTAACCTTTTGTTTCAAGCTATTTGCACTGGGGTAATGGATGGAAGTTTTTGTCAACTTAGTCCTCAACATGACCTCCATTTCTTTGGATCCACAGTTGCGCTCTCCTCCGCATGTCCTGCACTGCTCGCCTGATCATTCCCCTGTCCCAACGGTGGATGTTATCTTCAGCTCTGATTCGCTGTTCCGTGTCAAGGACATGTGGTGGTGTCACATAAACTTTTGATTTGAGAGGGCCCCACAGAAAAAAGTCAAGCCGTGTCAAATCAGGTGACCGCAGTGGCCATTCCACTGGGCGGTTCAAAGCCATAACGTGGTCACCAAAAATGCTCTGTCAGCCGATCAGTTACAGTTCTCCTGCGGTGTGGTGGAGCACCATCTTGGGCCCACCAAGCACGTGCCGACCGACCATTTCCTCTGAGAGTACGAATGACATGCTCATTCAACATTCAGAGATAATCATCACAGTTGATGTTGCGGAAATAGTACGGTCCAACAATTAAACCATTTAATAATAATAAGCTGGGTAACGCAGTGTAAAAGAACAAAAATTCTCATTTTGCATAACAGTTAATGACTTTTCCTGAAATTTTAACCCTTTAATTTTTTATTATGCAATAAATTTTAGTATGGACCAAAGGATGATGCCCATACCAAGATACGCAAATAAAGAAATGTCATGAAAATATTCAATTGTAACTGTAGTGGCTACTTTTTGGAGTCTACTTTTTTTTATACACCCTGTAGTTGGAACACACCGTCCGGTCACCCTTCATGAAAAGGGGGATTCAGGGCGAAACTCATCCACTCCCCGCCGTCGGGGAGTGTTTTGACCACCCCAGATATCTCAGCCACGGTGATGGAAGTGTCCGTGTTTGAGTCCTCAGACTCTGTTTCCTCTATGGAAGGTATGTCAGTGGGATTGAGAAGGGCCTCAAAGTATTCCTTCCACCACCCAACTATATGCTCAGTCGAAGCCTCTGTCCACACTGTAAATAGTGTGGACCGGGAGCCGATTCCCTTTCTGAGGCGGTGGTTTGCCTCTCATCCTCCCACACCGGAGCTTTTGCCTTGACCACCGCCGTAGCTGTGTGCCGTTTGACCTGCTGGTACCCGTCAGCTGCTTCAGGAGCCCCACAAGCCATCCATGCTCGATAGGACTCCTTCTTGAGCTCGACGGCAGCCCTGACCTCTGGTGTAAATATTATGGGAATAAAGCCATAATTATAAGAAGAATGTTGAAATAGCTGGAAATTTTAATACAAAATAATAGCAGAAATGGAAAAAAGCAGTAAATTTCCCAGAATAAAGTCAAATTATTAAAAGAAATACATATTATTCTAATGAGAAAATAAATTGCAATTTTACGAGAGTAAACTTGTAATATTATGAGGGAAAATAATGCCATTTTAGTACATTTTAGTATTTTTTTTAAGTCGTAATATTATGAGAAACAAACAAAACAAAATAAGGTATTTAGGTAAGGCTGTTTTGGAAAGTGAAGTTGGGGAAAAAGTTATAATATTTTGTAAAGTCAAACTTTTGGAAATAAAGTCATTACAAAAAGAAAAATTACAAGAAGAAAGTTGAAATAGCTGGATAAGTTTACAAAAAACCCCAACAACAGCAGAAATGGAAAAAACCAGCTGTAAATTTACAAGAATAAAGTAAAAATATTAAGAGAAAGTTGTATTAAATATTAAGAAAAAGTCACAATTTTATTTGAATGAATAATAATTGTCATTTTTCAAAAATTAGTGTAGCGAAAAAGTTATAATATGGAAATAGAGTCATAATATTAGGAAAAGAAAATTTACAGAGGTTATTTAAAAAGAAAGTTGAAATATCTGGTAAAAAACAACAGCAAAAATGGGGAAAAAAAGAGCAAAGACAGAAGTTCATACTAATAATAGGCATTTTTTACCTATATCGCAAAGCTGAGATGCAGTTTTTTCAGGAAATATATACAACTTCTTAGCGTATCTACATGTGCTGCTTTACATAATATCAAAGTGGCCCTTGTATCCTTTCATTTTCATTCAGTATGTGACGTAATCTTGAAAGGGAACCAACAGCAATGAGTAGATAAACTTGGCTTAGTTAATGCTCTGTAACCCGCTGACCTGATTGCAGACGGGACTGTTGTCATTGGCGTCCATGACGGTCACCTCCACGGCGGTGCGGGCCACGTACAGCCCGTCGCTGGCGGTGATGTTGAGCAGGTACCAGTCCTGCTGCTCGCGGTCCAGCAGGCCGCTGACGTACACCTTCCACTCGCCCTGAACCAGCGCTACGCCGAAGACGCCCCGCGGGTTCCCTCCTGGAAACGATACGACGTGACATGAAGACTTCCATGTCAAAGTCTGGCTGAAGTGAATAAAGATGAGCTCCCCGGCCCTCCGCGGTCAATAACCATCAATCATCGCCATGGAAAGCAGGGAGGGGGTGAAGCAGATGTGGCCTTTCAAAGTTTCAACATGTGACCTTTTATTACACGCCCTCCATTAGGCCAATCAGTGAGCTAAATGCCAGAAAACAAGGCCAGACTACATCGCCCTTCGTCATTACTGCGGTACGTTAGGAGAATGGAAAACATCTCTTGCTGCTTTGAATACACAACTCTCGCAAAGGCAGCTACTTAGTGTGGAAACGAGCAGCACATCTTCATGCGAGGAATCATTTCAAGTTACTGGAACACCTCATTTCTTCTCATCCAAGTATCTGATTCATTGCAGAATAACAATAATCAAAAAAGAGAAACAGACACTCAGTTTAATGAGCTAATGGCTTCAACTTGACAGGAAATCAGCATGGATGGAAAGTTAGTTGGCTTTTTTATGAGATGCATTGTAACAACAAAACCAGGACTTGGACTGAACAAAATGAGGAATCAAGTTTGACATTTACACCTAAAATCCATTTAAGATTTGACCTTTAATAACAGCGCCCCCATTGACATCTAGAATATCTGCACTTCCTCACCAGTGATGTAAAAGTTGACCAGGCGGTTCTGATCAGTCCCGTCTCGATCTCTGGTCTTCAGCACCGCAACAACCTCGCCGAGGGGGTCGCTCTCCTTGACGGCACCGCGGTACAGCTGCCTCTCAAAGTGCGGGGCGTTGTCATTGACGTCGGAAACGGTGATGGTCACCACAGTGGTGGAAGAGAGGGAGCGCGACTCCCCCAGGTCGGAGGCCAGCACCTGGAAGCTGTAGCTGGAGCAGGCCTCGTGGTCCATGGGGCTGGTGGTGGTGATCCAGCCCGTTTTGCTGTCGACTGCAAACACAGAACTGGTGACGATGAGGGGTTGGAGGTCTTTTGTAAGGTCCTGGTTATTGGTGAGAAGAGGCCCCAGACTGTAGGTGACCTGCAGAAAGTCAACATTGTCAAGGATACTTGCACACACATGAGGAAGCATTGTTGCTCTTGTTACACACTTGTCCATTGGAGCCCCAGTCTGGGTCGAGGGCTCGCACTTGCACCACTCTGGTCCCGACTGGCATCCCCTCCATCACTGTGGCCACATAGGCTTCAGTCTCAAATGCTGGATTGTTGTCGTTCACATCCAGGACCTTCAAAATTGGGAAAATAAGCATCCCAATGGAAATAATCAAGGTTGAATGTTGGGTTGCTTTGAAAAGGAAAATTAATAATCCTTGAGAGATGAGTTAAGGTTAAAATGACTGTAGTTTGTGACCGCAGAGGTTGTGACTGACCTTGACTTCCAGGTCTACGCTGGTAATGGACTCGATCAGGTCCCGTCTGGTCGTGGCTGCAACCTTGAAGCGATAGATGCTGATCTGTTCGTAGTCCAGTGGCTTGACGAGGCGGATCAGGCCGGTGTCACCCTCCACCAGGAAGGTCCCCCCATGGTTGCTGTCGAGTGTCTCTCCCCCGATCGAGGTGAAGGATCCGGTCTGCCCGAGGCCCATGTACACGGAGCCCAGTGCCATTCCCACCGCTGTGTCCTCAGGAATGGTGAAGGAGTACTGCGGCTGGCTGAAGGAGGGAATGTATGCGTCCGGAGGAACGACGTGGATGAAAGCCGACACCAGTGAGTGTTTGGCCGGCGAGCCGCAGTCAGTGGCTTTCACGAAGAAGGACAACACAGTCCCCTGGAGGTGGTCCACGTTACTCTTTGTCATCATCCAGCCACTGTCTGACTCCACCTGGACACCGGGACAATTAGGACCTATGCTGACACAGCAGTGGTCCAGTAGACTGGACAATACATGTACAGCTAAGATATTGGAGTTCATCCACATACAGTATATTCTGAAATTGTTGTCACATGCATTTATAACTCATAACGCTCTATACATTGTTGCTGGTTCATACAGTCCATAATCATACATAATCCACGCAACACACTGACCTCCAGAACGTCGACCAGCGACAAGCGTGCCTCACTATAGAGGGAGTAGATGATCCTCCCGTTAGGTCCGGCGTCGGGGTCGGTGGCCTGGATTTGTGTGACCAGGGAACCTTTGCCAACATTGGCTTTGATGCTCATGCGGTACTCCACTGCCCTGAAACGTGGTGCGTTGTCATTCTCGTCAGCTAGAACCACTCGCACCGTGCAAAACGAAGCACGTCCTGGAAAAAACAGCAGGGAGTAAAATATGGAGAATCATGTATCCCATGTGTGCTAACGAGGAACAAAGCATTGAAGCTACAATCTACTGAGGGCATTGACAGCATAGAGCAGCGGTTCTCAATTATTGTCTGTCATGCCCGCCAGGGGACTGAATTTTTTTCATACATTTTTCATACATTTTCAAACGCATTATGATGATATGCAATGATTAAAAAAAAAATTAAATAGTTTTGTAAAACATCAAATTTTCTGTAAATGCATATCAATTTTGGAAATAAAAGCCATTGTTTAATTGGAAAAATAATATACTGTTAGAAAGCCCATAGTTTTTGCATGTTTATTTTGTTTTGTTTGATTCGGTTTTGCTGAGTGTTTGTTCCCAACAGTCCTTGAACGCACCATAGCTGTGTACTCTGAGACAAAGTGGAAGTTTCTCTGATGTTGCCACAAATAGGCATTTTAATTTTTTCCTGTTCTTCTTTCACCCCATTACCAAATGCTGGTACTGGGTGTAATTGCATAAAGGTGAGCTTTGATGTTGTTGTTATGTGTGTGTTAAGTGCTAGTGTTTGCATTTATTCAATGTCAAGTTAATTCATGCTAGCTGTTCACTGGCTGTTACCCACACATCAAAAAACATTGTGATAATCAGTGCAGTCAGACAAGATGTAATGCACAGCGCTTTTAATGTGAAGGTGTGATGCTGGGAGTCGCTCTGACCATTTGTTGAAATAAATAAGGAATCCTACTTTGCGGAAAATAACATATAAATATATAAATATATAAATAACATATAAAATAACATAACACGTTAGGGTCTGGAACCAATTAACTGCGATAAAAGAGGGATTACTGTACTCCCCCCGCCACCACTTTAATATGTATTATATATATTTTTTAATTGTGTAAAAAGGCTAAAACACTTATATACTGTATACATTTCAAGACAAAGCTTTGTGTTATTAGTTATTAGTATCAACATTTTCACATTAAATTATGCCTTTTACTCAATTTTTGCTGTATTTTTTTGGGGGGTTTATTTTTACAATGTGCTACGGGCCCATAAAAAATGATCCACGGGCTGCAAATGGTCCCGGTGTGACACCCCTGCTCTTATGGCTCTTCATCAGGGTTGAGTATATAATGTGACATCAACTTTTATTGCAATTGTTGATCCAAAATCGGAAAAGGCGTTACGACTCTGCGCCCTCTGAACGCTCAGGAAAATTGAACAAATCACAGCCTTTGCAGTCAGCGAGGTTTAGATTTTTTTCAGAAGTGCACGTCACACTACGCCAGAGGGTTTGCAGGCGGAGGAGAGAGCCGGTGTCGCGTACACTGGTGCCTCAAAACAGGAGTATTATCCAAGTTTTACAGACTGAACTCAAAACTGAATCCAGCGAAATGCGTGCATAGCGGGCAGCACAGCATACAAGCATATTCAAGGGTCAAAATGTGTGTCAAGTATGAAAGTCGCCCCTGCCTCTTACGCTCCCTGATCACAGAGTCCCCCCAGGGTGTGCGCCCCACTATTTGAGAAGCACTGGTATCGAGTGTGAATACAAAATGAATGATGGTATTGATGGTACCTCCGCCATCCAGCGCCATTACAGTCAGCACGATGTCCTTGTTCTGAGGATTCTCCCGGTCCAGTTTCTGCAGGGTGGAAATGACTCCATCAGCATCGATGGTGAAGCGAGTTTTCCCAAAGTCGTTGATGAAAGAGTAGGTGATCTGGCCAAACAGCCCGGAGTCTTCATCTGTGGCACGGACCTGGGGAACCGGGCACAGTTTTAGAAGGTCACATCAAAACGATGACCACGAGGAGAATAGGTCAACATACCTGGATGACCTTTGACCTTGGCGGTGCATTCTCTCTGACCTCTGCTAAGTAGAACCTCTGGCTGAATACCGGACTGTACAGGTTGGCTCCCAGGACACGAACGACCACCTGGAAATCAGTGGTCATCAGCACTCCATCATCATACTTCACCAACTAAGTCAGTGGTTCTCAATTATTTTCTGTCATGCCCCTGGGGACAGAAATGTTTTCGCGCCCCCCCCCGATTTGAAATGCTATTGAGAAACTGATAGTATTTATTTATCTGTACTGTACAGACTGAACTCTAAATTGATACCAAAGAAATGCAAAAAAATGGAAAGCAGTGAAGCATACAAGCGTATTCAAGAGTCAAATTACATGCTGAGTATGATAAATTCATACTTGTTGGCAGGTTTGCACTAATACTGAAAGTTCTCCCTGCCTCTCACCACCCCCCCACTGTTTGAAAAGCATTGAAGGAGTGAAGAGGTGAAGGAGAAATATTCTGGAAATACAAGATCTTAGCCCAAATGCAATTTTGGATGTGTTTGACCTCTTGGTGTAATAAAGTCTTCTTATTATTCCAGAAGTGTTCACACTTAATGTAGGCAATTAGAAAAGAGCCGACACTGCAAAAAACGCAGCTCCGAGACGGAACATTCCACTTGGCAGCTGGTACTGTCAGTAAATCTGACGTGACGTGAACGCGCATTAACCTCTGACCACTCCAGCTGAGCTGCTTGCCAGCCATGCTGGATATCCACTAATTGACGGCGCAAAAGACGCCACCCCCGCCCGCATGCAGGCATCAATCAGGACGGTTGTTTCACCTGTGCCGTGTTGGTGAAGACGCCATCTGACACAGACACATTGAGCTGATACGAGAGCTTCATGCCTTGTCGTCTCTTGTTAGATAGACGCAGCACGCCAGACTCCTCCTCCATGATGAACATCATCCTCTCGTTCCCGGACACGATGCTGTACCTGAGGGCGGGAAGCCTACAGCACTGAAAGTGATGGACACATGACATTCTATGTTGTAAACCTTGTAGAATTTTCCAACTCCTCACCTCAGCCTCTGGGCGTCGCCAATGTCGGCATCTGACGCCTGGACGCAGGTCACAAAGTGTCCCCGGGGGGCGAGCTCGCTGACGAAAGCCTCATACAGCGACTGGCTGAAGTTGGGGGGGTTGTCGTTAGTGTCGGCGATGGCCACGGTGACGCTGACGTCGCTGCCGAGAGCGGACTCGCCGCTGTCTGTTGCCCTGATGATGAAGTTGAAGCGCTGCACAAGCTCGTAGTCAAGCAACCGCGCCGTGAAGACCAGGCCGCTGTCACGTTCGATGTGGAAGTAGTCGGTGCTGTTGTACAGGTCTGCTACAATCTGGTAGCTCACTGCAGAGTTCTTCTCTGAGTCTTGGTCCTGAGCAGACACCTGCAATGGGACGAGTTTGACATGTTACATGAGCTCATCAATTGCATTGACGAACAGTTAAACCAACATTATTTTAGTTTCAGGTTGATCTATCGTTTTCAGGCAATAATCCAATTTTCTATGCCGCTTATCCTAATTAGTGTCGTGGAGGCATGCTGGAGCCTATCCCAGCTGACTACCGATGGACAATTTCGAGTCGCCAATTAACCCAACATGCATGTTTTTGGAAGGAGGAAACCAGAGTACTAGAGAGAACCCACGCATTCACAAAGAGAACATGCAAACTCCACAGAGAGATGCCCAAGCGGAGATTCAAACCCAAGTCTTCCCTATCTCCTGACTGTGTGGCCAACATGCTAACCACTTGGCCACCGCGCGGCCTCAAGCAATAATAATTTTGATTTTATGATTATGCTTCAGGGTTTGATCCAAGATAATTCCACTGTCTTTCTGAGTCTAGACAGTTTAATTATGCCCGTCTTAGCGTCATCTTGTGCAAATGTTGCAACAGCACCAGTGTATTATTCGGAAAAGGTCAAGAACTTTCACTCAGCAATTCTTGGGGAAATATCAAGTTCCACTCATGAATAACGTGGCAGCTAATATTATAACTCAACACTGCAGAGACTGCCCCGCCGAGAGACCAATGACATGCAAAACATGCACACACCTGCAAGACGCTCGTTCCAATCATGGCGTTCTCCGCCAACACGGCCGAGTATGATGGCTTTTGGAAGTACGGCGGGTTATCATTGACGTCGAGCACAACAACGTCCACGTCCACCTCTGACTTGGCCCCTGTCAGCGTGTCGGTGGCCCTGGCAGTGAGGCGGTAGTACTGCGTGGTCTCATAGTCGAGCGGGTAGACCACGCTGATGATGCCCGTGTCGAAGCCGATGTTGAACTGGAGCGAAGGGTCACCACCTGCGATGGTAAAGATGATGCCTTGTCCTGTCGGGCTGGTGGCATTGACGCTCAGGAGTGAGGTGGACACGGGCACATCCTCTGGGACCGTGATGCCATAGAAGGGCTTGTCAAACACTGGCATGGCTTTATTGAGCACGGTGATAGGAAGCTCCACCTCGCTAGACAGGGAGGGGGTGCCGCCATCCGCAGCCACGATGACCACCTTGTACTCTGCATTAGACAAGTCCGTCTCGAACGCTGTCTTTAACACCAACTCACCTGTTACAGGATTCACCTGTACGATAGATTTTTACATACATAAATTACGTACTGTAGTTTTAAAAACAGTAAAAAAACACTGCTGAATAAGAAAGAGAATCACCTGGAAGTTCCTGTGTGGCTCTTTGAGGCTGTAGGTCACCTGCCCGTTCACACCCAGGTCTCGGTCAGTGGACAACACCCTGAAAATAGACAACCCAGCTTCTGCTTCCACCTGTACTGTGGCATAGTAGGGCAGGCTCAAAAACTCGGGGGCGTTGTCGTTGTCATCTTCAATCTGAAAGACGGCATCACAAGTTCCTTACTTATGTCACGCTAGACCAAGCCCAAGCGACATTCAGATATTCATCTCACCTGCACTCTGACAGTGACTCTTGCCACCTTAAGTACCTCATCCTCTTTACGGACCTCCACTACCAGCTCGTAACTGTCTCGTTCCTCTCGGTCAAAGGGGACCCCGGCCGTGAGCAGCGCCCCGCACGTCGGCCGGATGGTGAAAAGCCCACCAGGATTAAGCAGAGAGAACCTGAGCGGCTCATTGAGGCCGTGGCCCACGCCGTTCACGACAGTGAGTGCGGTCACGTTCCATGTGTTCTCTCGAACGGAGGCAGAGTAGAACGAGGCGGTGAAGGAGAGGCCACTGTTGACAGCTTGACGGACGAGTACCGTGACCAACGCCACACTGGAGAAACGGCTATCCCAAACCTTGGAGAAGCATATATTAATAGTGTGCAACAACTATTGCGGGTGGCGTGCAAGGTTAACATACTAGTTGGTCTAGTTCTGTTACAGGCCTTGTATTATTATTGTATTCTCATTAGCGTTAGTGCGGCGTTGCCTAACGAAGTACCTGTCTATTTATGTCAGCAAACGTGGTTCAATTGTCTGACCTTTACGTTGAATCGATAGCGGTCTTTGCTGAGGTTGTGATTGATGACCGTTATAACCCCGCTGCTGCGGTCCACCGTGAAGTGCTCCAGGTTTCGGTCTACCAGAGAGTAGACCAGTTGATGGGTGTGGGACTTGTTAGGATCAGAGGTCATGTCTGGATCAAATGCTTCGACCCGCAGGACCTCAACACCCACGTAGGTTGGCAGCAGGAGGATGGTCTCGTACATATCCTGAGAGAACTTTGGGGGCGAGTCGTTGATGTTGATGACCTAAGATATGGAAAGGGGACACCACCACAGTGCGATAACTGCTTGGAGAGGTGGAGGAATTTGTCAGCTGACTATGCACCTTTATGAACACCTCCGCAGGGCTGTCAGCACTTTTTGGAGGCTGGCCACTGTCGCTAACATGAACTCTGAAGACAAATTCGGGGAAGGTCTCATAATCCACACTGGCAATCGTCCTGTAATACCAGAAACAAAAAGTAAGAAGGTATCAGTTGTGGGGAACGCCAAAGGTCTGCTTGGCTCTTACCGGATCGATCCGGTCCCTGGGTCGACACTGAAGAACATGCGAGCGGTCTCGTCTATAATCTGAAACACCAGCAGAGCGTTGTGACTGCTGTCGCCGTCGGTCGCCCGGATGACCAGAGGGTTGCCGTCATCCGCCAGAACCACGCTGTTGACTGGGGCCGCCTCACTGATGGACCCCACGTACCTACCACAAGGAGGTCCGACATGTGGGGGTCAGGACTCTCGGTCCAAAGGCATGACAGCCCATCGATGCACCAACACTCATTTTGATACCTTATTTGTTGGAAGATAGGAGCATTATCGTTGATGTCCCCCACCTGCACGACGACTGTGGCGTTGGCCTCTACGCCCGCCATGCTTAAAGCATGAACCAGCAGGAAGTAGGACGGTGTTTTCTGACCACAGAAAGACATGCGACATGTTGTAGACACCAGATTTCATCTACAAATCTAGTCACTTGTTAAAGTGAAGCATGGACCAACCTCGAAGTCAAAGAGTGTGCGTGTGCTGATGACGCCGGTGTGGTGATTAATAAAGAAGCAGTTTTCCTCGTTGCCACTGGTGATGTCATAAGTGAGTGCCAAGCGGCTAAGCGCGCTGACGGCGATCACATAAGCTCCAGCGGTGCTGTTCTCCATGATCTGCATGAACACGGAATCATTAGCAAGCTACTAAATGATGCTGAGATGTTTCCATCTTTCCTCGTTACCTCCGCCTGATACTCCTTCTGAGAGAATTTTGGTTTGGACAAATCGGAGAGCATCAAGGAGACACGGACAGAAGATGAGGCCATTAGCGGAGGAAATCCACTGTCGGTGACTTGCACGGTGAGCGTGTAAAAGCCCACAGAGGTGAGATCCAGCTCCTTGGCGATGAAGATTAGTCCTGTGTTGTTATTTATGCCAAACACACCCCCAGTGTTGCCTGAGCAGAACAACACACTTTTACCTCACAGTATACACAGAACACAGACAACAATTCCAACAAGAATTCCTACCTGCTTCTATGGTGTAGGTGAGTTGGCCGTTAATTCCATTGTCTTTGTCCAGTGCCGTGACTTGCAGAACTGACGTGCCGACGGCAGAAGACTCGAAGGCCACAGCATCATAGATGGTGCTCGTGAAGTAGGGAATGTTGTCGTTTGAGTCTTCCACTGCCACCAGGATTCGGGCCAGGTCCCGGTTGAATGGGAACTCCTGGTCCTTGACCTGCAGCAACATGGAACCACATGAGGAGGGTGCTTTAAAACAACTTAGGTCAGCATTAACCATGTCCTTTTCTCACCATGACCGTGAGGATGTGTTGCGTTCGAGCCTCGTAGTCTAGCCGGTCTGCTGTGTACACGACGCCCGTGCCCGGGTTGACCCTGAACAGCCTCATGCTGGCCGGGTCAACGCTGCCGTAGATGGAGAAGCTGAGGCGGCTGCGTTCGTCCATGTCTGATGCTCGGACACGCAGCAGCTCCGTGTCCACCGGGACGTCCTCTGAAACGCTGATGTCATAGGCCGGCTGAGAGAAGACCGGAGGGTTGTCGTTGCTGTCTTGGACACGGATGAAAACCTGACAGGAAGGTACATTTTTCATTACATTTGTGGAAGCAAGTCAAGAAGGCAAGAACTTTAGAGATTTTGATGGGAACTGAAAAACAATACCAATTTTCTACCAATCTTACCATCGATTATTTCATTCCAAGGCAAAGGTCCTGTTGAGTTTAAAGGTTATGGAACCCAGATTATAGTTGAGGTATCAGAGATCAGGTGTCCATCAGATCAAAGGTCATATCTCAGGGAATATTTTCCTATGTTAGAACAAAATTCCTATGGGTTTTTTAGGACATGCCTGTAAAGATTGGGTGATTCGTTTACTGTTGATTTTGAAGAATGGCCTGTTAGGTCAGACTGATGACGTCACAGTGGCTGGCAAGCAAGAACACTACTGATATTAAAAGGCATATTAAAAGGCTTGAAGTGGTTGAGATCAGGTGAAAGATCAACATTTCCTGAGAATACTGTTATACGTCAGAGCAAGAATACTGTTGGTTTCAGGAGTGTGCCCCCCAAGATGCTTGTCTGCCTGCGCCCTTGTCAAAGCAAGAACCCTACTCATTTTACAGGCTGACCAGCCCAGATACACCGTGCCAGAAGTATTGAAACAGTGAGATCTCTTTATTTATTTATTTTTAAATAATAATAGACAAGCAAAAAATATTAAATACGACACAATGGAAATTTTTTTGCAGTGCACAAATCCTTCACTACATCCCCCTGAGCCCTCCTTTCCTCAGCCTTAACACACACGCCCACAACTGTTGTTTACAAATGTTTTTTTCCCTCAGTGAAGAAAGCAAATGAACAGCAGTTAGCCTACTGCCAACAAGTAAAGTTAGTTTATACGACAATATACTGTACATTCCATAATGTGGTGTACATAAAGTGCTCATGCTAGCTCTATACCTTTATCTTTGGTTCTTTTCTTCTTTCTAAACTGTGCACCTTTGACTTTCTCTTTTCCATGTTTTGTTCACGACACTTAATTATCATCCCTCACCATCGCTCAACAAGCAGCCAAGGCTAAACCAACTCATACTGACTCACAATCCATCCATTTTCTATGCCGCTTGTGCTCACGAGCGTAGAAAGGTACACCCTGGACTGGTCGCCAGCCAATCGCAGGGCACATATAGACAAACAACTATTCACACTCGCACTATTTAGAGTCTCCAATTAACCTAACCTAAAATGCAAATTTTTGGAATGTGGGAGAACATGCAAACTCTAAAATAACATGTTTGAGATTCTTGGTCTGCGACTTGATGAATATAATATAATATTAAAAATTCAATGTTTTATTTTCGAGCAATTGCTGTTGTAATTTACTCTTTTTTAATCTTATAATTAACCTGTTTTTTTAACCCCTCACATCTGAGCAGCATGGGGGCATGTGTATCCCGCCTGTAGAGGGTGCCCATCTGCCATACAAATCCTGACATGAGGAGGAAATAGGCACTGGCCGAAAATATATAGGACTTTTTTTCTCTCCCCCTAGTGGTGCCCCAAGAGAATGCCGCCCTGGACAATTGCTGATGTGGCCCATAGCGAGAACCACACTGTATTCAATCAATAAATGGCACTGAATGTCTATGCTCAATTACAGATTGGGTAAATAGGTTTTGCCTGTGTAGACTGCATTTGGAGGTAAAAACAACATGAAAACCAGAGAGCTGTCTATGGGTGGAAAATGGAAAATGGATGGAAAATCAATCACAACCGTTGCACAAACATTGGTAATAGCCACTACAACCACTCGGAATGTCCTGAAGAAGAAAGAAACCACTGATGTACTAAGTAACAGACATGGAACAGGTAGACCAAGGAAAACATCAGCAGTTGATGACAGAAACATTGTGAGAGCTGTAAAGAAAGAGCCTAAAACAACTGTTAGTAACATCAGCAACAACCTGCAGAGGGCAGGAGTGAAGATATCACTATCTACTCGTCATAGAAGACTTCATGAAAACAATGACCACACCAGAAGATGCAAACCACTCATTAGAAAGAAGAAGAGGAAGGCCTGGCTGGAATTTGCCAAAAAAGTACAGAGATGATGAATTTTTGAGGCGCAAGGTGAAGTCAACATGTTTCCAGACATATTGTTCTGTGCCAGAGCAAGAATACTATTGCTACTATTACCTGTGTAGTGGCAACGCTGGTGCCATCAGTCACCTGCACGGTCATGTTGTACACGGTCTGCACCTCAGCGTCCAGCGGCCGGGCCACCACCAGGGTCCCCACACCCACTTGGAGGTCAAACTGCATGTCGAAGCTTCCTGCGGTCACACACATGTTAGCACGTTAACATTCACGGCCATCTCAACTCCACCGTGCAATGATTGCAGCCATCTGGGCCCGCAGGCGGAGCGTAATAAAGTGAAGTGAAACGCAACAACATGGCGGCGCCCGTCAGCCCGGGAGCTGTTAGTGGCCACGCAAACATCTGTCTTATCACTCCCCAACACCAGCCATTGTGCAGATAAAAAAAAAAAAAAGCGAGCATACAATTTAAGGGCTTAATGTTTGATTAGAGTCAGGGAGAGAATTGATACGCGTTAGCTATTCACCACCATCCTCGCTCTCATCCCTCCACATATCTGAGGGCTCCGGCGCCTCTCGGCACATGAATACTGATGGGCCACTTTTTCACAGAACCAGCGAGGCGTGTTCAGCCGGAGCCAACCACTGGGCTCCCAATATGTTCTGTTTTTTTGGTTGTTTTCCCCCAAGGAGAAGAAGGGCAATATTACAGTCGGGGTTAGGCGTCTCGCAGTGTTACAAAGCATCACAGAAGGAAGGCAAGACTATCTTGCTCTGCTGCAGGAGACCCTCAGTGAGGGTACCAAAATATTAGTAACGCCTCTCGTTATGATGCATTTCATAAGCAACCCACAAACCACAGTGCAGGTGGTCCTCAGGTTACAAACGAGTTCTGTTCCTTTGAGTAAGTCAAGTTTTAGTATAAGTTGGAACTTATACCTAAATCATAGCTAAATCTACACCAAAGTCACTCACACCGTAAACAGAACACATGAAGGACATATAAAATACATTTATAAAGAGATGAAATACAAGAATAAAATGAAACAGTATTAAAAAAGACAACAAGTTCTTACTTTTATGCCTGTGGTTGTCTTGCAGACTTTTGTAACTTCTTAAAATATTGTCACGGTCTAGTCTGGAAAGATAAACTTCTTTTTTCCTACCACATCTTGTAGCAGCGCACCAAATCCATAACCCCTTTAGCATTCTTTACCGTTCAGTCATCTTCATCCTCAATGATGGTCACCACAGTCGAGCGGTTGGGACCAAAAGAGTGACCAATATTGGCGGGCATGTCTTCTCTCTGTGAACTTGATGTTAATGAATGATGTTAATTTTTGTCGTGGCTTTCCTTTTCTTTGGCGCACTGCCGCTTGAAAGACATAATGACGTGTAAAAGCGTGAACCAATAAGTGATGTGCAGGCACACACTGAATTCATCCACACAGCACAAAGCACTCACTCCATGCTTGTGCTGCGTGCCGCGCGTATTCTTCTGCCGCCGCGCGATGTAACTACTTCTCAAGTGAATCTCTCGTGTTTATGGACCAACTTTACGTCTTTAATCAGTTTATAAGAACATTGCAACACGGAACGCGGTCAACCGAGAGCCGCCTGTAATGCGCATGAACATTTGATTATTTCGTTTTCACCTGACCTGTGTCGAGCGAGCAGTTTCTACCGCATGCATTCTGCGGAATGTAGAACATTTCTCTTGCCACTCGTCCACCTGCATGTGAAGAAAGTGCAAAACAATTAGAAAAAAATACCAAGAAAATAAAAAGTGAATGAAAGGCATGATATGGACAAAGGTATCGGGACGGTGGCAGGAAGTGAAAAGTGAAGGAAATGTGGAGTCTTTGCTGCTTTAACTGGAAAGACGAATTGGAGACTCAAAAACGGGGGTGTCCATACTTTTTCCAACGAGGGTTGAATACATAAAAAAAAAATACTAATGTCACGTTCTGCATTGGTTCAGTTTTTCACTGTTTCTGCCATTATGTCCGGTTCTGTGGTTTTATTTTGTTCCATATGTTTCCTGTTTGGACTGAATGCTTCACCTGGGCACTTGGGAGTGCACCTGTGTGTATGATTTGTAATTAGGGTTCTATTTAGTTCAGCTTGGGCTTGAGCCAGATGATGCTTTATTAGTTGGTTATCTCTGTGTTGAATGCATCTCTGTTAGCTGTTTTCCTGTTTCCACCTCCCATGGTGAGTTTTATAATTTCCTTAGCTGTACCTCCTAGCCTTATTCGTTATTTTTCCGTACTTGCGCCGCTTCCTGTGAGCTTATCTTTTATTCATTAAAAACTTTTGTGACTCAACCTTCCATCATGACCTTGCTCTTGGGGTAACTGATATGCTAAGCTATCGGAACTAACCATTTTATTTTTGTGTTATAACTCACAAATCAAATTAGTGTTATTGTTATATTTATTAATACAGTAATTCCATGCCATTTCAAATATAGCGGCTTTACTCTATCACGATTTTTCAAACATATGATGATAAATTGTTTTCGTGGTTGAATAGGGTCGATTATAAAATATGCATATTTAAGCAAATGTACATACTTCTTGTTTAATTAAGCATTTTCAAGCATTTTGATATGTAGTATTCTACATTGGTCACTAGGTGTCAGCAATGTCATGTTGGGCGAGACACACAAATGCCAGATTTGATCCCCGGAACAACAGGCTTTTAACACAGGCTAACACAGGCTACTGTTGCGTCTGTAACCCACGCCAAGCTACAACTCAAACTCTGAACCCCCAACGTCACTTCCTGTCCGTCCCCCCACTCAGCTCCCCGAGCAATGGAACACATTATAGCAACACACACGGGCACAAGTCTTATTTATGTCTGAGATGGCTTATTTTCTCTTATTATGGTACTATATTGGGAAAGAGGAGTGTAAAGATGACTATAACGGTGTTATTTCATAAGGAATCCTACATCATGGAAATTTACTTATCACGGTTGGATCTGGAACCAATTAATTGCAGTAAATTAAGGATTACTTTATATCTCATTCATAATTCATTTAATTTTTACTATTAATTGAGGGACAATTTTTTTTTAAATCAACCAGTGGGCCCAAAAATCATCCCCTAGACCAGCCATCTGATATGATCTGAAACTGTAGCGCTGGTCAAAAGTGTAAATGTGATGCGGCATTGCACACAGATCATTCGAGCGGAAGTATCCACCAAAGTCTGACCTGAGAACACGGAAAATAATCTACCTTAGCCCAGTCTGAAAAACCTACAAGACACACTTTCATTTACAGCACAGCAATGTGCAAATGAGCGCTCACTAAGTGTGTATGGATATTGGGGCAAAACAAGAAAAAATCCTTCACTGACGGGAGGGTTGTGAAGGAGCGCTTCTATTGCAGAGACCTTGCTGAAAGATAAACAAAAAGAGGAATTGTGTGACAAAATCAAGCAAATCCCAATGTCAGCTACAACAATAACAAGAGCATGTGACACTTTAACAGAAGATGTACTGTTGCAGCTTTTCTTTTAAAGAAACAATTGAAAATGTAACACTTAATTAACTTATTATTTATTATGAGTTTTTCAGAGAAACTGGTGCAGTTTTATTTAGCTTAAAATATAAGCCCTTTGTGTTAATTTCATTGTTTGTACAGTCAAACCTTTTATTATTTTGTGACATTTGGTCCTGTTTTCTTTTAAATGCAATGTAGGTGCCAAGTTAATAGTGTATTGTAGTATTGAAACAATAGGGAGATGTGCAGGGTTTCAGTCATATTTGATATTCATATAAGCTAGTCTGTTTAATGAAATTTAAGGGGTTCGGACCTTCACTGTGAAGAAATTTGCATAAACGTTTCTGACTGCTTTTTAATTGAAGACCCCTGGGCCCAGAGCCTGGACTCACACTCCCTCCTGGAAATAGTCCATAGGTATGAATGGTTGTTTGTCAATATGTGTCCTGTCACTCAAGTCAACTGGGGTAGATTCCAGCTCACCCGTGATTCTCGTGAAGACAAACGCGATAGAACAGGGGTGTCCAAAGTGTGTCCCGGCGACCATTAGCGGCCTGCAGCTAATTTTTTTTCATCGACGCCCGGGCACATTCTAAAACTAAAATAAAACAGCAACTTATTAGCTTATTACTTATTAGCATATTGGATTTTTTTTTTGTTTACAAAATGAAAGCTATCAATAAAAGGATGACCCCCGCATCCTTTGATTATTCAGTATTCAAGATTCAAGATTCAAGATTCAAGAGTTTTATTGTCATATGCACAGTAGAACAGGTGGTTCTGCTATGCAATGAAATTCTTGTTCTGTTCATTCTCCCAGCAGAAAGAAAGAAAGAAAAACACAAGAAAATGAAAAAGAACAGAAGAAACATTAATACCAATAAATTAAGCAACAACAACAGAAGAGACATTAGCTTTTTCAAAATGGGGACTTGGAAGAGCCTTCAAAGCACCTTTCATGTTGCTGTAGACTTGGTACAGGATGCTATTTGCCCTCGTGGGAAAGCCTACATGCTGGTAACATTTGGGGAGAACAGTCCCGAGGCTCTTTGTCCACAAGACACCGAAGTCCGATCTCCCTGGCAAACGGCAAATGCAGCCCTCGATGGAAAAAGTGCTCTAAAAAATGACTGCACAGATGAGTATATAGAGTATAAAAAGGTGTGTTTTTCTTCTCCCATTATTTTCCAGCCTGTTTTTGGAGCCATTGAAGCGTGAGAGAAAAGCCAACGATTATAACGATGTTTCCCTCTTCATCAAGTCGTTTTTAATTAATCAGTGTGCGTCGTGTTGATTATTTTCAGAGCGAACAACAGTGAAGCAAAAGGTCATGAAAATCAATTACTGCTGCATGTTGTCACTGCACAGATCCAAAAATGGAACAGTGGTGCACATAAAAGTATTGATGCTGACACGTTGCAATACAATGCAATGCTTCTGCAAAGTGGTGCCTCATGCAAACAAACATTTGTATTCCTGTTGCTTCATTCATGCTTTGCAAGCATTTCCTGTGGTCTTACCGACAATGTTGAACCAGACGGGGGTGTTGGACTGTCCCACGGCTACCACCCCCACGGGCTGGGCCACGGCGGCTGTCTCCGCTACGGAGAAGTTGTAGCACCGCTGCGTGAACAGCAGGGGCAGCGGTGAGGGCGTGGGCTTGCGGATCCACTCCACATGGAGTTTGACTGTGGACCACAGCGGGGGGTCGCCGCCGTCCTCCGCTTTAATCTTTGAAGACAGAAAATGATGTCACACCAAGCTTGTGTTATGTGTAGTGGCTCTATAGGGCAAGGGAGGTGTTAATCACAATAACCTCTCACATCCTCCAAGTAGGATGTTTGTCTGTCAGGGTGTTTGTTAATGTCGCAAGGAGGCTGGTGCAAAATTCCAAATTTTAAGAATTGGAATTTGATTTGAATTGGCTCCATCCCACAGAATGTTGAATTGGAATTACAGGAAGTGGAATTCAATTCAGTGAAATTCCCTATAGCCAAGTAACAGAAAGAAGGTTTAACAAAGGTTTTGGCATAAATACCAAAAACAGTCCAATTAAACACAAATACCCTCCATTTTGAATACTTGGATAAAGCCAATCATAAATTATAATACGTCAAATTAAATGATCTGTTTTACAGAAGACATTTATTCTTCATTGTTGATGATTTGCGGTCATTAAAACATGTGTACATGAGGTTCATGGTATTGACATTTCTATGAAAAATGTAACACAGGCATATATGGAATATACTTTCAAGCATGATTCTGGAATACACCAAAATTATCTATTGGAATTTCATGGAATTTCAGTCCAACTTCCTTCCATTTGAATTTGAATTCTGCAATTACACTTCTTGTTTGCAACCTCAATCCAAATTCATGGCACTGAATTGGAATTGCAAGGGCATTTTCAATTCAATTTCAAAGTTTGCACAAGCTTGAGAGCGGAAAATCCAATTAAAAAGTATACAGCATATATAAATATACAGTAATCCCTTGTTTATGGCGGTTAATTGGTTCCAGACCCAACCGTGATAAGTGAATTGTGATAAGTGTAAAGTACGACAATGAAATATTTTTGTAGTTAGTAGTTTTGTCTTTACCTTTACCTTGCCTTATGCTTATTATGTTTTTATTATTACTATTACTGTGCCTGTTGTGAGATCATTCAAACCTGCAATAAAGGCCTGTTGTTCCAGTGTCTGCTGCTTGTATATTTCACCTACGGGACACCTAGTGACCAGTGTAGACAAGTGTCTTCTGAATGCCTACCTTATATTTGTATTTTACTTCATTTTGCCATTTTTATGTTTGCAAATGATTCAATTAGGCAAAACATATGTAAAAATTGGCTTAAATATGCATAACTTTTTTTTTTTTACTAATAGGCCGTATTCAACCATGAAACAGCATGATTTATGAATTCATATATTTGTGAAAAACCATGATAGAGTGAAGCTGCCAAATTATAATCGCAATGTGGCGAGGGACGATTGTATAGATAGATAGCTAGCTAGATAGATACAGTAGATAGATATTTAGATAGATAGATAGATAGATAGCCATGGTGACATTTGTGTCACTTTAAATGTGTTCAAATGGGTCTTACGCGGCTTTGTCATTGACTTGCACACATCAAGTCCCGAAGTGACGCATAGGAAACATTTTGGAGTGGTGGTCATGTGACAGTCATGTGAGTATTCCAGACTATGGCTTCTCCAAATTGGCATGTGTTTCCAAAAAAGCAGATTTTATAGCCATTTAAAATATTGTAATGCTTTAAATGAGTGTCAAATATTACAATGCAACTCTTCTTACAATCTTTCTTTAATAAATGAAATAGGTGTAATAATAATAATAGGAACACATAATAATAGGAATAAGCAAGAAGAAAATACCGCAAGCTGGCTTTTAGACTTAAAATTGCTTAAAGGTATTTATCACAACAGCAAAAACACTAATAAGGTGCATAAATGTCACTCCTTTTTATGATTTTCAATGAATGTATGTTCTTTGCTTCAGTTCAAAGTGCTGTACGTTTGTGCTCCACCAAGAAGTGTCAAGTTGACTTCTTTTCAAATAGGGATTATATTTAGCATGAACCATGTAACATTAGACAAAATAATCCCCCATCATTTTCCTTTCCACACAAACGAATGTGGTTTTTGAGGTGCTTGTTGGTCCTTGGGGGAGGTCTGCTCTCTTCTGGGAAACATTCTAGCTTGTCCACATGGGATTGAGCTTAAAAGGAACGGTGGTCTAAAACGCCTGATGAAGTCATTTATTACCAGGACATTTGTTTTGAGATGGAAGCCAAAAACTGCTGTTTGTGCTTATGGTGTTGATGTGATTGAGTGCCAGCAGACTGAAATATAAAAGCAATTTTATCTGCGGGTATCAAATTTATCTTCGCCAACTCATAAAAATAAATTCAGACAATAAAAAATGGATTTGTGTCTGATGAAAAATGACCAGTGTGGGTGCCGACCGAGGCTTATGAATAAATAAAAAAACATGCATTTCCATGCAGGTCAGAGGTCAAACCTACAGTGAGGACATGGTAGCTGCCCGCCGGTACCGCCTTCTTGGACGACACCATGGCGGTGCGCGGGTCGATGCCGAACGTCTCGTCCGGGTTGCCATCCAGGATGCTGTAGCTGACGTTGGCGTTGGCGCCCAGGTCGCGGTCGTGTGCAAAGACGCGGTAGACAGGCTCGCTCCGTCGGTTGCGGTCCCGCTCGGGCAAGCTGATGCGGTAGGTGACCTCGGGGAAGATGGGCGGGTTGTCGTTCTCGTCCTCCACGTGGACCATGACCCACACGGTGGACTGGCGGGTGGTCACCGGCCCGTCTATGACTGTCACCTAGGAAACCATGTGACACGTTTGTGTGCTTTTAGCGGACGCGGGCGGCGAGGAGCTGAGCTCATGGGAAATCTCGTTGTATTAGCGATGCCCTGCGGGCAGAGGCAAAGGTCTGATCACAACATTGATTTGATGGCATCACGGTGAACACTGGTGGGAGCAGCCTGACTGCTCACTGGACTTTTAATGACATTTTGTGCTGGCTGCTGTGCATGGACCGCCATCCTTGACCTGCATTCACATTGCTTTGTGTACATTTAGTACCTACATTCTTACTGTATCTACTCTCAAGCCACTCATACTGTATCGCTGTGTTTACATCCATTTAACACCTGAAACAACCTGCATGCAAATACACCCACTAACAATTGTTCCCTTTTTTGGACCCATCATTTTGTTAACTGGTGCCTTTCATGAAGCAACAAGAGGAAATAATGCACTCTGCGTTAAGAGGTTATCTGTATTTTCAGTATCTTGTGCAATTAGAAAGAAGGCAATGACCTTCTCACAGGCAACTCATACTGTCTGTCAAACATTTGCAGCATTTTTTTGAAATGCTGGCTTTTCAACTCTATTACAGAGCAGCACTTCTTTTGCGTTAGCAAATAACACTTTCTGTGATTGCACTCCATTTTGCTCTGTCCCGTTTGTGTTTACTTTGTCAGCCAAACGTCTCTGTGAGTGTTGACTGTCAGGATGAAGGCTCCGCATTGCAATGTGTGTTTTTTTTTGTGTAGCATTTAGCTTTGCAATCATCTTAATTTTTACCACGTTACCTTACATTGCTCCTCATGCGTCTACACCCCTCTGCATTGTGTATGCTAGCGGCCCCGCCTCCCCCACAGAGACTGTATGATTGACAAGAGGTCTCACTGCGTGCATGCCGGTGTTTTATGGAGCAAATCCACCCAGGGGCTGAATCAAATGCACAGAGTGAACTCTCTTTCTGCCTGTTTGGAGGCAAGAGACGAGGAAAATAAACAGGCATGCACATGGCAATATATTGAGGCCGGCAAAATGATCAAGTTCATTTTCAATTATCATGTGATTAATTAATTTATTTATTATCCCGCGCGACAGTTTTTTTCGGAACGAGAAATCTCATCACGTTTTAATCTTGCAAGATCTCGTGACACCCCTACAATTCAATGCAAAACTGTCTCCAAACTTATGGCCGCAACTGCAGTGATGTGGTTTGTTAGGGCGCACTCATACAGGTCATTTGTCCCGTGTTGGACATGGGCGTGACTTGTCCCATCACTTCTACACTGCTGCATGACTGCAATTTCCTTGACTTTGTAGATTACAGTGGTCCCTTGTTTATGGCGGTTAATTAGTTCCAGAAACTACCATGACAAGTGAATTTCCGGATTCCTTATTACCTCCGCCAAGCGCAGCACAAAGTGCATGTTTTTGCCAGAGTTTATCTGTCTGTTTGTCTGTGTTCAAAATAACTTTGGTTCGGATCTGGATGAAATTTTCAGGAATTATCAGAAATGGGATATGGAAGAACTGATTAAATTTTGGGGGTGATCCAAAATTTGAAATTTTCCCAAAATGTAACCTTTTCCCTACAATTAATTATTATTACCTGCTACAACTGCCACATTTCTCAACCGATTCAAGCCGATTCAAGCCACATTTCAGACTGGCCTTTTATTGTGGGCAGTCTAAGGCACACTTGTGCACTAATCATGGTGTCTAATCAGCATCTTGATATGGCACACCTGTGAGGTGGGATGGATTCTCTCAGCAAAGGAAAAGTGTGCACTATCACAGATTTAGACAGATCTGTGAACAATATTTGATTGAAATGGTGATATTGTCTATGTGGAAAAAGTTTTAGATCTTTGAGTTCATCTCATAAAAAATGGGAGCAAAAACAAAAGCATTGCGTTTATATTTTTGTTGAGTTATTTATAAATCATTCCAACTTAAGGATGAGATGTGCCTATTTATAATACATCATAAATAATAAAATACATTTCAAAAATAATAAATACATTTTGCGAGGAGTCATAGCATTAATTTAAGTCATTACGCACACTACTGTAGCACACTGTGGGTTTAGAGTTTGGGATTATTAGAGTCTTTGTAGTTACTTTCTATTATGAAATGTGCTGATTATCATGAAGAACATGTGAGGAGCGATGGCATTACATTCATTCTATGACTTGGCTATTTGTGCTAAGGAGGGGAAGTGTGCCATGCTTGGGCCCGGATCAGAGAACTCACACTACCCAAACATGCCCTAAGCATAGACCCAGGCGAGGTACGATAGGTCAGTGTGGAGAGGACGCCTTACTTGGGTTTATTGTTGTGTTGCATTATTGCAGACTGCAAATGAGACAGAAGTCAGCATCCTGCCATGCCACCTTATCATTAACAATGAAAGGATGCCCATTGGAGCACATTGTGGTCATCTACCACCATGCATTTCTTTGCAAAGGCAGACTTTTTGAGCTCTTGTCTTGCCTGGCATTGTGATGGTGTGCCTAACGAAGTGTCTGGCGAGTGTGCTATACGATGTTATTATCTTCCCTTGAGCCCTCTCCCTGCGCACTGGAGCCGAACAAAGCAGAGCTATTGGTTCCAGACCAGACAGCTGGCAATAGATAAACGCCGGGGGTGGGTGTGGAGGGTCACTGGGGGGGCCTTATTTCATTTCATTGCGGCTGTAGATTCGTCAGCGCTTAATAAGTTGCGTGAGAAGTCCGGGTGGGGATAAAGTTTTCTTGCATCTGTGAAGTGGAGTGTATGCGATTATCAGCTTCATCTGCATGCAGCACCAGTGCCACAAATGCTAATCGCCCGGCTATCTGTGTGCCCGCTGTCTGCACTTATCAAACGCTCGGCACACCGACTCCTCTGCGGCCCTCTCGCCGGCACGAGTGGAGGAGATAACCGATGATGAACGATTACATTTAAGAAATCCTAGAGCCCAGGCCCCAAACATAAAGGCATTCATCACATCTGGCGGGGGCCTTGAGGGGCCCGTCTGGGTTGTCCTCCAGCCAGTCTCTGTTAGCGCCTCGGCAGGTGGCGGCAGCAGATAAACAGGCCAATGGTTGTACTTTACCTCCAGGAAGTGTTCCGCTTGCTGTTCTCTGTCCAGTTTCCTCGCTGTTGTTGTGATCAGGCCTACGAGCCAAAAGAGGACAAGATGTGATGGAAGCATTTTTGTCATCGATCGGCTGGCTGCATTTTTATATAAAAAAATAGAATTATCATAAATAATCCAAATAATATTTGGTTAGAGTACATTTCAGTTATAAATTGGACTCTCTGGAACGGATTAATGACTCTAACCAAGGTCCCACTGTACAGTCGTACCTCCCTATTGCGGTTAATTGGTTCCAGAGCCGACCGTGATAAGTGAATTTCCGTGAAGTAGGATTCAGTATTAATAAATGGAATATATTTCGTTACGGCATAAAAAAGCTGCTTGCAATCTTCTAAATACATTTTTTTAACATTATTAGAGCCCTAGAGACATGAAATAACACCCATATAGTTACCTTTACACTTCTATTAGCACCCAATATAGTAGATATAATCAGAGAAAATAAGCCACTTAAGACACTTTACCTTGTAGGGGAGCAGAATCAATGGTGGACGGGAAGTGAAACACACAGTGTTGAGTTTTAGCTTGTTGTGAGCTACTAACCGTGTTATTATTATGATTATTATGATTATTAGTTTGTTATTAATATTGTGCCTGTTGTGAGATCATTTAAACCTTCAATAAACGCCGCTTGTTCAAGTCTGGTGCTTAGGTGGTGGTATCACCGAACAAATACTTACACCTAGTGACCAATGTAGAGTACTACATTCACAAGTTGGCTTATACTGTATTTGTATTTTAGCTAATTTAGCCATTTTTATACTTAATCGCTAGAATGCTTAATTTGGGCATAAGTTACGTACAATTTGCTTAAATATGCAAATTTTTTCTGACTAATAATAGTCCGTAGTCAACCACGAAACGGCAATCATTTTTCAATTAATTAATGTTTGAGAAAAAAAAAAAAAAAGGGTGAGGAAGCGATGTTCGAACCGCAATGTAGCAAGGTACGACTGTACTGTAGATTGGGAGTCCCCGACCACGGGGTCGCGACCCAGTAGTAACACTTTTAGCAGCAATTTTAAATACTGTTGTAAAAAACTACATCAAACACTGAGTCACACCGCTTGTGTGTTGGTTGTGTGTGAGGAGAAGTTGGCTGTTTCGGCTTTTCCGATTCAAATGAAAAGTAACTACCCACAACTTTGAAGACGTTGTTGCCATTCCTGACCAAACCGAAGGTGCGTCAATATTAATGTCATCATTTTAAGTTGATGTTGTGCTTTTCTTTATTTTTGCTTGGAAGTCCACCCAGATTATTTTATTCTAACAGCTGTAAAATAATACTGAGTCTCAAGTATGGTTTACAATTGAATATTAAAAACAGTACAAACAACTGCAATGCCAGCGCTGGAGAGAACGCTCAGCCCACCAACCAAGGCTTAGCGAGGTCCAAGCAATCTCTGAAGTGAAACGGAGTTCCTTTTCCTCCTCTGCCTGCTGTGGAATTGGTGCCAGTGATCAGGAAACGTCCTGTTAATTGTTTGTTGGTACATTGGTCTGATCTGGTTTCAACCAATCCTTGGTTAGGAGGGCTGAGCGTCTCAGCCAGACGACAGAAGGGATGACTCATAATAAAACTGTGCGTGTGATTTTAATGAAAAGGAACAAGGTGCCTTTTGCTGATGTTATCTTTCTGTTATGAAGCGCAAATATGTTGCATTCCTTATCCAAAACAGAGTAAAAAATTTTCCATCCTATCATTTTATACATCAGTAAAGGAGGTCACACTTTACAATAAAGTACACAAAAACACAGTAGTTACTGGGGAACTAATGCAGAACTAATGAAGAACTAATGAGGAACTAATGACTAAGGCACATAAATTCAGACTAGTTACTGAGGAACTAATGAAGAACTAATGAGAAACTAATGTGTAGAGTAGTTAGTGAGGAACTAGGCACATAAAGTTAGAGCAGTTACTGAGGAACTATCGAAGAACTAATGAGTAACTCATGAGTAGTGGTTAGGGTTAGGTAGGTTCGTTCCTCATTAACTACTGTAATTTTGTGTACCTTATTGTAAAGTCTTACCGTAAATGACAATAAGATTACTCTGACATCTGACCAGCGTGTTCTTATTGTTATCAAAAAGTGGCAGCACAAGTTGTTCTTGTTCAGTGCAAAGTAAGCTTCAAAATAAATGCCAGTACTAACCCAAATTCTACCACAACAAGTAAAAAATTTGTTTTGATTATTAGCCTTTGGAAGAAAGATTTGTGCATGTACAAAACTTTTATTGTCATTTGGTCAAAACATACAACAAAAGAATAGCAGCTCTCTTAGATAAGAATATACTGTAAATAATACATGAATCTAACTATAAATATGCACAAATGGAGGAAAATCATGTCCATCCATCCACTTTCTATGCCGCTTATCCTCACTAGGGTCGCGGGTATGCTGGAGCCTATCCCAGCTGACTTTAGGCAAGAGGCGGGGAACACCCTGGACTGGTCGTAAACAAACAAAAACACTTCATCATCACCCATTCTCCTCGTGTCTCTGGAGAAAGTCACACGTAAATGTGCAAGCTATGGGTAGTTTGGGGTCTTGGTTAGGTCAGCAACCGTGCATGTTGACATGAATCAGCCATAAACGGGTTCCACTGTATTGCTCTGTATTGAGTATAAAATACATACCAATGTGCAAGTACTAATATTTTTCTCGTGTGACATTCTGGTACGCATTTTTAAGATTCTAGTGAGCAGTAAACTTGCATCTGCAGCATTTCCATAATGTTTGAGTGGTAAGGATTCGTGGCTCTCAATCCATTTCCTGAATGTCAATATGCTAGTTTGGAAAAGCTGCAAGGTCAAAGGATGGAGACCTGCTCCACCTCCTTATCTTGGAAACAATACCTAGATTTACCATCCTAATCCTCCTTAAATCCTATCACGTCCTCCTTGTCCAAAGACCTACAGTGCCTGCACGTGTAGTACATTGAATTAGCCTCCCTTCAGCATCTTTTTGCATCTTCCACGCATGACATGCAGCATAAATGCAATCAGAATTAAATTAAACGCTCGTTTCATCTATTTAATGACAGCCTCATGAAGGCAGCGGGATTAGGATGACTCTTAGTGTGTGTGTGCATGCGTGTGTGCGTGTGAGCTGGAGCGGTAACATGTAGGCTTCAGTCCATAACACACACACACGCATGCACACACACACACACACACACACACACACACATATATATAGCGGTGTCACCTTGAGCATGCATGCAGTCCACCTTTTATGCATTACATTAGGACTAAATGATTAGCAGCACAGCACAGAGGAGGAGGGGTGTGGCCTCGGACTCATAAATCGATGCCACGATAATGATTCATTTTGATTTGGCCAGGAGAAATACTGTTTTTTAAAAGGTCGACTAGCTACTTCTCATTGATGTTCTAACAGTAACATGTGTCCCTACAGCCTGTTTATGAGCATCACACAGGAGAAACATCTATCATCTCCCTCACTTGTTCGCTCCACTTCTGAGTGACGAGGCGCTCAAACGCTCACTTTTGCTCCAGGTTCCGGGCAGGTTTCACTACACATCTTAAAATAAAGTCTTAGCTCTGAAAACTATGTGTCAGCCACCTTCAGATGTGGGAGCTGTAAGTGTGATCATTTTGTTTTTCCTCAGCAATTAGGTCAGGTGTACGGAACCTATGGCTCGAGAGCCAGATATGTCTCTTTTGATGACTGCCGCTGGCTCTCAGACATTTCTTAACACGATAAAATATATTTATTGCAATTTTTTTCCGCTGACATTTTGAAGTAAAACATTATAGAAATCACAGTGTTAAAAATAACGCTCAAATTATTATGCATTTTAATCCATCCGTCCATTTTCGGCCGCAACGCGGGTGGCCAGAGCCCATGCCAGCTGTTCTTCCTATATTTTCCAGGTTAGACAGCAAGACTCGATTATTATTGGGTAATGCGGTAGCCTTAGTCAGCCATCGGCCAAAGGAAAGAAAGATGAGCAATGTTCCCTCTAATTTTTCAAGTGTCTGAGCATACATACAAACGACCTGAGCATTCCTTGGTCCTCTATGGGCGCCATCAGATGTGCACGTAGTATCACACCTGTCCAAAACCTGAGAACTTCAGGTCGTCCAACTTCCATTCTGTCAACCTCAAAAACCCCAAATTTATTGTCAACCTCAGACAAAACAAGCCGTAGAACTATCTCATCCAATTAATGATTTGAATCTTGTAGGAAACCCCTAGTTTATAATTTAATTTTCAACTTTGTTTCCTTGTTTACCATGTATTTCCATTTCCTTTCTGTTTTGGCACTATTTTATTCACGAAATTGATGCCATATTTGTTGTATATGTTTACTTTTGTCTTAATAAGAAAAATTAATTCAAAAATGTATTTCAATGTAAACAACCATAAGCAGAGTGCAATGATGGATTAATCAAGAGGATTAAACTAGAGGGTTTTTTCAAAACGGAGAAATACCATCCATCCAAACATACTGTATCTTCCTTGGAAATGCTTTCGTGTGCATTTTTTCAGTGGCAAAAAAAATCGTAAAATAATTTATGGAACAAAGAAAGAAGGGCTTATAAATCGTCCACTTGCACAATGGATATGATTTAAGGAAAGAAAGATTGATTATGTTGTCCATCCATCTTTTTCTATGCTGCTAATCCTAATTAAGGTCGTGGGGGTATTCTGGACTTTGGGCGAGAGACGGGGTACACCCTGGACTGGTCGCCAGCCAATGGCAGGGCACATATAGACAAACAACCATTCACACTCACATTCATACCTATGGACAATTTAGAGTCTCCAATTAACCTAACATGCATGTTTTTGGAATGTGGGAGGAAACCGGAATACTCGGGAAAACCCACGCACACATGCGGAGAACATGCAAACGAAACACAGAGATGTCCAAGCGGGGATTTTAATCTCTTGATCTTCCAGATCTCCTGACTGTCTGGCCAACATGCTAAACACTCAGCCATCGTGCGGCCCGATTATGTTGTAATTTCTCTCATTTCTATCTATCTTAATAACGTTTTTGGGAGTGGGAGGGGACGTATATTGCTTGCTACCATAAAATAGATCGGCGGATGGCCTATGACCGATTGCATTCCAGGTACGTACATGTACTTGACTTTAGAGGCGTAGCTTTCCCAAAATTTTCATCCTAATCATCCATGAGGGAAACCGATCACATGGATTAATTATGAATTTTTTTATTTATTTATGATGAGCGCTGTTGACCATGGGTAATATAAAGGGGAAAAGTCAGGACATTTCCATGGTCCTTTGACTGCCAAGAAAATAGGTCATTAGTAATACAATTTGTAATTAACTAATAAAAAGCCTTCCACCTTTTTTTTTTCATGGGGCCCAGAATTCCTGCTATATATGATATGAAAAAAGGAACCACAAAATCACCTGAATTTAGACAAAAACATATTTGACTTAACTTTTTCAAGAGAACATACGGTATATCGCTTGTGACACGAGTCTTCTTTTAGGAGACTTTGGATAGAGGTGCTGGAGCCCTAGCCGGACATCCAGGTAGCACAGAGGTGGGCTCCAAATGAGAGAGAGCTTGGCGAACCCGGTGTCTTCTACCGCTGACGAAGGCTGGTCATCTCGTCTGATGAACTCAATTATTTTTCGAGTTATTTGCTGACTGTCACGCACATTTCAACTGCAAATTTTCACGGAAATCGTCCGACAGTGATCGATCGCAGCATCCCTTGATTATTAACAAGATGCCAAAATTGTCGTAGCTTCAAAGCTCACTGAACTGAAGACTTGTGATGTCCTGTATGTTGAGGTTTCCTCTGACGTATTTGGTGGTTTGAACTCTGACATCTGTATGGCTTTAGAGCAGGGGCGGCCATTACGTGGATCGCGAGCTACCAGTAGATCTCCAAGGTAGTTTGGGTTGATCGCGTAAACGTCACTTTGTAGTTGTCATATGACATCAGTCAGCTGACATTAAGCTCCCCTCCTGATTCGCGCTCGCTCTCCCGCAGCGTTTCAAGCTACACACGAAGATGCAACTTCCATCTTTATGATTGTGATTATGGATGAAGTAACTCAGCGGTAAGATGTCCATATCTATAACAAAAGTTATCTGTTCACTTGTAGCGGCTAGCTATGTAGAAAAAAGTGTATTGTTTACTGGCTTTGCTTGGCGTCATGAACTCTACTACAGAAATCTGTGTTTTCTACACGTTGGCTTCTTAAACTATTATTTCATGATGAAATGAAAAACGTGCCCATTGGTGAAACCTTTTCAATATGTTGCCTTGACTTCGGCTGCATTGTCTTTTGCATCATCATTTTAAATTCTTACTGTATATATGGCTAATGTTTGCTAGCAAATGCTAACTGGATGTAATACATGAACTGTGTGCCCTAATGAACGTCACATCGCTAATTTGACTGATATATTACCAGTACTCAGGTTATGTACACAACTATTTAGGAGTTATGTGGAATTATCTTTATTTCCATATTGAAGTGAATTATGATAGCAACTACTTTGATTACCTGTCAACTTTAAAAATGTGAATGTGAAATACTAATCATTCATATTTACAATAGAATTTCAGAGTTTACTGGTTACATTTAGTATATGTGATATGTTTTATAGAAAGATTTAGATCATTTTGACTTGTGCTGAGAAAGTGCGTGCACTCCTGATATATATGTATAACGTACATAAATACCTACTCATATTTTAATAAATATAGTAAATATATATACTCTCTATATGTATAGTAGTAGGTGATCTTTTGGACTCGGTCATTTTAAAAGTAGCTCGCAGGCTATAAAAGTGTGAGCACCCCTGCTTTAGAGGTTTATTTAACAATAACGTACACAATGATGTAAAACACGCTTTGCTGCACATCTCAAAATAAAGCTCTGCCAACTAATTCGTCAGTCAGCTAAACGTGGGACTGTAAGTTTGATTGTGTTATTTTTCTTCAGCGAATAGGCTAACCTAGCACGATGTTGCTGTTACAATGTGAGTGTAACGCTAGCACTTTAGCATCACATAGCTATGCCGTGTTGTGTCCTTCTGTCCCTCTACTTAATGTTACAGTACGTTGTTGTATGTGATATACAGTATAGCATCTATTACGTTGGACAAGTGAAGAGTTACAATGTATATGTAAAAAGTGCTCCTCGGAGAGACTGCTCATTAGCATTAGCATTAAAGCCACACACACTTTTAAACTGTCTAAATTCCAGCATCAAGGCTAACGCACTTCCAACACACTATGGTAGGACACACACTCATACACACCTCCTATAATTGACTTCCAGTGTTGTCAAGCATTTACATGAAGCATCACGTTGTAATCTAGGCAGTGCTTCGGTGCTGCCAATTGGTTCTGATCCGACTAAATCAACACAAGCTGAAAAAGAAAAAAAATGTCACAGACAACAAGGACGCTGGGCAAACATTCCAGCATTTTCCTTGAGCGCCCGGTCTTGGACCTTGTGTCAACATTCATCTCTTCTGTTTGCACCCCCGTGAAGGAGGAGGGATTGGGGCGGGGGGGGCAAAATGGTTTTGGTCGGGAGGGTGCGTGTCAGTCGTGCGACACTGCGACAAAGGCAAACAGCAGCGAAATCTCGTGCTTGTGTTCTGCTTGGCTACACTGAAGGAATAGTGTCACGTTTCACACGCTCCAAAGCGCTCTGATGGAGAACTTTAACATGAAAAATTACAAAATAGCGTTTGGGAAAACAAATCAAAGTCTCTGCAAGCGGGTGGGGGGCAAACTGGGCAAATCAATCAGCCTTGATTTTGTTGGTCCGTCGGGCCACACAGAAAGTTCTGGAGAGATGACTCACCACAACAATCATCACATCACACTAGCACCTTCGGGGGGCGGAGCTAGGCGGGCCTCTCTTGTAAATCCAGCAGTTTAATATGAGTGTTATTGGACTCAGCGTGGCGGTGGGGAGGCTATAAAGTGAGAAGCGCCGGAAACATTCAACGCTGAGTAAAAGCCAATTTATCAGCCTGTGTAGGTGATAGTCGTCGATACGAGGGCGACAATGAATGAAGATTACCAGAAAGCAACACAGGCGAGCTCAGATGGCGAAAAACTCTCCCCTGTGACACACACACACACACGCACACACACAGTTTAGAGAGTATACCCAAAGAAGGCAATGTGTTGTGCATGCAATCATGGAACATCCCTTTGAATCTGCAAGAAAAACTAGAATGACCTCAGGGAAAGGACACCTCCTTAGGTACACAATATCATACAAGAGCTACTGTGTATCACGCTACCTTCATAAAGTAGAGGTAATAATCTACTCGCATACATTGTTCTGATTGTGATGTGTATTGAAAAATGACAGATGCTCATTTTAAACAAGATGGATGGCTGTTATGGACAGTCTCTTAAAAAATAATATGAAAGTGAGTACATAAGTGAGGAAATATACAGTACAAATTAAAATAAACCCTGCGACCCTACCCTATGAATTTTTGAAAAAGACTTCTGGAATAATCTTCCATTTTGGTAAGGAATTTATGATTTTTCAAAACTTTCTATATTTGCTATTTCATTTTTATCTCGTTGAAGCGAATCTTGGCCGTATTTAAGGCGGGGGTGTCCACACTTTTTCCAGCAACGGCAACATAGACCTCACAGAACATTGGGCCTCATTCACGAAACGTTCTTACGCACAAATGTGTTCGTAAAGCCTTCTTACGAAAATTTTTGGCATTCACGAAACGTGTTCTTAACTCACAGTTCTTAGATCTAAGAACAAATTCCACGAACGCTCAGGAGGACTCTTATGCACAAATACAGCTTGCACTTGCAATGCGCAATCGCCCTCATGATGGATTTTGCAACCTGATCCCAAAAAATGTAGTGCAAATAAAATATCCCCACAATTATTTATCATCAAAACAACTAAAATATACTCCATCGATAAATATATATTCAAATCAAAATTCATTCATCCATTTCCCTACCTCGATCGCAAACGGTATGACTCAATTAATATCCAAATAATCTCAGATTCGCAACAAGATTGTGAATGTTGTTGCAAGTTTCCCCGGAGGTACACACGACTCCTACATTTTCCGAAATTCCTCCGTTGGAATGCGCCTGAGTCATGGCGCAGCATGCGACGGATGGTTAATCGGTGTGTAAAATGTTAATTTCTTACCTTTTGCGTGTTGTTATGTGGCCATTAACTTATTTTACAGGTGATCGAGGCTATGCCCTGGCACCTTGGCTCATGACACCATTGAATAATCCGCAGACCCCACAAGAACAAATGTACAACCAAAAGCACACACGTACACGCTCCTGCATGGAGCGCACCATCGGACGCTGGATGTGTTTGGACACTGCAGGTGGAAGGCTGCTCTACAAACCAGAAAAGGTACAGTAGGTTTTGTAGTATTTAATATTAGGTTTTAGTTTATTTATGCTTTGGAATGGCAAAAAAATAAGAGGCAAACATTCTGATTCTTTGTGAAGGCTCTCATTAATCCAGGAATTCTCCATTGCAAATATGTTTTATTTGGTCAACTGGATAAATAATTGATTCTCTGTTGTTGCAGGTGTGCAGGATCATAATGGCCTGCTGCGTCTTGCATAACATCGCAATGAAACGTGGTGTGTCTATTGCGCACGAGCACCCCCAGATAACGACATGCGCCCCCAGCCACGCCTTGAGCCAGAGCACGGGGCTGCTGTATTAGATAGGCAGTGTCTAATCAATCAAATGTAACCACAGAAAAAATAAGTTGTCACACACAAACTATGTATTTTGACTTTATTTTTCCATTATGATTGTGTAAATATTTTGTAGAGTTTCCGAAATGGTTTGGTTTCTGATTGATGGCCCACCTCCCGTTTCCTCCAGATCCCTCCGGTGCAGTCCAATCTTTTTTTTGAGTCTATTTTAAGTCAAACCACTTCTTTTTAACCTCTGCAGTGGTGCATTTCTCCGTGGAAACGGCATTTATGTTTCCTGCAATGGTGCTCCATGCCGACTCTTTTTGGATGGCCTGATGACCGGTGGATACACGTGAAAATAAGGTGGTCTTGTGTTCGCTCACTCCTTGTAAAAGCACCTCTATTTCAGTAGAATTGAAGTTTTTCTTCTGTTTGTTGTCCAGCTGCTTCTCAGTCTTGCCCTTGCGCTTTGGCATCTCCGCCTCCAGCTGCCTGTTGCGCACGGCACATTTTTGACCTTATATAGGAAATAATAGGCGGTGACCTATGCAAATTAGGCCTCACATGCACGTGCATCGCAGTTGGCATTCATCAACCTAAGAACACCGGTGCGAACGATTATCCCTACTTAAGAACGTGTCGTGAATGTGGCGCAGTTTCCAACCCGCGCCTTCTTAAGTACACTTCTTAAGAAGACTTTTAAGACTTTTAAGAAGATGTTCGAGAATGAGGCTCATTGTTGGGGCAGCCCTCCCCTCACTGCAAGACATTTATAAATCTAGAGTCCTACGAAGAACACACAACCTCCACATTACTCATTATTCACACTCCTACCGTCAGGCAGACGCTACCGGACTTGGAAGTCCAGGACCACAAGGCTGGCTTTTACAGCTTTTACCCACAGGCCATCAGGCTTCTCAACGAAGCACTCACACATGCCGCACGCAACACACGCACACACTCATAGCACTTTATTTGCTTAGTATAACTGTCCGTTTTACTATGCATATGACAATAAAATTCTTGAATCTTGAATCTTGAATCATAGTGAAAAATGAAAGGATGCAAGGACCAATTTGATATTTTCTAAACCAACACATGTAGATATGCTAATAAGTTACTTATATTTCAAGAAAACTGCATCTCAGCTTTGTGATATTGGTGAAAAAGGCGTATTATTACTATGAACTTCGATCTTTGCGCTTTTTTTTTTTAATTTTTGCTGTTTTTTTCCAAATTTTTCAACTTTCTTCTTAAATAATCTTTGTAAATTTTCTTTTTGTAATATTATAACTTTATTCCCATCATATTTTGACTTCATTTCCATAATGTTATGACTTTTTCCCCAACCTAATTTTCCAAAAATTACACATTTATTTTGTTTTGTTATTTACAAGATAGCAAAATTGTCGTATCTTCAAAGCTCACTGAACTGAAGACTGTGTCGGAAGATATGCCAATGACGCCATGCGGCCTACTGACAATTGTAACCAATATAAATGTACTGTAATTCTCTTGCCTGTCTTTGGGTTGATGTAGAAGAAGTTCTGCGGGTTGCCGGCGGTGATGCGGTAACTCAGACGACTGGGCGTGGCGGTGAGGTCGGGGTCCTGCGCTTGGATGCGGATGACAGACACGTCCTTGGGCGAGTTCTCCATGACGACCGGGTGGTAGATGGGGTCAGAGGTGAGTGGCGCATTGTCGTTGACATCCTCCACCTGGGAGGCGAAGAGGAAGAAGAGGAAGAGGGTGAGTGTAACTCATTTTGATAAACACAAATACAAAAACATATCTCTGGCCACTTGATCAGGTTCATAATTTAATGTGTTCTGACACAAAAACTGTCTTTACAAAAATATATTGATTTTTCCACCATATTTCTGCATGCTATCTATGACTTTTTGTTACTTTTTAAAATTTACCAGACCAGATTCCGGGGCTACCAACACGGAAATGTTTTCATGCCAAAACTAGGGCTGTCAAATGATTACAATTTTTAATCAGATTAATCACAGTTTTTAAATTCATTAATCATGATTAATCACCATTAGCAACTTTGTCTGAAATATGCCAATTTTTACAGATTTTTACTGAGAAAGGTAATTGACAGGGCAGGAATATGTATATTTGTATGTATTAACAGCTCCAAATGAATTGAATATGTCAATCAAGCTAAAAGACACCACACAAGTCTAAAAAACTATTTGTCTAACACTAGTCTCTTTAATAGTAGCAGAACATTTGAATCAAACTTTTAACTGTGTTATTATGAGGGCAATGAGGAGTTGCGTTCAAAGACGTCACGTGATTTAAGGTAAATGTATTTGTTTTCCGTGTATTTTCCAGCAAACTTAAATGTGGCAAATTGCACATCCGAATTACGACTTACCAAGTGAGTGATAAGAATATCTACTTCATGTTTTTCTTTATCTTCCTGTTTATTTACACACACACACACACACACACACACACACACACACACACACACATTATAAAGCCGTTTTTGTGAAGTTCGGAGTCTTCCTGAATGCATCTCGCGTTTTTGTAATGAGAATGAGGAAGTGTTCCCAGGATGACCGGACTAGAGACGTGTGTGATTTGGAGATACATACGGTAAATGGTGTTGGAATTGTTCTGTTGTTGATGTGTTCGGGTCAGAATGAAGTTATAAAAGAGCGTCAGACTCGGTGTGACTGTGTGGGGACGCTGCACTGTTCTTCCATCTGCCTTCATAACAGTGAGGCGTGCTTGCTCTGGTGCGTATGCATTAATTACACAAAAAAATTTAACATAATTAGTGAAAGTTAGATAGCGCCATTATCACGTTATTTTTGACAGCCCAATTTAAAACTGCAAAGTGTTTTATCATTTCAGCCTCTCACACACATTGAAACAGAGTTCTGGGTGCCCTGAAACAGGTTTTTTTTTTTGTTAAACAGCTTCCAGGGCTGTACGGTCGTCTAGTGGTTAGCATGTTGCCACACACTCGGGAAGACGTGGGTTCGAACCTTCGTTGGGCATTTCTGTGTGGAGTTTGCATGTTCTCCCTGTGCGTGTGTGGGTTTTCTCCGGGTACTCTGGTTTCCTCCCACATTCCAAAAACATGCATGTTAGGTTAATTGGCGATTCTAAATTGTCCATAGGTATGAATGTGAGTGTAAATGTTGTCTATATGTGCCCTGCGACCAGTCCAGGGTGTCGCCTGAAGTCAGCTGTGATAGGCTCCAGCATGAGGAGAAGCGGTATAGAAAATGGATGGATGGGCTACCAGAGTGCGAAAGTCTGAAAACGCTGGCTTGTCTTTTTCGTATAGTCAGCTGGCACAAAAACGATGACATCACCATCCCACCGCCATCCCATCGCCATCCCATCGCTGTCACGTGACCAGAAGTGAGCTCTGACGACAAATATTTCAACCGGTATGACTCAACCCTGTCGACATTCTCCTGATATTTTGTTGTCATATACTCCACAATGACTCGCCAATGTCATTCCACTTCTCGCAAGTCTAGATGAGCCTTGGATGCGGAAAACGACACTCTTTCTTTTTCCGTGGTTTGGTGTGTCATGTGGTTCCGTCTGCTTGTGTGTTCACAGCGCCACACGTTGGTGTGCCTTGTGTATTACATCGTTTTCACTAAGTGATCCGTGCCCGTCTGGATGCAACTATTTAGTAATCTGGCACAGTGTGGATGCACATTTTTTTTTCAACCTGCCAAAATAAAAGTAGCAGGAGCTTTCCCGTGTGGGCAGGGCTTCAGAGAACTACAACCCCGGACAAAATGCACCATCTAGGGCAGTGGTCCCCAACCTTTTTTGACCCACGCAGACCGGAGGTGGAGGGTTGGGGTTCGTACATTACAGCGATCTAATTTATCTTATTTATTATGTATTGTGTAAAACTAAGACATGAATAACATCAAATTAAAAGCACAAAATGAATGCCGACCCACCATCAAACTGTGTTTATTCTTATGCTTGTTTCTGCTCTGCATCACACTGAGGGCTGTTTCTAATATTTCGGCTCTGCATCTTGAAGCCAAATATCAGCTCGGTTCTCAATCAAAGAGATGTAGCACATGTCACGCCCTGAATGCGTTACAAATGAATGAAGCTGCTGCCACGGCGCGGATGCGGAGTATTTACGAGTGTTGGCTGCGAGCGACGTGGCGGAGAGACGCTCGAGCGGGTAATTGAGGAGCACCTGTGTCTGATTAAACTTCCTCTTTTGGCACGTGATGAAGCGGCCGCCAGCGGAGCAACCAATCACGCCGCGCCACACCTTAGTAACCTCAAGCTACAACAAAACATGGCCCCTAAATGCGATGTCATGTTTGCGCTGTTGCGGAGCAACAAAACTTGAGATGCTGAGGCGGAATGATCTCTTAAGTGGAAGAGACTTTGCTTAATAAACATCAGCATCGTTAAACACGGCACTCAGCTCCATTTTGTCAGTGTGTGTTGACGATGTTTTAATATATGCAGACAACAAAAATCATTATAAAACTTCTGAAATGACAAATAATAATAAAATAAAAGATGACAGATGAGCACAATTGCTGAGGTTCTTTATATGTTATATGCCAGCCACTACAAAATGTTTCAATCATCATTGTACATTCAGTTTACTTGCAAAGTTTATAAACTTTGCAGTATTTCCCAAGAAGCCAACACAACAAAATCAACACACATCTAATACGGTCACTTTTTTAATTGAAAGTTTGTACATTTTGATAATAAATGTAATTTAAAACAGTGGTTGAATCATTTGTAGGTACAATGTATAAAATAAAATATGTACCTATTAGAATTTGAAACAGCATCCTCAATTTCCGTCAATAGTCATTTTGTGAAGTTTAGTTCAGTTTTTTTTAAAAATTGACGCTCACTGAAAACCTTGAATTGTCAGTATTATATCAATATATTATTAAAAAATAATGTTATTATTCTTATTATGTATTTGATGGTATTTTTTATTTAATTAATAATAAATGTTTTAATAATAAATGTAATAGAAAATCATTTTTTATATAATTGTTACTTTAGATACATTTTTAAAATATTTGTATCATTATCATTATACACTCCTGATCAAAAGCTTAGGACCAGTGGAAAAAGTGCTAGAACTTTTATTTTTACACATTTGGATCTTAATGAGGTTTTCACAGTCTGGAGATCGGGAAGACCTGGGTTCGATTCTCCCTTGGGCATCTCTGTGTGGAGTTTGCATGTTCTCCCCGTGTGTGTGTGGGGGTTTTCTCCGGGTACAATAACATGCATGTTAGTTTAATTGCCGACTCTAAATTGGTTGTTTGTCTATATGTGCCCTGCGATTGGCTGCCGACCAGTCCTGGCTGTACCCTGCCTGTCGCCCGAAGTCAGCTGGGATCGGCTCCAGCATACCCCCGCGACCCTAACGAGGAGAAAGGGCATAGAAAATGGATGGATGGATGAAATAAGTTGTTTATCACCTGATCAAAAGTTTTTAGACCACAGGCTATAAAAGCCAAAATCTGCTCAAAATGTTCATTTTCTGTCATTTTCTGTCATTCACACTGTCATGCCCTCCTGATGGCTAAAGCTAAGAAGCTTTCTCTTTTTGAACGTGGTCGGCTTGTCGAGCTGCATAAGCAAGGCCTCTCGCAGCGTGCCATTGCTGCTGAGGTTGGGTGCAGTAAGACAGTCATTCTACATTTTTTGAAAGACCCTGAGCAATATGGAACAAAAAAAGTTTGTCATAATGTTACTATAATGTGCTGGTGTCGATATAATGCCAAGGCTGGATGTTGTGGTTGTCGTGTAAACATTGTCGTGGATTAAATTCATGCAGATTGGCCTTGCGGCGTTTACATTTTCGTGCAAAAATGCAGAGACGTCTGCTGCATTGAAATGCTGTGGTTGTCATGCAGAGAGTGAAGCGAGTGTTTGTACCTGGATGAAGACCTCAACAGAAGCCGACAGGGGCGAGACCCCTCTGTCTGTAGCATAGACTGTCAGCCAATAGGAGTCTTTGCTCTCACAGTCCAGGATGCCTGCAGTGTAAATCACCCCTGTAGAAGCACACACACACACATATTAATAATAGGGAGAACATACAACCATCAGGTGTGTGTGGTTGTGATTCATCCCCTAAACGCTCTCACAGGGAAACACTTTGAGTGTAATTTCCCTGAGGCCCACACAACAAATCCTGACACTACTTGTGGCTGCAGTGACATTCACGGCCATTAGTGGCACCGCCGTGGTCACCTTCAGCCAATCACAGCTGGGGGAGCACGCTGGCCCTCGCTGACACTCGCTGCCAACACCGATAAAGTCACACGCGCACACACACACACACACACGATGGCCTCAAGGAAGATGATGACAGCTTTGGCGACCTCTTAATGGACACGCTCCATTCCAGACTTTGCCTTTAATTTGGCCCATTTGATTGACAGCCCGCACGTACCCTGTCATGGGCAAAAGTCATGAGATACACACTTGTGAATAGCTCCTTCAAGGAGATTACTGCCTGATTTCATTGCCGTCTGTTTGTTTTTTGGCAGGATTGCACAAAACACAGCTTAGCTGGTTTCCAAAAAACTTTGCAGAGGGGTGAATGTAGGGGCGATGAAAAGGCATTAAATTTTAGTGCAGATCTGTATGATGATCCATTAACTTTAAAAGATGAGGCATTTTTCGGCATTTCCCCCTCATTCCTCGGTGAATAATGCATGAGTCTTAATGGTGAAATGTATTTCTATGCAGGCTGTGGGTATCTTTCAAGGCATACAATTTGGTGTTCATCCAAATTGGGATTGTTTGGTCTTAGCAGAGGTCTGCACTCCACTGAGTGCCATTCTAAGTAATTAATGAACCAATCACAGCCCTTAGTTGCCCTTGAATGTTAATGCTGGGCATTTCTAAGTGCCATCTTTTTAGGGGGTTTTTAACCACTTAACTATACTTTAAGGGCTTTTTAATTTGGCGTAAAAGGAATCTTGCACTCAATGACACTCTGTAGGTTTGACACATTAAGTTGGTATAACAAAATACAATTGTGGAAATCTACATAACATTTTACAGTCTTTTCATTGTTACATGATTTGACATTGATGGTCCACCAATTAAAATAACATTTGAAGCCATATGAATGCTCTGTATTGGGGAAAAAAAGAATTAGGGCACTCAAAAATAATGCGTTAACGTTTGTAACAAATTTATTTAACTAATTATGTTACATTTTTTAGCGTAACTAAGCTATACATCTGTTATGCGTCACACATAGTCTAACTTTATTCTGACCCGAACACAACGCCATATAAGGGGTAGCAGAGAGGTACGGATTTCAAGAATAAAGTCAAAATATCGTGGGAATAAAGTCACAGCGGTATTAAAAAAATTTACAAGAAGAGTTGTAAAATTTGCAAAGATGAAAAACAACAACAAAAAGAAAATTACAAACACAATCAGTGGAGAAAAAGTTGGAGTGACTATGTCTCTCAACTGGCCTCTGGATCTGCTGGGAGGAGCTGGACAAAGTAGCTGGGGAGAGAGAAGTCTGTGTTTCCCTGCTTCGGCTGCTGCCCCCGCGACCCAACCTCGGATAAGCGGAAGGAGATGGATGGAAGGATAGTGATAGATATCATTTTATGTGGCCCGCGCAAGCCTGGGAATAATGTATGTCAATAATGCACTTCACATTTTTCCTTCTGTATTTTGACAGATAAATTGCACTGTGTGTAGTTCTTCTAAACTTTAATGCTGCCTGATCGTGCAACAAGATTTCCACAGCATTTTTTGTTATCAAAAACAAATACTTGAATGTCTGCTTGACACCTTGACATTCTCACTTCACTCCTCATTTCAAAGCAAGTTATCCAGCAGTTTGTTAGTAAAAATCTAATAATCCAATGCATGGGCAATCGTGCAATAATATCATGATTATATTCATATTTCTATTCATGTATATTGGCAGTTACAAGTGGCCCTCTGAGGGCAGCCATAACTGCGATGTGGCCATCAATGAAAACAAGTTTGACACCCCTGTTAAAGTGATACTTTATATTAATATGCAAATTGGTTAGAAAATATCTTTCGATTTTGCTTGCTATGTCACACTTTTGGTACCCCTTTCAGGAGACTGACCCATATGTATCTCCAACTCACAAACACATCTCTCATTCTTGCACCACACTACCACGAGATGCATTCAGTGACACTCCGAACTTTGAACATCATAACAACATTGTTATTATTCGTGTGTGTGTGGTCTAAATTGGACAAATATAATGATGACAACAAAAATAGCTCATAAGAGCTGAATTTAAGAGCTGGTGTCTAGCCATTTCCATACAGCATTATGCAATGATATCAACATTCTACAGGATGATGTCAAGGCACTATTGGAGGATAACGCTGCCTTTCGCACCACCCTTGAGCATGAGAGAGAAGCAAAGGAAAATATCATTATCACCTTTAGTTGTACCAGGCATTAACATGAACAAAAAACTGAAGAAACAAGTGTGGTCTAATCATTTTTCATCACATTTCAGACACACAGTGGTGTGAAAAAGGGTTCGCCCCCTTCCTGATTCTTATTTTAATGCATGTTTGTCACACCTAAATGTTTCAGATCAAAGAAATTTAAATATTAGTCATGACAACGCCGCTGAACATAAAATGCAGTTTTTAAATTAAACTTTTTATTATTAAGGGAGAAAAAAAATCCCAAACTACATGGCGCTGTGTGAAAAAGTGATTTAAACTGTGGAAAAGTGGAAAAGGTTATAAAGCCATTTCTAAAGCTTTGGGACCCATTATACACAAATGGCGAAAACATAGAACAGTGGTTACACTTCCCACGAGTGGCCAACCAACCAAAATGACCCCAAGAGCGCAGACACAACTCATCCAAGAGGTCACAAAAGACCCTACAACAACATCCAAAGAACTGCAGGCCTCACTTGCATCAGTTAAAGTCAGTGTTCATGACTCCACCATAAAAAAGACACTGGGCAAAAACGACCTACATTGTAGAGTTCCAAGACAAAAACTACTGCTGAACAAAAAGAACCTTGATAATCCGCAAGGTCTTTGGGAAAATACTCTGTGGTCTGATGTGACAAAAGTTGAACTTTTTGTAAGGTGTGTGTCGCATTACATCTGGTGTAAAAGTAACGCCACATTTTAGAAAAAGAACATCATACCAACAGTCAAATATGGTGGTGGTAGTGTGATGTTCCAGGGCTGTTTTGCTGCCTCAGGAGCTGAAGACTTGCTGTGATAAATGGATCCATGAATTCTGCTGTCTACCAAAAATCCAGAAGGAGAATTTCTGGCCATCTGTCCGTGACCTCAAGCTGAAACCAACACACCAGCAAATCCACCTCTGAATGGCTGAAGAAAGACAAAATGAAGACTTTGGAGTGGCCTAGTCCAAGTCCCGACCTGAATCCTATTGAGATGCTGTGGCATGACCTTAAAAATGCGGTTCATGCTGGAAAACCCTCCAATGTGGCTGAATTACAACAATTCTGCAAAGATGAGTGATTCCTCCACAGCGCTGTAGGAGACTCATTGCAAGTTATCACAAACGCTTGATTGCAGTTGTTGCTGCTAAGGGTGACCCAACCAGTTATTAGCTTTAGGGGCCAATCGCTTTTTCACACAGGGCCATGTAGGTTTGGATTTTTTTTCTCCCTTAATAATAAATAGTTTCATTTAAAAAATGCATTTTGTGTTCAGTTGTGTTGTCATTGCCTCATATTTAGATATGTTTGATGATCTGAAACATTTAAGGGGTGACAAACATGCAAAAAATAAGAACTCGGGAAGGGGCAAACACTTTTTCACACCACTTTAGTTGCAAATGATGATTAATCACGATTCATTCATTTGAAAACTGATTAATCTGATTAAAACTTTTAGTGATTTGACAGCACTACTTTAAATTTAATTAAGTGACTGAGTGATTAATTTTATAATTAATTAATTTTATTACTTAATCACTCAGGAGTTGAATCCTATCGGAACACTTTGGGGAAGGCCCTTTCTGTTCCCAGTGCACAAAGCAAGGTCTGTAAAAGCTTGCCTTGAGGAGTTTGGTGTGGAAGAACTAGAAAACAAACTAGAAAAGTCCCACATGGACAAGAAAAGTGGAAGCTGTTAAATCTGCACAGTTGTCTTCACGTTTCACTTCCTGGTGCTATCCAAATACTTTTGTTGGTGTCGTGTGGTGTCTTGCAGGTGCTTAATGTGATCACCAAAGAGCACGTGTTTACACAATATGATGACAAAAGTGACATGCAGGCCATGTTTTGAGTGTTTTGAGTGGCCGTCCTTGACTTTGTCCCTTTCGGAGAGCGTCTCTGTCAGAGAGCGAGACGGAGCGAGGCGGGACGACACAGACGGCTCGTTCAAAAGCTCTTTGAACTGAAGGACCAGCAGGCGCTACCCTGCGTATTTCATATAAATGTGACTTGACAGCCTCCATTTTCACCATAAATAACACACTTGAGAGGGAGAGAGGGGGCGCAAACAAACATGAGGCGTCATCATGCTTCCTTTTTTTCATCTCAGAGCACATCCATCCATCATACATCAGTTTTCTGTCTTGTTGCTTTCACCATGTCCACCACTCACACAGAGAACGGGGCTGTGACCAATCCTGGATCGCACACATTAGAAAAAACTCTCCAAAGGAGGACGTGTCTTTGCTTTCTCACAAGATGACAAGAATACCAATTTGTGTTGGAGGCGTGCAGGATGTGGCGCGTTGCAGACAAGACAGGAGGCCTCGTGCCTCACGTACATGTAGAAGTACGCAAAATGATAAGGCCGGCCTTTCAGGGAAACACTGCAAATATGTGGGAAATTGCCTGAACGTGAGGAGAAGCACAGTGTTCAGCTCTTTGGTCTTGCCCATGGTGGTGGAGAGGTTTGAATGGTGAGACAGGTGGCATTTATCAACATAATGACTTGAGATTAAGATAAGTTTACACCCCAGTTAGCATGTTTTGCGGTTTACCAAAACGCTGCCTCGGTTCACGTACATTTCCCAGTTAGTGCACGATATGGTAGGCGTCTTGTCGTGTTATTAATACACTCTTGAGTCCAACCGTGTTCGTAATGTATTTTTATCACAAAAGGTCCCTAACAGCATCATGTTCGTATTGAAACAAGAACCAGAAGTCATTGTCCCTCAGCTCCGTGGCCTGTCCATGATATCATCAGCGGTTGACTCTGTAGTCCTTTGCTAACTATTATCGATCATGGCTGCAAAATAGCGTGGAGCCAAAGAAAGTTTCAAGTGCCAGCATTTTGATAAAGAAGGTAAGAAACATTTGGAGCTCACTGCCTCATAGCCGTCTTTGAACAGTAAAAGTCACTGTTCATTTATCCCTCTTATCTCATTTATATGCATTTATATACATTACATTTCAAAATGTAAAGCTGTAATCGTCAAACTATTTTAAAAAGTGTTTTGTGCTCACATTTTTGGGTGTCCAGAACGGATTACCATATTTTCCGGAGCAGCGATTGGCTGGCGACCAGTCCAGGGTGTACCCTGCGTGTCGCCCAAAGCCAGCTGGGATAGGCTCCAGCATACCCCCGCGAACGTAATGAGGAGAATCGGTATAGAAAATGGATGGATTGAAGTCACACTTTTTTTCATAGTTTGGCTGGTCCTGTGACTTATACGGTAGATAAAAATATATATATAATTGAACATATGCTGCCTTTTTTTAGCAACACTTAGTGGATGCAATAATTCATTGATTTGAGCTTGTTGTGACACAGTTAGGCACACAAACTCAACGATACAGAGCATACTGGATGCTTTTTGTTATGAAATACTTTCTAATACGCTTATGCCTTGGACACTATGTGTCTGTAAGTAATGTGCAACTATAAGAATATGACAAGGCTTGCGGAATTACATGTGCGTCATTTTGGGAGTGTAAGATGAGAAAATACTGGGAGAATGTCGACTACGGTGAGTCACGACACTCGAAATATTCAGACGTGTTGGCTTGTCGTCAAAGCTCACTTTTGGTCACGTGACTGCGAGGCGGCCTATCTACACGGCAACAACAAGCCGGCATTTTCAGATTTTAATGTCTAGCTTGGCGATTGTAGCTGTTGTGTCAGCCACTGAATAACCTAATACACATTGACTGAAGATTTTCAGTCTATTTTTGTTCATTTGTGAATACAAAAATGACATTTGGGTGTTAAAATACAGCTGTTTGATACATTTCTACACACCAGGATGCGTCCAAGTGTCAAGTCACATATTGAAAGTGTCTTCTTTGAGAACATTCTGACAAGTTTTTTTGTATTGTATAAAAAATGTGACTTGTTTCAGCTTGTGTAGCTTTAGTTTGTGTCCTTGTTGGTGTAAACATTGCCCCCTCCGCCTGGCTTGATCTTCTTCTCTTGTAAATTTAATGTTGTTAGGTGTGGCGCCGGGACACTCGTAAATAAAAGCTCGCTCTGATGATAGCACCATCGTAAATACTGCTAAATGTCACTGATAGTCCAGTACCACTTATATATGTTTTTTTTCTCTTCATGACGCATTTTTTGACTGATGCGAATCATACTCTGGAGCAACTTGGAGTCTGGAAATTACAGTAATTGGATTTGCATTATTTCTTATGGGAAAAATTGATTGGGTTAGAGCAGTGGCTCTCAACTGGTTTGGCTGCCACCATCACCCTCAATGACAAGCGGCAACCCAAACTGTGGAAATTTTTTAACTCAAACTTTTCAAATATCTTATATTTAAAGGGATTGTTTTGGTTTTGCGGCTGCCTAGGCTGGCTGCTTCATGAAGAGCACAGACAAAAACGCAAGGTGCATTCGGGGACATCGGGTGATTACATTTTATTTATTTATTTTTGCCCAGACAAGGACCCGTGACCCACTGAAAACGGCTCCACGACCCACCAGTTGAGGATTCCTGGATTACAGCATGGGTGTCCAAAGTGCAGACCGGGGGCCATTTCTGGCCAGCGGCTGTTTTTTTCTGTTGGCCTACAGAACATTTAACATTTAACCACAACAACAAAAAAAACAGCAAAAATGAAGAGAAAAAAGTTTTAAACTAACAATAAAAATAGAGAAAACGAGAAAAAAATTGAGGAATATGATAATATTATGACCAAAATAATGTAATTTTAGTAGCAAGTTTAAATATTAGAGAAAAATTATGTTAATAAGAAGAACTAAACAAAACAAAATAAAGTTGTAATTTTTGGAAAACTATGTTGGGGGAAAAAAATTATAATATTATGGGAATAAAGTCAAAATATTATAGGACTAAAGTCATAATATTACGAGAAGAAAATGTATCAAAATTATTTAAGAAGAAAGTTGAAACATTTGGAAATATTAACAAAAAAAAACAGCAAAAATGGGGGAAAAAAGAGCAAAGACCGAAGTTTATACTAATAATACACTTTTTCACATATATCACAAAGCATTTTTTTATATGTATAACTTCATAGCATGTATGTGTTGGGGCACCCCTGGATTAGAGCAGTTTCGGTTTGACGCTGACCTTCGGGATGCTACTGGAACGGAGGTTCCACTGTACTTTCTTAAAGGGACAGGACTCATTTGTGCATTTCATGGACACATAACCAGTACGTTCATTTGATGTTATTATTCTGTCTCTCTGTTAAAATTCATGTACCATAAATAATCTGCACTCTTTGTAACTTTTTAAGGTGGCAAACGTACAACATCAGCGAGGGATCAAATACTTATTGTCCCCAGTGTACATGGCAGCCTATCGCAGCATCCCACAGAAATAGCATGCAAACATGCACCCTTGCTGTGACTGGGTACAGTTTTGCGTGAAAGCATTGCTTTTCATTTTGCTTTTGTCCTTGTTTAGATCGATAATGAAATGATTTTGCAGAACAGAGAAATCTTGACTTGCACTTACCAGCTATTTATTTCACACAATATTTGGCAAAAAAGTGACTTTATCAACTTATTATAGGGGTGTCACAAGATCTCGTATCACAAGATCTTGCGAGATTAAAACGTGACAAGATTTGTCTTTCAGAAAAAATGGGCACCAGGCCTGGGACAATAACAAATTAATTAATGAATCATACAAAATAATGAAAATGAGCTTGATCATTTTGCTGGCCTCAATATATTACCATGTGCATGCGTGTCTGTTTTCCTCATCTCTTGCCTCCATACTGGCAGGAAGACAGTTCACGCTGTGCATTGGTTTCAGTATTTTGGCACGTTTGTTCCATAGAACAACAACATGAATGGAGTGAGCCCTGTTGTCAGTCATACAATCTCTTTGTCTTGGTGGGTGGAGGCGGGGTCGCTAGCATACACACAGAGTGCAGAGGAGAGTGTAACGTAGTGTAAATTAAATTAGTAGATTGCAATATATTGTCATATATTTTTTTTAAATTTTTTTTCATTGTACTCTTCTTAAAATGTTAAAATCTCGTCTTGTTCTCGTACACGCAATCTCGCGTGTCGTCTCATCTCATGAACTGAGTGTCTCGTGACACCCCTAACGTATAGTCCTTGAATCAAAAGGTGTTTTTTCTACATGAGCCAAATATCATCGCGGACCCCAATGGGAAAGGTGGAAAATAGTAAAAATGTATTGCTGCTTTCTTCATCCTTACCTGACAACACAAGAAGGTGTGTTCTCCAAGATAACGTTCAACACTCGCCATATAACGTGTCAAACAACTTCGTCATAAAAAAAAAAAAAATAGCTATCGTCATTTCCACACTCCCAACTTTTGCTCATCTTTCTTCACTTTCAGCTCCAACAAGCTTGGGCCTCCTTACCCCCACCCCCACCCTCTGCAACATCCTGCACCTCACCTCCAGCTGCGATGATGCGCCCCGCTGAGTAGGTAATGTTAAGGTACATAACGGACGTGCGTTGCATCATTACACATTACTGCAGGGAGAGGCTAGAAACACACACGCTACAGGCTGCACACGTCTTAAAATACTTTCTCCTGGCACAATCCAATCACTTGTATGGCAAATGCTGCCTTTATGATGATATCAATGCACATTTTTCATTGATGCTGTCAGTATCAAACAAAAACAGTTTCAAAGGTCTTGCCCGTTTGGAATTTGCACACAGAAATCTCCAACAGAGATTTGAACCCAGGTCTTCCCGATCTCCTGACTGTGTGGCCAACATGCTAACCACTAGACCACCATGCGGTCCTGGAGTGAAGATGTGCTGTGCAAATGTAAGTACAATGTAAATGTTGCCAGTCATATAAATCAAACACAAATAGCTTTGTTTTTGTAAAAGGAGCTCTAATAGTGATGAACGATGCACTAGAAAGAAATGCCTACTGGAATACAAGATGCAGAACAATCTTTTGTCGATGTTTTAATATAAAATGGGAGTCGTGGATGCCAATCATTTGTTAATGTTCTGGCAAACAAATTTATTCAGTTGAAATATGCTATGAAAATAAATGTTACAAGGATTAGCTCTCACAAGAAAAATGGTTGGCGACCCCTGCAGTAGACAGTGTGCAGGTGTACCTAATGTTGTGGCCTGTGAGTGGACAGTACATTGCAGGGGCGTCCGACGTGTGGCCCCCAGCTTGTTTTCTATTGGCCTGTGTCTTATTCGAAAAATAAAAGGAATCATCGGGACATTACAAGGCCATGGTTCTCAGTCGGAAAAGGGTGGATTGCTCCCTCCGGGTTGGGAATGAGGTGTTGCCCCAGGTGGAGGAGTTGAAGTATCTCGGGGTCTTGTTCACGAGTTAGGGAAGGTTGGAGCGTGAGGTCGACAGTCGGACCGCCGTGGTGAAGAGAGAGCTGAGCCAGAAGGCAAAGCGGTCGATCTATGTTCCCACCCTCACCTATGGTCATGAGCTTTGGGTTGTGACTGAAAGAACGAGATTGCGGATACAAGCGGCTGAAATGAGTTTCCTGTGTAGGATAGCTGGACTCACCCTAAGAGATAGGGTGAGGAGCTCAGTCATCCGTGAGGGGCTCAGAGTAGAGCTGCTGCTCCTTCACATCAAGTGGAGCCAGTTGAGGTGGCTCGAGCATCTAGTCCGGATGCCGGGAGAAGGCCCCAGGGCAGACCGAGGACACGCTGGAGGGATTATGTCTCACAGCTGGCCTGGGAACGCTTTGGGGTCCTCCCGGTGGAAGTGGAAGAGGTGGCCGAGGAAAATGGAATGGAATGGGGACATTACAAAAGATTAGGGATCACAGCTACAAAAAAAAAAGTATAAATGTTATCAGATAGGAAGCTGTCAAACGTATACAACATTTTTATTGATACTATTTAACTGTTTAGTATTTCTTGAATTACTACCAAAGGACCCCAGTACGGGGAGCAATGGGGCTCTGGCTATATTTCCGTTCGATATCATAATTAATATGCACATAATATATGTCTACGGAACCTGACCAAAGTCAGCTCAAATCTAAAAATCAGACAACCGAATGCTTTATCTTATTTCCTTCGTAAAAGCTTTACCTTTAGCTGTGGTTTCCTTAATAAGCAACAGGCTTTGCGCAGGCGCTAATCAGATGTTGTTTTGATCATTTCTTCAGCTTTTAGGCTGCCACAGCATAATTCAAAGGGAAATTTCAATTTCCAGTCATACTTTGGTTTTCGTACGCCCTACTTTTTGTAAGATTCGGTTTTTGACCATTTTTGACGGAATTTCATACGATTTATTTTTATCCCAACGGACCCTTTTAAACGGATTAAATACAGTAATCCCTTGTTTATCGCAGTTAATTGGTTGTGCAATTAATTTCTGCAAAGTTGGATTCCTTATTTATAAATTGAATATTTTTGGAGTTAGAGCATAGAAAAACCTGTTGACGACCTTCTAAATACTGTTTTTAACATTATTAGAGCCCTCTAGACATGAAATGACACCCCTGTAGTCACCTTTACACTTGTATTACTTAATATAGTAGATGTAATAAGAGAAACTAAGACACTTAAGACATAATAAGACTCGTGCACTTGTGTGTTAGTGTAAATGTGTTACGGTGGCACGGACAGGAAGTGACTTATGGGATTCCAATATGAGTTTTAGCTTGAAATGGGTTATGGTTAAAGTAGCCCGTGTTAGGGATTATTGTGACTGTTGTGAGGTCATTCAAACTTTTACTAAACCAATAAAAGTCTGGTTCTTGTGTGTCTCACCGAAAATTACAGAAACATTACAGACACCTAGTGATCAGTGTAGAATACTACATATCATCACGTCTTTGACTGTGTCTTCTGATTACGTTATATTAAAATTTTAGTTCATTTAGCCATTTTTACGCTTGAAAACGCTTAAATCAGGTAAAAAAATTAATAACATTTGCTTAAATATGCATCATTACCTCCACCAAGCACAGAGCAAAGTGCGCGGAAATTATGTTTTTGCCGGTTAGTTTGTTTCTTTATGTTCCGAATAACCTGAAAAGTCCTGAATGGATTTGGATGAAATTTTCAGGAATTGTCAGAAATGGGATATGAATATGATTACATTTTGAGGGTGATCTGGATCACCGTCTGAATCTGGGAATTTTTTTAAAGGATTCTTTAACATTGCGAGATAGGACCATTTTCTGCATTTGTGCATATAACACCACAAAAAAATGGTTGGAAAAAAATACAGCACAAGTTTCCAAAAGGTTCTGCAAAATACCAAAGACTGATCCTAAAAATGTGGGATTATCATTTTGGTGTGAATCACAAATAGAGTGATAGAGTGAATAGAGTGATAGAGTGAAACCGCAAAATTTTAAGCGCATAGTGGCAAAGGATTACTGTACAGTCAAACTTTTGTTTTCGTACGGCCTGTACAGTTTTCAACCAAATTTTGTTGCAGTTTTTTGCACACAGTCTCAGTTTTCGTTCAGCCAAACATTGCATGTATCAATCTAATCCGTTCGCCCGCCTATCCTTTCACGGAATGGAGCAGCCAAACAAGGTTTCCCATGCATTGGTTACTCCGTTTCCGTTTTTTTCTCGTTGAGTGAGCATCACCCAGCTCCTTCATCCCAAACATAACGTGTAATCCATCGTTTTGTGCTTTTTTTTTCATTGATAAAAAGTGATTAAAAAATCGATGAAAGGCGATAGGCACTGAACTGAATTCAAAAAAGAAATATTAGTCATTTATAATTATTTTCAATTGTTTTCTCTATAAAATGTGTTTTTTGTTAATATTTTTAGGTGTCTGGGTTGGATTCATTGGATTTACATTTAGTATGGAAAAAAATTGCTTTAGTTTTTGTACAGTTCGGTTTTTATCAAACTTTTTGGAACGGATTACTTACAAAAACAGATGCATACTCTTTTGTCGGCTGAAATGAAAACCAGTTTAAAGTCCATTTTCAATTCCACCATTTAACCAGTAGCATCAATTTTGAAACTTTCACATTAAGAGTAACCACCCAAAGTCTCATCTTTATTTTGATAGAAGATCCACGTCAATGCAGATTCAGAGAAAAGTGTTATTTATTTTGGGTATGCCATTTTCGAATCGGGAAGACCTGGGTTTGAATCTCCCTTGGGCATTTCTGTGTGGAGTTTGCATGTTCTCCCCGTGCGTGCGTGGGTTTTCTCCGGGTACTCCGGTTTCCTCCCACATTCCAAAAACATGCATGTTAGGTTAATTGGTGACTCTAAATTGTCCATAGGTATGAATGTGAGTGTGAATGGTTCTTTGTCTATATGTGCCCTGCCATTGGCTGGCGACCAGTTCAGGGTGTACCCCGTCTCTCGCCCGAGGTTAGCTGGGATAGGCTCCAGCATACCCCCACGACCCTAATGAGGAGAAGCGGTATAGAAAATGGATGGAAGGATGGATGTCAATTTCGAGAAACATGGCAACCAAAAAGATTTTAAAAAACCAACGAGACCCCCAGCATTCTTCCATATGTCATTTATGTGGCCCTCGTTGGTCAGGTTTATCCCTAGTATACTGTATGTACAGTACAAAGCGAGCATGCACTGTACAGGAGGCCATCTGTCTATGTGTCGATGCATGACTCTGCTCTCACTTCGCAATCAATACTAATTAGCCTAGTTAAAGGTCAGTGGGGGCCCCCAGTGCATGAGGTGACGTTGCTGGAATACACTTCATTTATATTCTTAGTGCCCTGCTGATCATTACTATAAAACATTGCAAACATTTTTCCAGCGATTTATTGTGTATTTGTTGTCTTACGTTTGATGGCACGTTTGATGGCTGTGTGCTGATGCCAGGGTAACAAATTCCCCCCTGGAGGATAATAAAGTTCTCCTTGACCTTGCTGAAGTGTCAGAATGAGTCACGCTGACTGTATACTACTGACTCTATCTACACTTTTTAGTGTGAATATCAATCAGGCTCTACCATTGTTATATCACTGAGTCAATATCATTACTTTATTTAGTATCATTGTGTTTGTATCATATTGTATTATTGTATATTCTACATAGTATATAGTGTAGACATGGGAAAACTATAGCCTGACGTTACCAATTATCTTTTTAAGAAGCATAGAAGCTGTTGCCACCAATAGCAATTGCAATGCTATTTTTAAATTAATAATTCATTCATCTATTTTCTATACCGTTTCTCCTCATTAGGGTCACGGGGATATGCTGGAGCCTATCTCAGCTGACTTCGGGCGAGAGGCGGGGTACACCCTGGACTGGTCGCCAGCCAATCGCAGGGCATTAAATTAATAATAATTGTTAAATGTAAGTCTTGAACTTTAAAAAAGATTCCAATGGTTTCTAAATCGAGACTGTGCTTTTCTAGTGGTATATTGGGTCATTATGGTAATCATAGGGACTATGTCACACTCATAATACCCAATATTAGGGGTGTCATGAGACACCCAACTCACAAGACGAGAAGATGCACGAGATTGGGCCCATGGGGCGAGACGGAACAAGATTTTAACATTAATTTTAAGAAAAGAACAATGAAAAAATATGACTGGATAAACTTTTTTTATATAACCGAGTCACAAAACAATGCAGGTGCCTTTTGAAATGTTTATTGTTCCACAAACTATATTATTGGCAAAAATTTTTAGATCAAATAAACCACTGTTATACTATAGAGTATAATAATAATAATGTATGTATGTATCATAAAATGCAATATTATTACAACAATATTTCCTTTAACATGTCATTGTTCACTCTGTAAAGTTGCGGAACTGGCGTTTGTCACATGTGCTTTCAACACAGGCAATTTGTACTGTGCAAATGTGACTTTTCAATAGGGTGTCAGCATTAATAGTTCCAGCTTGTAGTTCAACAATGCCAGTTACTTGTCATCTATTTGATAATTTGATATTTAGAATTTTTAAACAAGTTATAAATATATTTAAAGACACATCTCTGTGTTTTTATTTGTCATTAGTATCAACATATATGCTTTTTGTAGTTATATTATACCTTTTTGCTCTATTTGTCCACTTTTTGGGTTTTTTGTTTATTTTATCTCTGCAATGAGCCACGTTCCACAGATCTCATTCCACAGATTTCACCAGGAGGGCGTGGTGCTGCCAGGCCACGCTGGTCCGGGGTTGGGCTGCATTGTGGAGGGGTTTATGCAACTTTGAGACACGCATAGCATCGCACAGCGTTACGAAGGTGGCGTTCAATTTTTAATGAGCAACTCAATAAATATGCCATCCATGTTGCTATATTGTCAACATGGATTTCCTCTATATATGAGGTGTGTTATGAAGTGGCGTTATGGTCACCACAGTACCATTATTAATGCTGATGGCGATTAATGGTGACGGCGATCAATGGTACACACAAGTCCAAACATCTACAGTATGTGTTTTGATCTGACACATCTTAAGTAACTTTGATCAAATGTAGAAATACTAAAGCTTCTGTTTGGACATTAACAGGGCATCGCAGCTGTTCAACTCCGATGGAATAAACAGCCACATGTCACTCGCTGACACTGAAAACACCAGGTAGGTTGGATTGCAAGGTTTAAAGCCTGCGTAAAGCACTTAAAGTGCGGTTCCAATCCTGCCTCGTGCACTGCCACTTCCATATTACAGTCGTCCCCCGATTATCTCGGTTAATTGTTGTCAGACCTGACCACGATAAATGGATTTCCACTAAGTAGGTTTCAATATTAGGCTTCAACAAAATTTTTCGTAGTTTTTCTCCAAATGAGAAATCTTGGCACATTTTAATCTCACAAAATCTTGCGAAAAATGTATGTATGGAGAAGAGAAAGATTATTGCAACACATCATCAGTAGGGTGACGTCTCTCGTGACGCCCCAAGCGGACACAATAACAGTAAATAAGCCATTTAAGACATAAGATGATCACGTGTGACTATTAATGTTATTATGGCGCCCTTGTACCTTTTGCCGCTAGGAAGGTCAGGATGGGGCTTCAGGTTGGGTAAATACATAACAAAACGGTCAACAAAAATTCTGGCTTTCCGGCCTTTCCTCTCTCCTCCTCCGTGCCGCGCAAGCAAGTGCGCACCATTTATTGCTTCCGTGTACGTAAGCACGCACATCCACCTGTGCCCACGTCACCACGCCCCTATACACCTGTGCAGCCTAAACACAAACTTACAGTATAACCTGTCTCCTACAAATGTATTCCATCACAGACCTGAGTGAGGGACGGACAGGAAGTGACATTGGAGGTTCAGAGCTGAGTTTCATATTTGTATGGGCAACGGCCAAAAAAGCAGCCCGTGTTAGGGATTATTGTGGCTGTTGAGATCATTCAAACCTGCAATAAAAGCCTATTGTTCTGGCAATCAAGTCTGGTCCCTGTGTGCCTCACTAAACATTGCAAAAACATAGCTGACACCTAGTGACCAGAGTAGAATATTATTACATTGAATCAATGTCTTTGAATCCATCTTTTGAATACATTATATTTGTATTTTCGTTAATTTAGCCATTTTTATGCTTGAAAATGGTTAGTTTAGGCATAAGAATATGTCAAATCTAATTAAATGTGCATATTTTTTACTAATATTAGGCCTTATTCAACCACAAAACAGCATGCTTTATCTATTAATAGATTTTTGAACAACTCTGATAGAGGGAAGCCACGAAATTCAAACCGTGGTGTGGCGAGGACGACTGTAGTTATATAGTGTAATATTGTACTGTATTTTTTGTGGAGTTATCTTCTATATTGTGTGCCATATTGGATATAATAATGTAGCTTACATTTATATTGTGTATTATATGGAGTTATAGTAATCCCAAAATAGGAGGAGCAGAAATGTGAAGAACTATTTCCTCATAATAAAGACATTTAAATATGCAGTTAGCAGCAACGGCTGGCAGAAAATAAAATGAGACCTGATAGCATATTGCACAAGTTTCTACCATGCAAATATCAAATGTGCAGACATGCGTGGTATTTCCGATGGGAAGGTCTGGGATTTCATCTAATCCTCGCCTGCCAACTGCGGCTCCCGTACAGCAAAATGTCAAGATCTTATCCAAGTGGGTGTCGTGTTCATATTGCATGAACGCCCTTTCATTTATCTTAACGGCATTGAGTGAGTCTGCAGGATCGACACAGTCAGGTCTCCTTCAGTGGGTCACGGTCCCGTAGATACAAAGCGTGCAGCGCATAAAGGCCTTGATCAATGTTGTTCTCACAGCACTGGATCAGTTGCACTGTGCACCCTGAGGCTCTGCCGGTGCTGCTGCCATGTTGCCCTCATTAAAATAATGATCTCCCAGCAGCACAAACCATCAGCTCACAGACTCTCACATGGCTCTATGTTGGAGACATGCCTCTTAATCTCTTTTAATTACTGAAAGGAGAGTTGCCACTGAATCTTTAGAAGACATTTTGGACAATTGTATGCTTTCAAGTTTGTGGGAACACTTTGGGGAAGGCTCGTTTCTGTTACCAGTGCAAAGCGAGGTCCACAAAGGCAAGACTAGGGATAGGTACTGAAACGCTGAACCAGAATGGCACTGGTGCCGACGTAAATTGTAGTCACCAGACCAAAAAACTCAATAGATATCGGTGCCTCATTTCAGTTAGTGGCGCTGAAATGAGCCAAAAACGAGGCATCGTTAGCGCGGAGTCAACTGTCATGACCAGTAACTTTTTTGAGTTGTTTTTTTTTTTTAGGCAAGGCAATGCAAGGCAAGTTTATTTATAGAGCACAATTAAAATCACAAGTAAAATCACTTCATAAAGTCATTCCATAAAACATAAAATCATTCTAAAATCATTACATAACATTCCATAAGTCATTCCATAAAACAAACAATTGAGTGCAGTTAAAATACTTTCAGTTGTCATATGCACAGCTGAATAGAAGTGTTTTCAGCTTCGATTTGAACATTGCCAAAGTTGAGGATTGTCGCACATCTTCTGGTAGACTGTTCCAGATTTTGGCAGCACAAAACTGAAACGCAGCCTCACCGTGTTTAGTCCTGACTCTAGACATCCACAGGAGACCACTCCCAGAGCTTCTCAGAGCCCGAGATGTTAATGTGGCTCTAACATGTCAGAGATTACTTTGGCGCAAGACCATGAAAATAATGTACACAAACAGAACTGTTTTAAAGTCTATTCTCTGAGCGATAGGAAGCCAGTGTAGAGCCTTGCCTACTGGACTAATATGGTCATATTTTCTAGTTCTAGTCAGAACTTGAGTAGCAGCATTCTGGATGTACTGCAGCTGGGTTTCAGCTCTTTTAGAGAGCCCGGTGAGAAGGCCGGTACAGTAGTCTAGCCTGCTGGAGACAAAGGCATGGATTTGTCTCTCTTAATCTACCTTAAACACGATTCCCTGATGATTTTGGCAATGTTTTTTAGGTGTTAAAAAGCTGCTGATGTTATTGATTTGATAGTGTGGCTGTTAAAGTTCTGATGTGAGTCCATTAACAACTGGAAACCGACCGACATACCGACCGCTGTCAGGCTCTAAAACACCTGCACCACCTGAACCATGCAGTAGTCACTATGTCACTATGCATTCTTTACTTGCGTATCTTGCTTGCTGCTGTAACAAGTGAATTTCCCTGCTGTGGGATAAATAAAGTACAATACAATACAATACAAATTTTCCTATCAAAATGAAAATGACTAAAGTAGTTCTAATTTGTAAAAATGGAGACAAATATCAATTTACAAATTGCCGACCAGTTTCCGTATTACCCCAATTTTCTAAAATTATCGAGAAGCTATTCAGGTTGGCTATAGACCACAGGAAGTGTGCTGCTGCAGTATTTATGGGTTTCACAAAAGCCTTGGATACAATTAATCACGACATCCTAACTACTGAATTGGGTTACCTATACACATCTGCAAGTTTAAATATTAGCTGTGGAGTACCTCAGGGCTCAATACTGGGACCAAAACTGTTCAACTTGTACATCAATGACATCTATAAAGTGACCAACGACTTAAAGTAGGTATTATTTGTGGATAATACTACTGCCTTTTGTTCTGGGGAAAGCACACAGGAGCTAATTTAAAAAGTCACAAATGAAACGGCACCTCGGCGCCTGCCCGCCAGGGTCGGCGGTGTGGCCGGGGGCCTGGCCGTCGCGGTGGCTCGCCCGGGGCGGCCTGGCCTGTGGGGTGCCCTTGTCTGGTTCGCCTGCCCTTCCCTGGGGTGGCCCTCTGGGGCCTGTTGATGCCGGGGCTTGCGCCGGGGGGGGCGGCTTGCGGTGCTTCCCCTGGACTGACACGTGCTGCGGGCGCCTCTGCGCTCTTGGGGCGGGTTCGGCGGTCTCCGGGGGACGGTGCCGGTGCTGCGGGTGGCCCGTGTGCCGCCGCGGCGGCTGGTGGTTGCTGCGCTGTGGCGGCTGCTGGGGCGCCGGGCCAGCTGGTGGGTTGGGGCTTGGTCATGCTTGCGGGTACTGTGGGCCTGGGTGGGGGGGTGGGTGCCCTGGGGCCGGGCCCGCTGGGGGGGGTTGTGCTCTGCCGGGCGCTTGGGCGTTTGTCGCCGTTGCGCTTTGTGCTCTGCCGGGCCGCTGTCTGTGTCCTCGCCTCCCCCAGTCTGTCTGTGGGCTTGTCGGGGGTGGGGCTCCGGTGTGTGGGTGGTGCGCTGTCGGCTCTGGTGGCATGTGGCTGGTCTGGCTTCTGGTGGTTTGTGGGGGCCGTCGGCTGGATTGCTGCTGGTCTCGCCTTCTCGGCTCTGGTGCTTGGCCTCCCTGCGGCTTGGGGTGTGGTGCTCCCGCTCCCTCTTCGGGGTTTGCTGGCCCGCGGGTGTCGGTTGGCGCTGTGTGGTGGTTCGCCTGGCTGCTCGCCCGTTTTCCCGCCTGCCTGCTCAGTTTCCCGCTTTCCTCCTCGCTGGCTCCCCTGTCTGCCTTGCTGGCGGCGTCCTACCGTTGGGAGGGTGTGGCCTGGTGTCTTCCTGCTCCCCGGCGGTCCGTGCTCTCCACGCCTGGGTTCTGGATCGTATGTCTGGGACCCCGGGGTCCCCGGCTCCGCTGCTCCCAGGGTTACCAACGGGGGATAGGGTGGGGCTTCCGGGTGTCGGGCAGTCGACCACTGTGTGTGCGTGCGTGCGTGTGCGTGCGTGCGTGTGCGTGTGTGTGCGCGCTTGAGTGCGTAGGAGTGTGTATGTGCGTGCGCGTAGGGGTGTGTATGTGCGTAGGAGTGTGTATGTGCGTGCGTGTGGGTGCGTAGGAGTGTGTATGTGCGTGCGGGTGTGTACTTTTATGTATTTATTTATTTATTTTAGTTATTTATTTTTGGGGGGGGGGCATACAGGGGTTTGCTCCGTGGGGTCAGGTGCTGGGTGATACATCTCTGCAGCCCGTGCCTCCGCCGGGTGGGTGGAGGGTGTGCCTCCTGCATCCCTTGGCGGGGCGGCCCTGTGTCGGGGGTCGGGCGGGGGTTGGCCCGGGGCGGGCCGGGCTCCGCTCCCTGGGGGTGGAGGTGGCGGTGGGCGGGATCGGTGGCGGGTGGGACAGGCGGGCTGCTTTCCGGTTGTGGAGGCGTCTCTGGGCCTGCCGGTTTGTGGCCCCCGCTACCCGTCTGCCTTTGTGGGGTGTGATCTCTCGCTGGTCTCAGGGGTTGGCAGTCCTCCGGCCCGCCGGCGCCCTGTCCTTGGCTGGGATTACCTCTCTTCGGCCCCTTGCTGGTCTTCCCGGGGAGGGGGCTCTCTGGGCTGGCTCTTGGGGCACTGATCTTTGTGCTGCCTGCCCCTGTGGGCCTGGTGGCCTTCTGGCGGCCGGGGCCCGGCCTGGCTATTTGGGGCGGGGCTCTCTGGGAGGTGGAGGGTGGCCCCTTTCCTTTCATGCATTCTCAGTGACAATTACACGCCCACACATTCTTGCACCTTTATATATATGAAGTCTTCCTCACATACAGAGATACCTGTACATATGCACACTCACGGTACATACGTACTTCCCCACATTACTCACTGAGTTATCCAGGGTGTTATTATGTTGTTGGCTTTATTACAGCGACGGTGATATCAGCAGTATGACTATAGTTTTTTTTACAATGATGTGCATTACAGTAATTATCATTCTGTTCACTATCATAGATAATCATTTCATTACTACAATTATGTGTGACTGTTTCAATGCAGTATTGTCATTGTGATCACTATCATAGTTCATCATTTCATGACTACTATTATGTGTGACTGTTTCAATGCAGTATTGTCATTGTGATCATTATCATAGTTCATCATTTCATGACTGCTATTATGTGTGACTGTTTCAATGCAGTATTGTCATTGTGATCACTATCATAGTTCATCATTTCATGACTGCTATTATGTGTGACTGTTTCAATGCAGTATTGTCATTGTGATCACTGTCATAGTTCATCATTTCATGACTGCTATTATGTGTGATTGTCATTGACAGCTTTGTCATTGTGGTTGTTGATATTGTTTTGTCCTTATGTCCTTGTTCGTCTTTATAGTTGTCACAGACATTTATTTGCTGATGTCATCCTGTATGTGTCTGTTGTTCTATCGTAATTGTTGTTGTTGCTGCTGTTGTCCTTGTCTCTTGTCTCTCTTTTTTTTTTTGTTGTTCCCCTATCATTCCCCCCCCTGTTTCCTTTTCTTTTCTTCTCTGTCCCCTCCTGCTCCGGTCCGGTCGCTCCAAATTTGCTTAATAACAAGCATCAAAGTCAAATAAATTTTGTATGACAGGGGAAGTGTATATCACACTTCTCCCTGGCAGAGTAAATCTGTTGCGCACTTGACGGCATTTAGATCTACAATTCTATCTGCTTTAAAGGCTGGACAGGACAGGGGGGAAAAAAAAAAGTCACAAATGAAACGGCCATATTAAAAAGATGGTTTGATAAAAACAGATTATCCTTGAACAACCAAATACAAATAGATGGAGTGGACATTGAAATTGTGAATGAAAATTTCTGGGGATCATAATAGATGAAAAAATGAGCTGGAATCCATCCATCCATCCATCCATTTTCTATGCCGCTTCTCCTCACTAGGGTCGCGGGGGCATGCTGGAGCCTATCCCATCTGACTTCGGGCGACAGGCGGGGTACACCCTGGACTGGTCGCCAGCCAATCGCAGGACACATACAGACAAACAACCATTCACACCTATGGACAATTTAGAGTCGCCGATTAACCTAATATGCATGTTCTTGGAATGTGGGAGGAAACTCACGCACGGGGAGAACATGCAAACTCCATACAGAAATGCCCAAGGGAGAATCGAACCCAGGTCTTCCCGATCTCCAGACTGTGATGGAGTGACAGTATGTGGAATCAAATTATGCAACAGATTTAGTAAGGAACTCAAACAATGCACCAATACGAGCAAATTCGAGAAACAACACAAGCAGCTGGTGTTTGCAAAATACAGGGAAAAAGAGTCTTGAACGTGTTTGTTATGTTTATCTCAATTCCTTATTATTTATTTATTGTTACACTGATTATTATATATGATTTCTATTTATTATGAAAAAAATCTTAATAATTACATCATCATGATGAAAAAATCACATATGGAATACAGGAAGTGAATAAATGTACTGTAATAGATGTGGAATGGATGAAGTGGTAGGATTAAATAAGCTTTGCTTCTTGCTACTCCTTTTGGACATGTGGAACTGTGAATTGTATTATGTGATGTATTCCAATGTAACTTGTATGCATGTTCAAATAAAATTCAACCATTACCATTACCACTACCATTATTACCCCTAGATTTCCAACCGATGATTAGGTTTTAAAGAAAGAGTCTCAAGGTGACACTTCGCTTTATGTTAATGCAGGTTGCTCATTAAGAGGATAACAAGCAGAGGAAGAGAATAATCCACTTGTGCTTTAGAAAAATGTCTTATTAACTGGAAAACATTTGTGTTCGTCTGTATATGAAGTACATGCAGCCTTTCCTCTCCAGGAACTGTTGCAAAAGTCTGATCAGTCTTCCTGGTGAGCTTGGCTGTATAATTCTCCATCTTGGCAGTCAAATTCATTCATTCATTCAGCAGCGCATAAAAATTTTGTGAATTCATTTGACTTTCTGCTAGCTAATACTGCTACTGTCAAAAAAAAAAGCTGGCTTTTCCTCTATGGAAAAACAGCAGTGACAAGCACCTTCCAGCGCACACATGCCTGACCCCTTCAGGATGCAGCAATACTGCAAGTGCCTCCCGTTACAATTGGTTTAACTTCTTACACTTGAGAAGAGCTGTTGGATATTGGATTTCGCAGTACCGGAGTCTAGACACACCTGGTGGAAGTGCTCGCAAGCGGCATTGAGAACGTAAACAAACGTGAGGAAGGTGCGGAGGAATACGAGCTAAGATCATGTTCAACATCGCACAGAGTCTGCTCACCGAGTATTTCCTCGCTAATGTGCGGTTACGACTCCACGTTGTCATGAGCTGTGGTACTGCTTTGCTGCCCTCTACCTGTCATGTGTTTGCAGTACACTGATGATTGGCCTGGGAGGAGCTCGTCACACACCTGCAAGCAATCTCACCTGGATTACGTATGCCCTGGCATTGCACTCACCAGTTGCCAGATTGTTTCCTGACCAACGCCTGTTGCCTGCTCCTCCTTGCCTTGCACGCCTTACCTTACCCTTACCTTTCTGGTCCTCTCCACCTGTATTGTTAGATTGTTATTCCCCTGCTTGGCTTCTTTCAGCAGTGGCGTTTTGTGTTTGTACTTTGTTTTTGGTTCCTGCCTGGTTCTTGGCAGCCACCTTGTAAGTACCCACGTTTTTTCTGTTTTCAGCAGTGATTTTCATTTTGTATTCTTCTCCTGCTAGTTCCGTGGTAGCAGCGCTTTTTGTCTAGTTTGTTTTTTTCCTTACCATTTTTTCCCGTGGCTAGGCCTGGTGATTTTTGGTTGCACTTTGGCTTTTGTGTTTGCTGTTTTGTATTTTTTTAACTGTATTATAATAATCTTTTATTACACGGACTTCTGCCTCTCTGCATCTTGGGTTCCTACTGCTGGCGTTCCGTCAGTCTGTGACACACATCACCCACAGTAACTGACCTTTGGAATGCGGCGGCTTTAATAATGTTTAAAAACCATATTTAGAAAGTCGTAAACAGCTTTTCTATGTTTTAACTATGAAAATAATCAATTTTTTTTAACTTTAGTCCCAACCTTAATACGCCAACAGCAGTGCTCAGTTCCAGCACGGTCTTCTTAAAACCACACACACGCTTCTCTATCGCGATTCACACCAGCAACGCAACACTAGTTTTTTTTTCTTACCATTTTTTCCCGTGGCTAAGCCCGGTGTTTTTTTTTTGTTGCACTTTGTGTTTGCTGTTTTGTATTTTTTAACTGTATTATAATACATTTTTGTTACACAGACTTCTGCCTCTCTGCATCTTGGGTTCCTACTGCTGCATCTATGTGAAGCGCTTTCTGCTTTCTGTGTCACAAAATAAAAAAAGGTACTGTTGTTGTACAGCTACCACGATTATTTGTTTATCTGAGTGTTTTAGCCTTTTTTTGAGGTGGAAAAAGTCACAAATGAGATCTGTTTATTTGTAGGGATGGCTGTTAGCGGTGCTCTTAAAAAATAACAATATTCAATAGTCGACTATGAACAAAATCTAACAAATCAGATTCAACTAAAAATCCTTTAAAAGCCAAAGACAGCCCTAATGACTGGTGAGGCTCTGCCTCCCTGATTGCACGTCACTGATCATGACGGATGCGATGCTTGATGTTAGTTTGTCACCTGCACATACGGTGAGTATCTGGAAGAATAGGAAGGCCACACAGTAAATCAGGAGTGTCCACACTTTTTACACCAATAATACAGCAAAATAGAATATTTTTTTTAAATAGCATAAATTAAAAAGCCTAAGTCTCCGCTTTGTGTTATTGATACAGTGGTACCTCGGTTTTCGTTTCGTAATTTGTTCCAAAAAGTCATACAAAAAACATAACATATGGAAACCAAGGCAATTTTTCCCACAGGAAACAATGTAAATCCAATTAATACCCAAAAATAAATTTTAGAGGGAATAATTTTAGTTTTACATGAAGAAAACGATGTGAAATAATGATGATTAATAAATGGAACTTATTGCCGATGCGAACATATTTATCAAATTGATGGCACTTGCAACTGTCTTTAGCCCCATGGCAGGTTACTTAGCAGTCACGAACAGTGACTCTGCAACGCATAAGGTGCTTTGTTTGGGCACTCGATTTCGCAGGAACGATACAGGACACGGCAAATGGACGAGTGTGTTACGGGCAATATTGTGCGATAACCGAGACAATGTATGAAAACCGAGGCAAACCTTTGGAGAAAGATTTCAATGAAAATCACTTCAAATTTTGCAGCTTCACTATATCACAGTTTTTCAACAATATATCAATAAAATGTCTGTTTTGAGGTAGAATACGGCCTATTACTTGTAAAAAAAAATGCATATTTAAGCAAATGTTACATATTTTTGCCTTAAGCATTTTCAATCATAAAAATGACTAAATTAACTATATACTAATACAGTCGTCCCTCGCTACATCATGGTTCGAATATTGCTCCTTCACTCTAAAATTAATTAATAAATGATTGCTGTTTCATGGTTAACTATGGCCCATTATTAGTAAAAAAAATTATTGAAATACAAGTTATATGTAGTATTCTGGCCACTGGGTGTCAGTAATGACACAAAACATTAGAGACATGACATTTCATGACATTACTGTCACACTGCATGGAGTCAGCCATAGCATGTCTGACATGATAGAGTGAAAAGACGTTCTCCTAATCCGTGTGGAAGTAGTAAGTTTTAAGGTAGTAGGGTGACTATAGGGGTCTTATTTCATATCTACACGGCTCTAATAATGGTAAAAAAAAATGTATTCAGAAAGTCATAAACAGGTTTTCTATGCTGTAACTATGAAAATATTCAGTTTTTTAATAATAATAATAATAATGAATTTGATGTTATAGCACTTTATTAATATTGAATCCTACTTTGTGGAAATTCACTTACCGCGGTCGGATCTGGAACCAATTAATCGCGATGAACGAGGGATGACTGTATCAGGCATTCAGAAGACACATTCAAAGATGTTGTGATGACATTTAGTATTCTACACTGGTCACTAGGTGTCAGTCATGTTACATTGATGAGACAATAGCCAGTGCAGGAAGTGTGTTTACAGGGCTCTAGTAATGTTAAAAACCGCATTTAGAAGGTCGTGAACAGCCTTTCTATGCTTTTCAGTACATCCAGAATGCTGCTGCTCGAGTCCTGACTAGAACCAGGAAATAGTCCAGTACTCAGGTCTCTGCACTGGCTTCCTGTTGCTCAGAGAGCAGCTGTGCTTGTGTATAAGTCTTTTCATGGTCTTGTGCCAAAGTACATCTCTGACATGTTAGAGCCACATAAACCATCTCGAGCTCTGAGAAGTTCAGGGAGTGGTCTCCTGCGGGTGCCCAGAGTCAGGACTAAACACGGTGAGGCTGCGTTTCAGTTTTATGCTGCCAAAATCTTGAACAGTCTTCCAGAAGATGTGCGACAATCAACTTTGGCAATGTTCAAATCCAAGCTAAAAACACTTCTATTCAACTGTGCATATGACAACTGAAAGTATTTTATCTGCACTCTTCATTTTAATCTTTTTTGTTTCCTGGAATCATTTATGGAACTTTACATAATGATTTTAGAATGATTTTATGAAGTGATGTTACCCTTCATTTCTGTAAAGCACTTTGAATTACCTTGTGTATGAATTGTGCTCTATAAACAAACTTGTCTTGACTTGCCGTGCCTTTAACTACAAAAATATTCAGTTTATAAATACGGAATCCTACTTTGTGGAAATTCACTCATCATGGTCGGGTCTGGAACCAATTAACTGCAAAAAACGAAGTATTACTGTAACGTAGTGTTCCGACAAAGATCGTTTTAAACTTTAGTCCCGACCTTAACACACCAACAGCAGTGCTCAGTTCCAGCACCGTCTTCTAAAACTCGCACACACGTTTCTCTATCAATATTTCACACCAGCAAGGCAATGCTTCCTCATTCTCTACCAATACCACTCACGGTCAAGTGCATTCACGAAAACCTGAATTCTGAACATCAGCATTTCAACACAAGCAGGTCATTACACTAAGATCATTTTGTTCAATGAATACATGAATCTTGCATGTAGGATTAACTAGCAAACACCATAGTAACACTAGTCCAACATCGCCACAATCATGTACCAACTATCAATTCCTGCTCCACTCGTGCGGAATGTACTGTATGCACCTAAAGTACTGTAAAATCTGACAGTTTGTTGTGAATTTTCTTTCACATTGATGAATTTATTACTTTGTTATTTTATTTATATTCTTGAATTTGCATGTAACATAATTCCGTAAATTTCTGTACCGGTTCGGGCACCGGCACCTTTCCAAAACAATCAATTTAGCACCAGTAACAGATAATATTGAAAACCCAACCCGAACACAGACCAACTCCAACAACTTGACAAAGCATCCCAATACTTGCGTCCACACGTCCCCACTCACACAAACCAATAAATGATGCAGGGCTTCATGCAGTGCATCTTTCTGCAGGTGAATTTCAAAACACATTTGGACTCATTAAAGCCACCAATTCAAATAAATGGACATATTCTGCACTAGGCACAGAACTTATTGGCTTTTCATTCAGTGCTAATTGGGTTGAAAACTTGCCACACCTGTGTCTTCATCGATGGTGAAGGCGCCCAGTCCGCTGCCTCCTCTGATGGAGTACTTCAACACGCCGTCCCTCCCTCTGTCATCATCCTTTGCGTCGACCACCAGGACACTTGTCCCCGCTCGAGAGTTCTCCTTCACTGAGCCTCTCACGGCAAAGTCAGAGAAGTACGGCGCGTATAAATTCTCATTGACGTCCACCAGCTGGAAAGATGCAACCATTAGGGGAAGAAAGGCAAAAATATCATCAGTTATTGCAGAGAAACACTGATCACATAATGGACATTGTGAATACGTACCTCCACCTCCACATATGTCTGACTGCTGTGGGTGGGCTTTCCCCTGTCTTCGGCCAGTAAGGTGAGGTTATAAAACTGTTGCTTCTCAAAGTCCAGCTCCTTCCTGACTCTCAACACTCCGCTCGTTGTGTCCATCTGCACTCAGTCCCACACAAAACAATAAAAGGAGCATTAAGGACATGCAGCACAGATAATTAACAAGGCAAAAGATCACTGACCTCAAAAGTGCCATTGAAGTCATTGGACAAGGAGTATTTGACTTGACCACCAGGGCCGACATCTGGGTCCTTGGCCTGCACCCACATAATGACAGCCCCTGGCGGGAGGTCCTCTGGTACTCGAGTGCTATAAGTGCTCGGGATAAAGGATGGTGCACAATCATTGACGTCCTCCACTATTATGTTCAAAGTGGTCACAGATGACCTCCTGTTGCCTCTTTCGGCCTTGTCTCTGGCCTCAATCTTCAACGTGAATGTAGGGAAGCTCTCCCTGTCCAAGTGGTTGGCCACAAAAACACTCCCTGTCTCGCTGTCAATGCCAAAATGAGGGACACTGGTCAGCAGGATGTAGGACAACTGTGCATTTTGCCCCATGTCTTTGTCAAATGCAGTGATGGTGATAACCTCAGAACCCACAGGAGCATTTTCAGCGACGAGAGCAGAGAAGGTGTCCTGGGTAAACTGTGGATCGTTGTCATTGGCGTCCTCCACAATGACAGTCAGGAGCCTCCAGTTGGACATCTGAGGGATGCCCTGATCGTAGATGGTGATGTTGAGGAAGTAGCGGTCGGTTCGCTCGCGGTCAAGCGGCTGCAGGACAGTCAGCAAGCCGTTGTCCATGTTAATGGTCAAACAATTCTCTTTGTTCCCGTTCGATATGGAAAAGAGAACACGGCCGTTGAAGCCCATGTCGCCGTCCCGCGCCCTCACCTGGAATACGCTAGCTCCAGGCGCAAGGTCCTCACGGACTAGAATACTTGTTGGCAATGCCTCAAACTGCGGAGCCTGTTTGTTTGTAGAGAAGATGTCAGGACTTCTCTCCTCTTGTCTTGCTTGAGCCATAGCCGAAGCCTTTGACAGCATTTTCTCCGCCATCATCTGGACCACCTGAGTGTCCTTACAGTTAAGCTCCCTGGGTGGCGCTGAGCCCCTCACTACGGATACATTCACAAACATTGGATCAGAGAACATCTCTCCGTCTGTGGCGACTATTTTCAAGTTGAACATCCCACTTTTTAAATTTGCAGCTGCTAATGATCTCTTCAGTGACAAGGCGCCAGACTCTGCGTTCAAATTAAAGTAGTCCAGCTCGTTTCCTGAGACCATCTTATACTTCACCATTCCCAGTTCGTCCATGTCCACAGCCGACAGCGTGACAATTGTCTGGCTGACAGGGAAATCCCGACCTATCATTCCTCTGCATGAAACCCTTTCAAAGACAGGCGGGTTGTCATTTACATTTATCAAACGAACGGTTACGTTGACCTCACTCTCTCTTCTGTAGGGTGAACCCCAGTCTGAGGCCCGCACCGCAAATGAATAGATTTCCTCTGATGACTCAAAGTCCAGGTCTCGTGTGATCCTGACCTCGCCAGTGTCCTGATTTATTGTGAAAGGTAGCCACTGCTGGCCGCTGATTATGTGGGTGATGTAGCCATTCTCTCCTTTATCATCGTCCACAGCGGACACGACAAGAACAACAGTACCGACAGCTAAGCTTTCATTGATGGAAATGTCGTAAAACGGCCGACTGAATACTGGAAAGTTGTCATTAGCATCCTCGATGGTGATTCGGACCTTTGCACTCAGCTGGCTGACAGCATCGAGCACTTCCATCTCCATGAAAATCTGTGATATGCTTGTCAGATGCCTTGAGGTCATAATCACGCCATTTAACGGATTTATATCAAAGTACATTAGTTCTGAGAGGCTGCTGAAGCTGTAATTGACGCTTGTGGGAGGAGGGAATATTCTCACCACCTCTACAAAAGTCCCCGGGGGAGCAATTTCACTCAGCACAACTTCATAAACGTCTTTCTCAAAATTCCCTAATATGGGTTCTGGCTTTGAGACCAGCAAATGAACCGTTTGTGTGTTAGAAAACTTCGGAGGGGCTCCTCTGTCTTTAGCCTGAAAGGTTAGGTTGCAGCCATACGGGTATTTGTCCCAGTCCACCTGTTGTGATGCCCTCACCCAGTACTCATCCCCCAGAGGCGATCGTTCAATCACAAACTGTTCAAATGGATCACCACTAATGATGGACACCCTCTCTATGTACCCGCCTGCCCCCTCATCTTTATCCTTCACCGCCACTTTGGCAACAACCGGGTTCCTATCAGTCCAGGACGGAATGACGGCAAGCGCCCTGAGAACAGGTGCAAACTCATTGAGCTGCATGACGGTAATGACAAGTCTGGCGGTGCTGCTGATGCCGTTGTTGCCGTAGAGCTTCATGCCCCTGTCCACCACCTGCACCTCCAGCTCAAAGCGCTCTTGCTTATCCATCCGGAGCTGGCCTGTTAGTGTGATCACACCACTGGTCGGGTGCACGCCAAAGAGCTCCACTTTGTTCTTGAAGAAGTAGTAAAACTGCCCGTTGGAGCCCATGTCAGCATCCGTGGCCGTCACACGACCGATGCTGGCACCCAGCTGAGCGCTCTCAGATACCACAAAAGAATAGGAGGTCGGGGAGAAAAGTGGTCGCAGGTCATTAGTGTCCAGAACTTTTATATAAACAGTAGCCAGTGCCTCCAGGCCTCCCTGGGCGGATGCCTTGACTGTCAGCGTGTAATTGTCTTGTACCTCCCTGTTCAACATGGCGCCGCTGTTTGTGCGAATGCGGAGGAAACAGAAATCTCCCATCGCAAAGTCCTCAGCGTGGAAGATTCCCTCGCTGTCACCAGATTCAATGGAAAACTGGACTTCAAAGGATGGGGGCGGCGGCCCCAGAACGATCCCCATTTTGACCTCACTGCTGGTGTAGGTTCTTGCTGCGGAGTTCTCAAAGATGGAGGCGTTGTAGGCAGGCCGGGTGAAGAGCAGCAGGCTCTGTCCGGTCCTCGCCTCGGGCAACAACTGGCCATGGAGCAATGGAATGGGGTGGGTGAGGAGAAAGCAAACATGGTGTAAAAGAAGAGGAAGAGGGCGCATAATTCCCCTCAGATGAGGCTTCATGGCTCTTACATCACGCAGTCACCCTGTGAAAGGAAAGCATAACAAAGGGAAACAGAATCTCACTGACTGGCTGAGAATCTGCTTGTTAAAAATTTGATAGAGAACAGTACTAACAAAGACTTTCAGGGGCCCTGCCTGTTACTATAGGGATGTAATGGCATATTCAAGTCTGCACTATTGCATATTTCCGTTCAAATGCAACCAAAAGGCAACATTTGAACAAAGCAAACTATCAAAACAATAAGCAATCTTTGTTACTTTTAACAACATTGTCTAATATTTTTACTCACATGCAAACCTCTTTTTTCTGCACTGCAGTATCAAAAGTTGTGCTTCAAACAAATAAAAGATTAGCAGAAAATATATTCATATGGGCAGCAAAATATTTTTAGCAAAAGGATGCAACAAATGAATATTGACATGCACAGGACTCATGAATACATCACATCCATTCTCACCTACTTATCAGCAACCTGCCTAATGAAGACAGTCTGCTGCTTAATTGATGGATTTTTCACTTTGGGCGCCCTACCTTTGTGGAATGACCAAAAAGTGCATCCATCCTCTCTGCAACAGGAATCTTCAAAAAAGCTTACAGGAGGGGGAAAAGTCTTTAATATCTGCTGGAAATCCACGATCACATCATAGCATCCTGCCGGGAGGCAGTTGTCTAGAGAGCCGCAGCCATCCTCGTCAAACTAAACAGCAATTGTCCCAGTTTTCAAGCCACCTGCGTCCTGCGAGCTTCAGACGAAATGGAAAAACAACCACACTCTGACTTCGCTTTGTGACGCTTCAGTCCAAGATTCATCAACACTAGGAAAAAGAGGAAAAGGCTTTGCGCAAGTTTTTTTGGGAGCGTCCAGCATCAGTTGCCGCCGCGCTGGGACCACTGATGGAGCAGGCAGTGGGCTGGGCGAGAGCCGACCTTTGCCGAAAAAAGCCGAGTGTACCCGGAAGTAAGCGAGGGTATTCGTGTGTAACGCTGTGCGGCATCCGCTGTCTTATTCCCTCTCTCTGTCTCTCCCAGCTTTCAAGTCTTCACATTTAGCCAGCGATTAAAGTTACTTTAGCTGCCGTAATGTCTGTTTTATGCTACAATAAGGGATGTGGGCAGCGTTTCGATCCTGAAAACAACCCGGACGGTGAGTAGCTAACGTTGCTATGTGGGCTAACAAGCTAGCTGATCATCTGGAATATTCTGCAGGCCCCTGCTCGCCAACACGAGTCTTATCAAACTTACTACGAACTGTGCCAATTGTTTTACTTCATTAGTTAGCTTATCGTGTCTGACTGTTTTTAAACCTCGCGTTTTTGCTAGCTAGGTTAGGACTAGGTTAGCAACTTTGCTGTACGTTGTCCCGCACAGAAAAACATATTTTTTTCGTTATTACTTCCTTTTTACATTGAACAACAACATTAATGACCCCTGTCACTAGTACGTTCTAGAAGCTAATTAGCCGTAAACAACGAACGGACTATAACAATAGCACAGATTCTTCACTTAGGACACGTGCCATGGTCTTAAATATAATCTTACTTCCACTTAAAGTCTGTATTGTTTACATGTTTTAAATATTCATGTCCCAAGTTAATAGGATGCAATACAAGAGATGCTCTATGTTGAAAGACAATGTTAGAAAGGATTTCATTTGACAATTAGTTTATTGCGCTTGTACAACTGTACTGTGTTACACTGAGAGCTGGCAGCCTGTGTAGAGGGTCATCTTTTCGACTGATGTACACTCGTAAAACACATTTTGTTTGTGCAGCTGTTGGTTTGTGAAGCGTTTAACTGAGTTGAAATTGTATTTAGATATCGGCCTGTGTCTCTCCTTTCCTGTGATTAGAAACGTTGCGTCCAACAGGAGAGCTGGTCTTCATTTTCAGATATATTCAGTGCAGGACACGCGCCTAATTTCCATTTTAATTGCATGCCACTTTTCATCACAGCAGAGTACATTGGCATTACCTTAAGGGCTGATGGGAAAGGAACAGTTTGAACCATGTTGAAAGGAAATTGTTGCTTCTTAAGGTCACCCAACCAATTTGCTAGTGTCTCTTTGTTAAGGCATTTTTTTTTCTCTCTTAGTTAAACTTGTATTTTCTTGCTGCAGACGGCTGCACGTACCATCCAGGCGTCCCAGTATTCCACGATGCACTGAAGGTAAAACCGTCTTTAAAATGTTGCCTCATGACCTCCTTCATCTAAAACCTCAGACTCCTCCCCCAGGGATGGTCCTGCTGCAAGAGAAGGACAACCGACTTCTCAGACTTCCTTAGTATCGTGGTAAGCTTTTGTTCCACATTCGACCCGGTCGCTCACATTGTCTGCTAGCGCCGTCACTCGCTTCAAAGCAGTCGCTGTCTCCCACCCCAAAGGGCTGCACTACAGGCCCCCACAACAAAGAGAAGCCCCCGGAGCCAGTGAAACCAGACGTGACCTCGTCGGAAGGGAGGAAAGACGCGGATGAACAAAAAGCAAAGTTTAGCGAGTACATCATCTCCGCACCAAAGCCCCAGGAGGCCATTTGCAGACCGAGGTTGTACAGTGTGCTATCTTTTTGTCTTAGCTTCAATCAATACAGTGCATGTCCACATCTCTTGGTCGAAGCAACACACAAACCATTTTAGAGAAAGTGTGAAGCAGCAGTGCGTTATTGATTGACAATACACACTCACCTACGACAGTATGTTGTGTGTGTGTTTCTTGTGGTGTGGAGCCGTGCTGCATCACATGACAAATGGTAATTGTGTGGCTGCTGATGACATGAAATCAAATAATACATCTCTATCTGCTTGATCTTGCAGTGCTGACGAGCCTGTGGTGAGGTTGCACCATAAAGTGTCCGCCTCTCTCAAGCAAGCTCTGGAGAAACTGAAGCTGACAGACAACTCAAATGTAGAGAAACAAGGTGGTAACTCAGTCATTATGAACTCAACAAATAATAGGAAGACCACCTGGTAAATCGGGGCTGTCCACACGTTTAACATAGTTTATACAGAAAAATTGACCAATTTTTTTAGATGGCATAAAAAAAATAATTTCCACTTTGTTATTTGTACAGAGAAACTTTCTTCTGTAATTTGTTCCAAAAAGTGAAAACTCAATTGTACAAAAACCGAAGCAATTTTTCCCTTAACAAATCAAGTAAATCCAATGAATCCCTTCCAGACACCCAAAAATAGTAACAAACATACATTTTATCGAGAATAATTCTACTTTTACTTACAGAAAACAATGAGAAATAAATATGAATGATGAATGAAATGGATAAATTAACATTTAACGTCACTTTTCTCTTTTTTTCTTAGCCGGGATGGAATTTATTGTGCATCCTGGTGGTCAGGCATACGCCATTTTCAGACTTTTTAATGAGTTATTTCTTGAATATAATAGTGTTCCTCACCTTCGTTATCAAAGTTCAGGCAATCTGTAAAAAAAAAAAAAAAAAACAAAGTTTGACGGTATTAGTGTGATTGCTTGTGTGATTATGGTCAACATTTCAACTTTTTTGTCATAGGATCTTGTAACCTTTTATATTTGTATTTTTTTATTGTGGCCATGATACAGTATGTAATCCTCCGCAATGCGTGCCATGTTTAATTTTATTTTTGGAATAAACCGCAGGTCGCTAGAAATGAGCAGCGTGCCACACCTTGGACACCTCAGCAGTAAATAAAGGGCATTTTTCTTGTTTTTTTAAGACAGTTCTCTCTCTCCACCAATCCACACACTAGCCACGCCCCTTTATTTACCAGAGGAGTGAGTCCACCCAAAAATGTGGACTGCTCAATGGACACAGGCCTCGTTCTTTATCCTTTCGCGTACAGGAATGGCACCTTGACGGGGACTGCTGGGAATTTGTCTCCTCATTGCCCGTTTGTGTCAGAGTACTTCAGTAAAAGTTTGATGCTGATGCTTTCCAACGCTGTCAGTTACTTCTAGAAGCTTTTAGAGGTTTTTGTCAGCGTGTTGACTGCTGTCTCTGCAGAAGAAAACGACGGCAAGGTCAGCATCGGTACGGCCTGTAAAAATGGAGGATGCACAAAAGTAGGTGAACGTTTTACTGTGTTATCCGTTGTTTTGAATGCTTTTAGTGTGTATTTTTAAAGTTTTTAAAGCTCCACCTTAGCAAATTAGCCACCTTATTTGAAGCTCACCTTTCTTGTCTGTTAGAGTTATGATGGCCCGGCAACGGATTCAGACGTGTGCTCATTCCACTCGGGATTCCCAATCTTCCATGAAGGGTCAGTGTTGTTGACTTTTAACTTTGAATTTGTTTTTTTTATGTGTTTTGGCGACAAACGTTTTAAATCATGTCCAGGATGAAGTACTGGAGCTGCTGCAAGAAGAAAACCTCCGACTTCAACTCTTTCCTCTCCCAGGTGGGATGCACTAAGGGCTCGCACTTGTGGAAGAAAAAAGAGGAGGTAGGTGTCGGAAGGAGTGTTCTGGCCCCATCTAGTGTTGTAAGGTAAAAACTACAACCAAAGTGGACTTTACCATGCAATAATGTTAATGCGAAAATTGTGCTTTTAGGGCAAGAAGGTGGTTCCGTGTCGGTTCGACTGGCATCAGACTGGCTCGCAGGTCATCATCTCCATCTACGCCAAAAATGGCATGCCCGAGCTTAGCTACGTGGATGCCAACAGTACCACAGTGAGCGACCCTGCACGCCGCTTGTATCAAAACCGTTGTAGTTGCCAAGCGAACACGCCTCTGTTGTTTTCAGCTCAACATCCACGTGGTCTTTGAAAGGGAGAAGGAGTTTGAACAGAAGATCAGCCTGTGGGGAGTAAGTTCATCAGAAATGAGCTTGGACGTTGACTGCATATAAACCTTATCAACGCCATCGCTTTCATCTTTGCAGGTAATCGATGTGAGCAAGAGCGTGGTCAACATGATGGCAGCCAAGATCGAGATTGCCATGAAGAAGTCCGAAGCCATGTCGTGGGCACGCCTGGACCTCCCTCCACCCGTGGCCTCGCCAAAGGAGGACCAGAAGAAAAAAGAGGACGACAGTGACGAAGAAAACGAATGATGAGGAACGATGATGTAAAAACTTTTAGGTGAATCCAAGGTGGTACACTTCCAGGTGGAAAAAGCCATCATGAAACTTTCTCGACTTTCCCATCCTTTGCAGTCAAAGCACTTCAGCTTGGTGCTCATTATTGGTCCATGTGTCAGGAATACGTCAGTATTTGTTTTTTTTACATGGCTGAAGATCACATGACCTGCATTGGAGTCACATGTTGGCGAGTGTGACATCAGTGCTGGAGGACCATCTTAGCATCTGGACATTTTTACTTCTTTGACTTTATGCTGCTTAAATGTTCTTTTCTTGCATTCCAGCCCAGATTTTATGAATTAAGAATTAATGATTACACTGTTCAACCCATCACAATATAATTGTATCATCATGTCTTCACGTGTTTGACACTTCATTCTCAATAAAGTGTTCTAAGACTTAAGATAGTTCCAAGTGTTTTATGTGGCATGTGTACAGTATATCATTAACCTCGTGGTTTCAGCTTATTCTCGCTCTCTCCTCCGGATGGCAGTAAAGAACTTGCAGGTTTCGACAAAGGCAAAGTACTCCTGTAATGTCACCTAAGGGCGCTCATTAGAAGTGAGGACTGGAACACTAAGCACACAAAGTCAGAGAGAACGTGTCAAAATTAAAACATCTTGACCTCTTAAATCACAGGTCAAACTCAAGGCTGTGGGGCTAGATGTGGCCCATCATATTTTATATGGCCCACGAAAGCCTCGGAATAATGTGTGTGTCAATCATGCACTTCACTTTTTTCCTACGAAATGCATTCTTTCATTTTGACAGAAACATTGTACTGTGTGCAGCGCTTCTAAACTTTAATATCAGATCATGCAACAAGATATTCTCACTTCACTTCTCATTTCAAAGCGCGTTAGCCAACAATTTGTTAGTAAAAACAGAATAATTCAATACATGGGAAATTGTGTAATAATATCATGAGGTTATGTTCATACTTCTATTTATTTATATTGACAACTGCAAGTAGCCCTCTGAGGGCAGCCATAACTGCTGATGCACTGAATGAAAACGACGTCGACACCCCTGCATTAACAGCTGGGCCATTTTGCTTGAGAAAATACATATCCAAAAGAAAACAAGTTGTTCTCTGCATGTACAAGGTATACTGTACATGGATGGAAAAGGAAAGGGGAGACTTCGATCCTCACTGTAAATGTAAGAATGTAGATATTTGCTACTGGATAAGTGATTGTTCAGTGAGTTTTACTCGTAGAGGGATTTTTTGTTGTTGTTAGCTTTCAAGCTAGGCTAAGTTTCCCGCTTTAGTTTTTTGTTTTATGAAATTATTCAACCATTTGTTAGTCTTTGACACTTGTCCGCTTAAGGGCTTGTGGTTTGAATTGCCTTGTTCTGTCTTGTTCTGTTACATTTAGCTTTTAGCTGATGTGCCTAAAGTTCCATGGACGTGTTTGTACTGATATTGAGCGTTCATCATAGCAACTCAGACACAACCCAGTATCTTTTTTTAAGGTTTTTTTTGTTTTGTTTTTTATACATAACTCCAATAATAAGACTTGTTCATTACAGTGCCACTAACACAGCAGTTGTGTTAATGTGATTTGCAGTGGATTTTATACAATGTAAAAATCCAAACACTTAAGTCGACACTGACAAGCAGACAGCAAAAGAAAGTCCCTCAGGGGTCTGTGAATGTGACTTTTTCATCTAATGTGGGTTTGTGCTTGTGTGTATGTATACAGCGATGGGATGTTTTATTGACTGTGAAGGCAGTGTGAAATCCTTTAAAACAAGGGTGTCAAACTCGTTTTCATCACATTTATGACTAGCCTCAGAGGGCCGCTTAGTTATGCTGGATCCTATCCCAGCTGACTTTGGGCGAGAGGCGGGGAACACCCTGGACTGGTTTCCAGCCAATCACAGCTGCCAATATATACGAATAGAAATCTATAATCACCTCATGATATTATTACACAATTGCGCATGCATTTGATGATTATATTTTTCCTAACAAATTGATGGATAACTTGCTTTGAAATGAGAAGTCAAGGTGACAAGCTGATATTCAAGTATTTATTTTTGAGAACAAAAAAATGCATGGAGTAACTTGTTGCATGATCAGATAATATTCAGGTTTAGAAGAACTGCACACAGTACATCCAAAATGAAAGAAGAAATACAATTAGAAGGAAAAGGTGAAGTGCATTATTGACACACATTATTGGCGGGCCACATAAAATGATTTGGCGGGCCAGGTCTGGCCCCCAGGCCTTGAGTGCTTTAAAACACGTTCATCCCACCAAGTGATAAATGTCACACATCTTTATTGTAATACCAACTTGTAGTTTTGGGGGTTTTTTTTTTAGTACAACGTAATTTTTGAATTGTTCTGAATGACGCGGCCGCTGGAAGTAAAGCATGTCCTCACATGGCCATTTGGTAGCTGCGGACTTTGCTGTTTTCCAAACCGTCCTCCCTAATAAGCGGCTGCCTCTCGTGGAAGGTGAATAACCTTTTCCAACGCCACTCACTAAGCTGTCGCCATCCCAGAACCGGCCGCTTGACCTTTAGCACCGCCGCAGCCACGCTCACCGACACACATCCTCCACAGAGGCCTGCTAGCAGTAGCCAGGGCCAGACGTCCTGCAGCTGCTCCAAGTAGGGACGCATGGCCTCAGACAGACGCTGGGCTGCAGAGGACATGGGAACAAACATGTTCATGTCAGAAGAATTCTCATTAGAACTTTTACTCCACCCCAATTTTTCAAAAATTAAAACTTTATTTAGTTTGTTTCTCATAATATTACGACTTTAAAAAAAAAACTAACTTTTTTTTAATAGTTCAACTCTATGCTAGTAAAATTATTATTTTTGTGTCATAATAGTACGAGTTCTCATGAAATTGTGACTTTTTTTCTCGTTAGAATACAACATTTTTCTCTTAATATTTCCACTTTTCTCTTGTAAAAATTTAGCTTTTTTCCCATTTCTGTTGTTTTTGTTTTCTTTTTAATTTTCCAACTATTTCTTTTATTTATTATCTAGTTAATATTCTTTTTGTATTATTATGACTTTATTCCAATATTGTAACTTTGCCCCTATCTAATTTTACAAAAATTACAACTTTATTTAACATTTTTATTGTATTTTTTTGTTTGTTTCTCATAATATGACTTTTAAAAAATAGATGTTTTCCTTACCATTTCAGCTTTATGCTTTTAAAATGACTTTCTTTTTCCTCATAATATTAAGACGTTATTCAAATTCTTACTTTTTCTCACTAGATTACAACTTTTTTCTCTAAATTTTTGCTGTTGTTTTTTTTATATATATATTTTTAAAACTATATTTTTAGAATCTGCCACAGGCCACACTTTGGCCACCGCTGGTTTGGTACATGTATAGTACGTTTCCCCCGCATTTTAGAGTCAACAAACTACCACGTATGTTTTTGTAAACATCAAATCAGTTTACAATATCATCCATAAAGACTGAAGACAACTTTGAGTCTTGCGTGCATGCACAAGTGCACTTTTCGCACTCCTCAGCCAACCTAACATGTTTTTTTCGTAAACAAAGATACTTCCGTCATCGAAGTGTATTTTTAAAGGTCTTCAGTGTAAATGTTGAAGACGACTTAGTCCTCAGTGACCCTAATGTACATGTTTTTGTATACGAAAGAAAATTTCAAGGTGTTAGCGCACGCACCGTATTTTTCAATGACACTCGCTTTCGTACTCAAGTGTTTTTTTAAACGTCACAGCAAATTTAAGCCTTTTCCACAAACCGAATGTATAGTGTTTTTTTGCAACATCAGAAGATATTTTTGCCTCCCGTAGGTATGTGTCTTTATAAACATCAAAGACAACAAAATATCAAAGACAATTCAGTGTTGAAGGCAACGAAGGCGACTTACTGGCATCCAGCAGACGGGAGTACTCGTACCCCAGATCTTTGCTGGATGTGAAGTATTCTATGTTTCTGTGCAGGGGCAGGAAGGGAACCATGTAGTACCCGCTGTTGTGCCCAATCGGGGCGTTAGAAGATGGATACTGGGATGGGTCGGGGCTATGCCTCCTGAGCCATTCCTCGTAGAGGCTTACATGGGGGGGAAGAAAAGCACATTAGCGTAGTGCCAGTTTGCGTTGGCGTTTATATGTCTCACCTGTCAACAAAGGCGTGGTGCAGAAGGAATATGGGGTCGTTGGCAGAACCCTGCACTGAGGACATAGAGCCGTTCATGAAGACATGGAGGGCAGCATGCATGCCCATACGAGTGCTGCTACCCAATCCTGTCTGGGGGTCCCCGAATCCTACAAGATGGCCAGCATACGGGGTTTTAAACAGGGTCCTTTTACGTTTATGAGAGGACTCCTGCCTGTCTGACCTTCCATGGTGTTCCTAAAGCTCATGTTGGCCGTGCGGTCCATGGCGCCCGAGTCGTAGTTGGCCAAGCTGAGGGTGAACGCCACGTCGGCGGAGGTCGGCAGCCGCTCCACCACATTCCGGTTGTGATTGCCTGGGTTACGTCGCAACAGACCCTCCGCCCTAGCGTCGCACAGGACACCCCGGTCGTTGTAGTCCTGCGCTTGGGAACACAGCACCTGGTGACGCAGAGAGCGAGTACCAAAATGAGTCTGGGACATTTAGATTCATGGAAACTGTCAACATTTTGTAGAAATCAAGTTGTTTTTGTGTAATACTAACAAAAAGCCCAACAAACAGACAATGATAAATTCTTTTATTTACCCTCCAAGACGAGAAAATAGAACCAGGACTGAGCAAACTGGAGTCCTGGGTGCTCCGGCCTCCCATCAACTCGTCCGTGCACACATCACATCCTTGGGCGTCCCTCCAGTCCCAGTATGGAATGGAGAAGCTGCCGTCCCCAACCAGCTTCCTGATCTCGTGCTCCCAGTGCAGCAGGTAGACGCGATGCCAAGGGAGGAATGCCGGCGCCCAGTGGGCAAAATCCACATCAGCCCACACGTTGCCCGACCCGCCCAGTAGAGCATCATGGGACACGTAGTAGTGCATCCACACGAATACATCATACACAGACACATTGGCGAACATGGGGTTGGAGCCGTTGTCCATCTCCTGGTAGGTCCCCGTGAGGACCACGTAGTCGCTACTGACCGTCTGTTTGGCCAGGTTCAGGTAGGACACCAGTCTGATTCTCTCCCCTCGGGACAAGTGGAATATGTTCCTCCTGAGGGTTTGCCTCTTCTCGTTGCAGTTCTCCCCAAAGTAGCCAAACTTGCAGTCCCCACAGTTGAAACCCATGAAGTTACCTGTGCACTGGCAGGTGCGGTTAAAGAAGACCAGTGGCCACTTTTCCCGGTCGTCCACCCCTCTGTAGGGGTACTGGGGGCCGTCCGGGGCATCCGACATCTCCACATCTTGGCAGAAGCCCCGACCGGAGCTGGCCCCGCAGGCCGAGCCGTCCCCTTCCCAAGATGGGCAGCACTCCTTGGTGAGCAGGGCTTGGCGGGTGGCACATGGGCGAGGGAATTGTTGAAGGGAGGGCGCCCAAATGAGCGTGAAAGTAATGACAGCGAGGCGCCACATCCCCATCCAGCGTGAAAGTCTTACAAGAAACGCCGCCACGCTTTCATTTGTCAAGGCTTAAAGTCTTCTGTGCTGAAACCTCTCCTTTTTGTTGAGCCGGTCACATGCCGCTTAACCCTCAGGGTGAGGCTTAATTCACACGGGGGGCACAGGAGGGCACTCACTCAGCCAGAATTGATTGGCAATCAAGGCACACATTATAGTTCAATTCCAAAAGTGAAACTCTTATATTCAATAGATTCACGACACAATATTTCATTGAATGATTATTACTCAAATTCAGTATCACACCAAATGTTCGCATTCATCAAAAAAATGAACTGCAAAAACTTCCTGAGCTTTTAATTGGTGACTTTGTCTTAACTGAACTCCTGAAATCCAAGACATTTTGTACCACATTCTAGTCTGCGATGCGCAATAAGGATGTGCTTTGTGTGTCAAACAACCCATGATCACGTCCCCCCCAAACAACTCACTGAACAAAGACACGTACTGACCCCACAAGACAAAGCAAATGGCAAAGTGTTACTCCCGGCATTATGGGACGGCCATGGGATTGAACGAGAGGCACCATAAACAAAAATGTTGCGCCTACTCCTTTTGTAAATGTTATTTTCAGCCTGTGGGTGGGTCATATGACCCTGCAGGACACCTCCTGCTGTCCACACGTGGATTCCACAAACAAAGGCTCCAAATAAAAGACCTAGTTAAGTCGTAAAAGATGTCTTCCCGAGGCATCAGAAGGCATTTGACAACATCTGGACCACAATCTTGAGTTCACAAAGTTTTAAAAACACCACCACCAACAGTCAAAACAGTCAAACCACTGATCAATGACATGGTCATACACTACCAGTCAAAGGTTCGGATACACTTCCTCATGCTAGCGAATGAGAAAGTGTGTCTAAACTTTTGACCAGTGGTGTATGTCCACACAAGACACTTCCTGCTGTCACCGTATTGGCCGCATGGATTCCACAAACAAAAACACTTAGGTGAGGTCGCATCCGAGTTTCTGCTCCAGGCAGAAAAATGCAACCAGTCTATGATGGTTCTCTTTGGGAGAGAGTGAAGAACACAAGATCTCACTTGACTGCATTTTTAGGCCATTACTATTATTTCTATTTTGTATATAATGTATAATGCAGGGCTGTGTCATATCTTACTTTTCTTATTTCACCCAAAAGCTGATACTGTCATAAATTAAAAACACAAGTAATACTTTTTCACTGGTCAAAGATCCACTATATGACAGGAGCACACTACTGTTTTTGGGTGTTTTGCAGGAATCTTTTGAACTGAATTCGCATGCCCGTCTGATTGTTATTCCCGGGCCTGATTTTGCCCTCGTGCCACCGGCAGTTGAATAGCCCTGTCTTTTCGATCCAGGCAACGAGCAGAACGCAAGAGTGTTGCCCACTAGAGGGCGCCACAGGACCGTTTTCATGTCAATCAGCCTGCCAGGTAATTCATCTGTCCGCTTGCAACAATAGACGAGTCAACCAGTATTTGATAACTCATAATGAATCACCACATCTTCACTCGCTCAGGTTACATTTGAAATGATGAAAATACCTTAATATTAAAGTAATAGTACTGTATTTTATCTGCCTTTTTGCCAGCTGTGATATATGATTTACTTGGCTGCACGCTGGATGAGTGGTTAGCATGTTGGCCACACAGTCAAGTCAAAATCGTTTCTTTCATACTGCTGCTCAGGTTTTTTGAGATCTGCGTGTAGGTCATATTTCTGCAGTATAGTGGATTTTTACACATTTATATAAATACCCACTGTACATATATATTCATTCCGTTCAGTAAATAACATTCATTCATTTAATCAAAGCTTACGCGCAGTGCGGGTAAAAGTTTATTTTACACTAGGGTGTAAAATAAAGTTATGCACGGTGCTAGTGAATACGTTGTACACTTGTAACGGATGCCAGCCTGTGAAGCTGCGCGAGTGTACGTTGGTAAACCTCACTTCCTCTGCCTCGAGAGCTGCGCTGACACGCGGCCGACAATCCGGGCTTTTAGTCGTGTCGTCAGCGCCCTCGCCTCGTATTACGAAGGTCCTGTGTTCAAGCCCCGGTGCGGACAGTGCGAAACAGGGCGGGTTACACACTGACTGTTGTGCGCCTAGCCCCGCACACCTCTCTTGCGCACCATCATGGTGGACTTTCAGCGCCATAGCGCCAACATTCTGCTCCCTTCATTTGCGATGATACACAGACCCAATCATTTAGCGTCCCTGGTAGCATGGCTCCTTTCGGGTCCATTTACGCATGCGCATCACGTTACGAACAAATCGCCACGCGCCAAAAGGTGTGATGGGGTGGCTGACCGGTAAGTTAAGTTTGAGCCTGTAATAATAAATTCTTTGCTTAAATGATTACGTTTTATAGCCTCCATTTTAACTCGGAATCTGGATGGCAGTCGTCGTTCGTCCACATTAATTTTGTGTTCTACCGCATATATTCGCCATTGTAACGAGTGGTAGTGTGCTGTATTTACAGTAAGTTGCCGCTGCGCCGTCTGTCGGCTGGACGTGTACACTACACCCAAGTAAAGTCAGCTGCTAGACGAGGACTGAACCATTCTCATTAATTGTTAATGCTTTGGCAGGGTGTGAAACCTATTTTCATGCGAGCCGCCTCGTCCTCCAGAGTTAACCGGCAGAGCTACCCGCGTGCAGCCGTGTGGGAGTGGGCGGGGGACGGGGGCGGTGCAGCCAGGGACGGGAGGCTGTATGGTTCAGTGTTGGTGATGATGTTGCAGCAGTAAGTTTAATGTGCTCCATCAAGAAGGGACGGATGATGAGCAGTTTGCTGCAGTCTGTGTGTGAACTCTTTTAGTAAAAACAAAAAACAAGTTCCTGTGATGGAGATGGTCTCACCAGCTTCTTCCTGGCTGCTGCAGGCAAACAGGTAGGCTGAAAGAAAGTTGGAGGGTGAATGATTCAGAGGTTTTTTATATGTTGCTTCTGCTGTATTTACTGCTGTTCTAGAACATGGCTGTGTTACGTATGTTAGGTAATGTGCTTTACAGTTGCTGTTAAAAGTTTACATCCACTCGTCATGTGGGCCCTTCATGATTTATTTGAAAGTTTTTTTCCAAGGTGGAATGATTACACTAAGTACATATTCAATGGTTTTTAAAAACAATAATTGTGTGCACAGTTTTTAATAATTTGGGGGGGGGGGGTCTTTCTGTAATTGGTCAGAATTATACATACAGGCTCAAATGTATATTCTATACAGTAAATTAAATCTTATTATAAGTGGCACTAAAGGTTCCAGAATGTCTTTTGACTTGACAAGGCCAAGCACTATTAACTTCTTGCTCACGATCATAGCACTCTTTGCTTGGTCCAATACTCAAAACAACGGGGCTGTCCAAGGAAGTCAGCCAGATCCATTCTGTCACCCTCAGATAAAAGGAAATTGGTCAGGATGTTCAGTAACCCTATAAAACATTTGTGCACTATGCTGGCACCATTCCGGGAAACCAACCCCTTTAAATGAACCAAATCTGCAGAGAAGAGTGGTTCAATAGCCTGATCGAAGCTTCTTGATGGCTACAAAAAGCATCTGGTCATGTGAAAATTGTTAAGGAACATTGAAACAAGTACTAGTGAGGGTGCGTGCATATATTTGGAAAAAAAAACTGTACTGCATCAGCTTCTGTAGATGTGACCCAGCCTGCACTGTTGAAACAACAATGCAAATAATAATATGATGAACATGAATCAGCTGCTTTCACAAATCAGATACAAAAACAATGAGCCTCTTTGTTTACAGAGACTGATCCATAACCCACACACCTGCTGGACTTGTGCCAGCCAGGTCTTCAAACATGGAGTGTTAAACATACAGTATCAGACGTAGAGTATACAGCATCTCACTCACAGCTCAGTGCATTATTGTCAGGCAATTGGATGACAAAAATCTCAAGTCTGTCCAAATTGTTCATGCAGCAAGGTTTTTTTTTCTCCGCAGTCCCATCTGCTGGATCTAAGTCACTTCTAAATCATTTCCCTGTCTTAGCACTTAGACTACACAGACACTTTTATCCAGATCTGCACACAATGTTTCCTTTGCCCATATGTTACCCCGTAACTAAGTGTCATATAATTGATCGTTTTGGGAGTTTTTCAGGGAAATCAACAAAGGATGAAAAAACCCGCCAGGCTGGAGGTGATAAATCCCGTAAATGTGCGCCTCCCACATTCCAGTATTAGCGACAGCCCTGCTTCATTCCTTTGCCAGACTCATCTTCAGCACCATGGACAGCAGTTCAGCGATAGGACAGTTCCTCCCTCATTGAAATTTTAAGATCAGTTGAAAAACTGCAACAATTTATATCTTGCGCTGTTGGATCTGAAGGAGGTTCTAAGTAGAGCTTCAGAATGCAAAAAGAAGAAATGGGAGTAAGACAAAAAAAAATGGGTAAGCAATTGACTGCAAATAAGCATTAAAGTGGAATAGGATGTTCATCAGCTGATCAAAAGTTTAAGACCACAGAGTTAAAAAGCAAAATCTTGTCAAAAATGTGGATTGAATGTGATTTTCTGTCAGGTATTCACACTGTCATGATCTCTTGATGGCAAAGGCAAAAAAGCTTTCTCTCTTTGAACACAGTGAGATTGTTGAGCTGCATAAGCAAGGCCTCTCACAGCGCGTCATTGCTGCTGAGGTTGGACGCAGTAAGACAGTCATTTGACACTTCTTCAAAAATCCTGAGGGTTATGGAACAAAAAAGCCAAGTGGTAGACCCCAAAAAAAATGTCACCGGCCCGGAGCCGGAGGATTCCATTGGCTGTCCATCAAGACAAAGAACCATCCTTAGCCCAAATGAGGGTTGTTACCGGTGCCGAGTGCAGTCCAATAGCCATCAGACAGCATCTGCGAGAGAAGGTTTTTAAGAACAAAAAATGCCACAAAATAGCCCATTTGAAATTTGCATGAGAGCACCAAACATGGGACATTGAAAGGTGGAAGAAAGTTTTATTCTCTGATGAGAAAAAATGGAACCCTGATGGTCCTGATGGCTTCCAACGTTACTGGCATGACAAGGAGATCCCACCTGAGATGTTTTCCACACAGCACAGTGGAGGGGGCGCCATCATGATCTGGGGTGCTTTTTCATTTTTTCCAATGGAACAATGGAGCTTCAGGTTGTGCAGGGGCGTCAAACGGCAGCTGGCTATATGTGGAGATTCCTCATGACTGAAGTCCCTCGTCTGTATAAGCTCACCCTTTTGGGCCTTCCTGCGTTTTCCCCTGATCTAAATTCAATTGCGAACATTTGGGGATGGATGGCAAGGGAAGTTTACAAAAATGGACATCAGTTCCAGGCAGTGGATGCCTCCTGGAAACACAGGCATCAAGCATGCCCAAGCCAATTTTTCAGGTGATTAACAAGAATGGCGCTACTCATTACTGAGCCCTTTTCTGAACATTTTATTTCTATTTTAGGGGGGCTTTGAGTTTTCTGGAGCTGTGGTCTTAAACTTTGGATCAGCTGATGCCCAGGCTATTTCACTTTAATGCTGGTTTGCAATAAATTGCTTTAGTCAAAACATTTTTTTGTCTCACTCCCATTTCTTTTTTTTGCATTTTGAAGCTCGACTTAGAACCTCCTTAAGATCCAACAGTGTAAAATGTAAATTCTTAAAATTTTTCAAATGTTGATCAGGAGTGTATGTTTATTCAAATGTTTGACATCTAACCTTTCCTCCATAACTTTGAATGGTACCAGTGAACCCACATTCATGGCCAAGCGCTCGTGTGGACTCTGAGGCGGTGCAAGATGGCGGGAGGAATGAAGTGGAATGTCAGGTTGGTGGAGATGTTTGGACTTTACGTGCAACTGCTCGCCATGAGCCTGCTACTGGGAGTAGAGCTTAGCCGGCTGGGCCACAGTGATCAGGTCGGGGTCAGCGCCCAGAACAACGAAAGGAGGGTTCTGGCTCACATCCCGGGTGACATCATCATAGGAGCCTTGTTCTCGGTCCACCACCAGCCGCCTGCAGACAAGGTTGGTGCCGTGAGGTTTTCACTTGCTGTTGACTTTCAGGTGTAAACTTTGCATGCCACGTGTGTCAGGTGCACGAGAGGAAATGTGGCGCAGTGCGCGAGCAGTACGGCATCCAGAGGGTGGAGGCCATGATGCACACGCTGGATCGAATCAATGCGGACGCCAGCATCCTCCCGAATATCACTCTTGGATGTGAGATCAGGTAAACTATTCGTCTCTGTCCACATTAATTAAAACACATGTTCAGGCTGGAAAGCGCATGTCAGAGCACCAGGTGCTGTTATAACCTCAAACATAAGACAGTTTTACTTTTATTGGAAGCCTGGAAAAAGTCATTACATTTCCAAATAGTCATCCAGATTTGATTGTAAAATAATTTGATTGAAAAAAAACTGTTAAAACTTTAATTCTTTTCACCAGAAGCGAAAAATGTTGCCAAAATAGAGACGTATAAATTAAAACCATGTGATTTGACGTACTACTCTGGGATGTGGTTATGTAGCAAATGGAGATGAGTCTTGTTTTATGAAAAAACAGCAGTTACCTGTGAGAGAGATAGTTTTGATGTATTACAGTCGCCCATTGCCACTTTGCAGTTTGAATTTCATGGCTTCACGCTATCATGTTTTTAACAATACATCAATGAATACATTATGGCTGTTTCATGGTTGAGTACGGTCCATTATTCAAATTGCATTAACCAAATTATATGTATTCTTGGTCTACAGTAAATTAAACATTTTCAAGAATGGGGGCCGGGTCTGTCGGTGGTGCGGTACTCTACCGGGTGCTTGGGTGTTTGTTGCCGCCTGTCTTTGTGCTTTGCTGGGCTGTTTTCCACATTTTTGCCTTTCCTTGATCTGGCTGCAGGTTTGTGGGGGGTGTCGCTCCGTTGGGCGTGCCGTGCGCGGTTGGTTCTGAGGGTGCAGTGTGGTTGGGTCGCCTTGCTGCTCGTCCGTTCGACTGCCCGCTTTCTCATTTGCTGGCTTTCCCGCCCGTCTGCCTTGCTGGGGTCATCCGGCTGTTGTGGTGGTGGGAGGGGACTGGCCTCTTGCTTTCATGCTCCGTAGTGGTCCGTGTTCTTTGCAGCTCGGGTCTGGGTTGTGGGTGTGGGACCCCAGGGTTCCCTGCCCCTCTGTGCCTTGGGCGCCCTGCGAGGAGTGTGGTAACGCAGCTTCCAATTGTCTAAGGAGCGACCACGGTGTTGGTGTTTGTGCATGCTTTTATTTATTTATTTGTTTACTTTTATTTATTTTTTTTAATAGGGGGGGCACACGGGGGTTGGCGACGCCTTTTAAATCCCTCATGATCCGATCTGCAGGGACTCATGCTGGCACTCTGCAGTGGCCCTGGAGCAGAGTATCGAGTTTATCCGAGACACGTTGGTGTCCAGTGAGGAGGAGGAGAGCCAGAGCAGGTGCACCGCCGAGGCGGGCAGCGCGCTGGTGCCGCCGGGCAAGAAGCCCATCGTGGGCCTCATTGGACCGGGCTCCAGCTCGGTGGCCATCCAGGTGCAGAACCTCCTGCAGCTCTTCAACATCCCACAGATCGCCTACTCAGCCACCAGCATGGATCTCAGTGACAAGGTCAGCGTTTGGGCTTTTAATGATGAACTATTTCCAGACAAACACGTGCATGACTTCCTTCCTACAGAGCTTGTATAAATACTTCATGAGGGTGGTGCCGTCGGACATGCAGCAGGCCCGAGCCATGGTGGACATCGTCAAGAGGTACAACTGGAGCTACGTGTCGGCCATACACACCGAGGGTAAGACTTTGTGGCGCCCCTTGTCTTTCATCCGCCCTCCCAGCTTCAGCATGAAGCCAGTTAGATTTACCTGAATTTTTTTTGTAGTCATGTAAAACTATACAGTAGGGCCGCACGGTGGCCTGGTGGTTAGCATGTTGGCCACACGGTCAGGAGATCGGGAGGATCTGGGTTCGAATCTCCGTTTCGGCATGTATGTGTGGTCTTTGCATGTTCTTCTCCCACATTCCAAAAGGTGGGTTAATTGGAGACTCTAAATTGTCCATTAGTGTGAGTGTGAATGGTTGTTTGTCTATATGTGCCCTGCGATTGGCTGGCAACCAGACCTTCAAAATATAAGAATCAGCACTCACTTGTGTGATTACAATGACAATACAGTGAGTGTATCTTCTGTAATCCTATTCATCTTTGGCAAAAGTTGCTGGGCAACATCTGCTCGAAGCTTAGACCTCTCCACACGCTGCCGTTTGCAGTGTTTGATGTCGTCTGATCTGTTTACGGTAGCTTCATCAGATCTGTTCTCACGTGCGGGGACAAAATAAATGACGCTCACTCTGTGAGGCCTTTAGGTCAAACGTTTAAATCCCTCTTGATAAGAAAAGGTCTTAATCCAGGCTGCCTCGTTCTCCATTATTCTCTTGTAGAGGCAGAATTTTCAGCAAATACAGTCAAATTTAAAGCTTTTTGCTTATCACACATTATTTTCCTGTATAAAAGCTTGTCCATTAATATGTGATAAGGTAATAGCAGTAATTGGTCATCAATGAATGTACTAATCAGAAATAGAGAATAAAATGTACAAAACAATGTGAAGGCACATTGACAAGGAATGCAGCATGGAGGTGTGCAACTCACACGAGGGCATGAAAATGACAACCCACCTTCAAAAAAACCTTTTGGCTTTGCTTAACTCTTCACATTACAAATACAATAACACATAATAAATCAATAAAATGTCATCATTATCTTGCTTGAAATGATCTGTTCCAGGGTCAAACTGTGGCCATCATAAAACCTTGGCTGTGTCTCAATTGGCGCACTTCCATACTTAAAGTGTTTTCAGTGCATAAGTGTGTTCACACTGAGATGTAGAGAAAATGCAGAGCACTCAATACACTCAAAATGGTGAGTGTGCTGTGTTGGACCCTTACCAGCCTCAATAGTGGAAAAGAGGAGGGAATAACTTGAAATAATGGCAGTGGAGGAGCAAGAAGAAGAAGAAGAAGTTAGCGGGTAAATATTTGATTGTCATTTCTGGTAAGAACGACAGTAATGAATTTGGGACAGCACTACACTGTCACAATTCACACACTCAGGAACTAAATACACAGTGTACACGGTATACTTACTGAAGTGTACTGGAAGAATACGTTGAGACACAGTGCTTTATTAACTGCACGGGCACTGTTTTAAGTGTCATACAAGTGTAAAAAGGTGTGAAGCAGTATTAATATTATGAAAGAGTCTTATTTCAGATACGTGTATTTGTATATCAACACATATGATGACACATCTTAGCCTGTGTCTCAAATTGAATACGATCGTCCCTCGCCGCTTAGCGGTTCGAATTGCGCGGCATCACTCTATCATGGTTTTTCAAAAATATATTAATTAATAAATCAAGCTGTTTCATGGTTGATTACAGTCTATTATTAGTAAAAAAATATATATAATTTATTATTATATTTAAGTACATTTTATGTGTTTTTTGCATAAATTAAGCATTTTCAAAATGAAGTAAATGAAGCAAAATACAAGGCGTTCAGAGGACTCATTCAAAGACGCTGTGAATTATATGTAGTGTTCTACACTGGTCACTAGGGGTCAGTAATGTTAGTGTAATGTTCGGGGAGACAGACTTGACTGCTGGAATAGGCTTTTATTGCAGGTTTGAGTTATTTCACAACAGGCACAATAATCTCTAATAAAACATGGGCTACTGTTCGGCAAGCTGAAAGTCGACTCTGAACCTCTGACGTCACTTCCTGTCTGTCCGCCACTCAGCTCCCCAAGGGAACACATTTATATCAACATACGAGCACAAGTCTTATTAATGTATTAAATGGCTTATTTCTCTTATTATGTCTACTATATTGGATAATACAAGTGTAAAGGTGACTATAGGGGTGTTAGTTCATGTCTAGAGGGCTCAAATCATGTTAAAAACCTTATTTGGAAGGTCGTAAACAGGTTTTCTATGCTGTAATTACGAAAATATTCCATTTATAAATAACAAATCCCACTTTGCAGAAATTCACTTATCACGGTTGGGTCTGGAACTGAATGTACTTAGTATACTGTGTACAATGTGTACTTAGTTCCTGAGTGTGTGACAGTGTAGTGCTGTCCCAAATCCACTGCTGTCGTTGTATACTTACTGGAAATGACGATCACAATATTCACCCTCTTCTTCTTCTTCGGTTCACTATCTTTGCTCCTCTACTCTAGTCCTCGGGTTGCTCCTCAGCCGTCATTATTTCAAGTTAGTCGCTCCCCTTCCGCTAGGTAGCCAAGATGGATTTTGAGCATTTTGAGTGCAACATCCGGATATTGACAGTGTGCTGCTTTTTGCCATGCTTATGCACTCGTAGGACTAAGTGTAAATACGCAAGTGCACCAATTGATACAGAGCATTACTGCTTGTTTATATTCTTCCTCTCCTCTTTAACACCACTTGTTACAAAAAAGGGCCTCAGAGATATGGTTTGACTGTACTATACTGTATTGAGACGAGTTATTAGACAAAATAAACACTCCCCTTTTCCACAGGTAATTACGGCGAGAGCGGCATGGAGGCCTTCAAAGACATGGCGGCCAAGGAGGGCATCTGCATCGCGCATTCGGACAAGATCTACAGCAACGCCGGCGAGCGTAACTTCGACAAGCTACTGCACAAACTGCGCGGCCACCTGCCCAAAGCCCGCGTGGTGGCCTGCTTCTGCGAGGGCATGACGGTGCGAGGAATCCTCATGGCCATGCGGCGCCAGCAGCTGGTGGGCGAGTTCCTGCTGGTGGGGAGGTGAGATGGAGCGCTACTCTCAGCAGCATCCTCATCATCACATACATCTCATCCATCCATCGTCGCCATGGAAACCAAAGGTACTTTTTCATTCCTTTTGTTTGCTTTGCTTCATCTGTTGTGCTCGTTCAATCGTCTTCATCATGTTGGTCACTTTCATCGTGTGCCGAATAGAAGGGAAATGTGCGAGGGAGTGCGGTGGAGGCATAGATGTGGGGGGCGGGGGGTGTTATCTGCTGGTGGGTGGAGGAATAAGCGGGAATGAGGGGGTTGATGAAGCTGGAGGATGGCTTGCGAGGAGGAGAATAAGGTGTTTTATTTTAAGGCTGCCTGGCGCCCGTCCCTGGCGTTCTATAAATGCTTTTTCTCATTAGGAGCCGCACATGTGGGCTGCATGAAACGTAAAGTAACCTTGAACTACATATTGCAACTCCGTGCAGTTGCACACATGTTCACTTGAACGCCTTTTTATAAATCATACAGTCACTTGAACACACAATGGCGTCATCATTATGCTGTGTGTTCCTTATTTATACACTACATTTTCACTGTAGATGACGTTTGTGGCGCCCCCTATAGGTTGTGTTGAAAACACTTTGGAAGACATGCTAGCAGCATACATGTAATAGAGATACAAGTTCTCTAATCGTTAGACAAATGCTCAATGACTTATAAGTCATTCCTGAGTATAAGTTGCATCAGTCAAAAAATTTATTTATTTAAAAATTCAAACCAAGAACAGATATTTAATTTGGAAAGGCAAGATATTTAACTAAACAATAGCTTAAAGAACATACCTGGAAAGCTAAATAGGCTAAATTAACAGAACAGCCAGCAAGTCCAGCGAGCAACTTACCGCGAAGCAATTTCACCAAGCTCCCAATCTCAGATTTCACAAGCCTAGAGCACCCTCTTGTGGCTGTTGACGGTAATCACTCCTTGGTTCATGTCGGTCAGCATGAATTAACATTTAAAAAATGTCATTGTTTTCTTCTTACTACTCCTTTCCAATGATGAAGGTGCTGATCTGTAAATGTAAAGAGCAATTATGTACAAATTATGCTGTCCACTTTCATGAAAGGAACAAAAATGAATGAATGAATGTATCACACTGCCACATTGTGTCTTCAGTGAAGGTAAAAGTAACCTTAAATGTTGATTTATCCCTTTCATTCATCATATATATACATTTAGAATTGTTTTCTGCATGTAAAACTATAATTGTAAAACTCTTTTGTGTTAGCTTTCTGGAACAGATTAATTGGATTTACAGAGAAATGTATTTGGTTAGCGTCTGTTTTGGTTAGAGTCGGACCTTCTGGAAAGTATTAATGACGCTAACCAAGTTTCCATCCATCCATGAAATTTCTATGCCGCTTATCCTCAGTAGGGTCGCGGGGGCTAACCAAGGTTCCACTGTGTAATATAACATAATATACTGGATCAACTAATATAAGATTTTCCACCAATCTTGCTCCAATTTTACACATAGTCAGTCCCCTAAAAATGTGCACCTAATTCCACGGTGATTCGGATTGTGTGTTTTGTAGAGCGCATTGAGAAAATTCAAGTCAGTCCAGCTTATGTGAGTCAAACTTGTGGTTTTGGGGCCACCATGTGTTCTTGGTCAGGCAAATAATAGCACAGGCAACACAGTTGGAGTGCATGTTTTGACACATTCTTCTACAAACCATCGTTTTCTTGTGTCATTTCTTTAATCTGTGTTATTGTCTGTTTTTACTGACAGATTTGCATTCCTGATTAAAAATTTTTAGACCATTTGGAAAAATTGCCAGAATTTACATTTTGCACTGTTGGATCTTAAGGGGCTTCTAAGTAGAGCTTGAAAATTCAAAAAGAAGAAATGGGAGTGAGACAAAAAAATGTTTGGAGTAAGTAATTTATTTTTAACAAGCATGAAAGTGAAATAGTCTGTTCATCAGCTGATCAAATGTTGAAGACCGTAGCTAAAAAAAAACTGAAACCCCCAGAAAATAGAAATCAAACATTCAAAAAAGGAGTCAGTCAGGAGTAGTTGCGCCATTCTTGTTCGTCACCTAAAAAATTGGTTTGGACATGCTTGATGCCAGCGTTCCAGGATGTTCCACATCCAATGTCTGGAACTGATGTCCATTTTTGTAAACTTGCCTTGCCATCCATTCCCAAATGTTCTCGATTTAGACAAGGGGAACACGCAGGATGGTCCAAAAGAGTGAGCATACACAGACGAGGGCCTTCAGTCATGGGGGATGCCCCGTGCAACATCTTCACATAGCCAGCTGCCGTTTGACCCCTGCACAACGTGAAGCTCCATTGTTCCATTGAAGGAAAAAGCACCCCAGGTGATGGGGTGGGATGATGGGTCCCCCTCCACTGTGCCGTGTGGAAAATATCTCAGGTGTGCTGTCCTTGTCATGCCAGTGACGTTGGAAGCCATCAGGACCGTCAGGGTTCCATTTTTTCTCATCAGAGAAGAAAACTTTCTTCCACCTTTGGTGCTCTCGTGTAAATTCCAAACAGGCAATTTTGTGGCGTTGAAGGAGACGAGGCCTTTGAAGTTTTTTTGTTCTTAAAAACCTTCTCTCGCAGATGCTGTCTGATGGTTATTAGACTGCACCAGTGCAAACCTTCATTTGGCCCGAGGATCATCTTGACGGACAGCCAATCAGATCCTCCTGCTCAGGGCTGGTGAGATTTTTCTTGGGTCTACCACTTGTATTTTTTGTTTCATAGCCCTCAAGATCTTTGAAGAAGCGTTCATTCTGTATAAAACCGAAATTTTCCCACACTGGGGGGGCTGTTGGCTGTGGCATTTGCCTCAGAGACCATTGCTTCTGTGCCTCCATTCATGTTAGCGTATGCTGCCTCACAAAGCTAACTGCTAAACCTTCTGTATCCACTCACTAGTAGCCGCGCCGCCACAAAGAGGCTGAATGAGATGAGGGCCGACTCTCTCCGTTCATTCTACTAATGAACCAATGCACACAGACAGACACAGCGTGAACCCTCTTGTCATCCAGCCTGTGTAGCACAGAGAGACGAGCAGATGAAACACATGCACATGTCAGGTTTTTCATGGGCGTCATAATTATCGACCTGGGTTTTTTTATTATTGTTCGGTTAATCGAATTATTGATTATCATGACAGGCCTACTCAAAATATTTTTGTCTCACTCTCATTTTTTCCTTTTACATTTTGAAACTCTGCCTGCAACCTTTTTAATATCCAACAGTGTAAAATGTAAATTCTTGTAATTTTTCAACAGGTCGTAAAATTGTAATCAGGAGTGTAGTGGACAAATGCTGAATTGTCTATCTGAATAAGGTGACCAAAATATTAGAAAGAACTGTCAGTATGATGCAGTACAGTTTTTTTTACAAGAACCATAATAAACAAGTTAGTTTTTGTGATGCAGGTCTCATTAGATTGAGCTGGTATACCTAATAAAATGGCCAGGAGGCACCAGGGAGACTAGACTCCTAAACATCTGACCTGAAACATTAACTATAGTGGGATTGGAGCCAAATAAGCTCACATCTATTCTCATCTCTCCCAGTGGACTCAGACAGAAGGTTGATTGCACCTCCACACGTGCGTGTAAAAAAAAAAAATAATTGAGGGAAACTTTAAAATGCTGGAGTTACACAACCTCAGCGTGGGTGTTGCGCTCGGAGCCCCCCCTTGGGCGGTGGAGGGGATCATTTTATAACACATCCTCAGAGAAGCGAGCGCTGAAATGCTACGCTAGTGTTGAAAAGGCAGCGATGGATATGAAAAGCACGCGGGGCTCTGACTCTGGATGGTTTGAATCACTCTTGAACGAGAGCGCCGGAGCCCACGCGGTGAACCGTGAGGGCAACGACGCTGCGTGCGGCGTGTTCCTACACCACCTACAAGCCTGCGCACACACCTCACAACACCACCCTGGCCAACTTTTAAGGAGAGCTTTTCTGAGTAGAAGGGAACAAACAGCATCCAGTGTTGAAACCAAGTAAAAACAACAGCACAGCAGCACGATTGTGTAGGATGTGACTCCTGACACCATGAAAAGGGGGGAAAAGTGATCTGACAACTTTCAAAGCCAACAAGCATCCTCTTAATCTCTAACGTCCGTCCACTCCTGGCGCAGTGACGGTTGGGCCGACAGGTACGATGTGACCGATGGCTTCGAGAGGGAGGCGGCAGGCGGCATCACCATCAAGCTCAAGTCGGCCTATGTGACGTGGTTTGACGACTACTACCTGAAACTGAAGCCCCATTCAAACCTGAGGAACCCGTGGTTCCCCGAGTTCTGGCAGCACCGCTTCCAGTGCAAGCTGAGAGGACACCCGCAGGAGAGCGCTGTCTACAACCGCACTTGCAGCTGTGAGTGCAACACACCCATCTCTAGATCACTAGAAGAGGTTGCCGTTACATTTTTCTGTCCTGTCCAGCGAGAGAGTCCCTGCGCCACCAGTACGCCCAGGACACCAAGATGGGCTTTGTCATTAACGCCATCTACTCCATGGCCTACGGTCTGCACGCCATGCAGCAGGTCCTCTGCCCGGGATATAAGGTACGTCCTCTGAATACCATCCTATACAGTGGAACCTCGGTTCGCGATCGTCCCGTGTTTTGTACACCAAAATTTTGCCTCGGTTTGTTTGCATTTTACGGTTATTGTAGAATATGGCGCGTGTCTTGTTGTGATATTAATGCACTGCATGAGTGCAACTGTGTTCTTAATGTATTTTTATCACAAAACGTCCTTGTTAGCATCCTATTAGCTTACGAATACATGGAAGCAGAAGTCAACTTCGTCGCTCACCTTTATCAAAATGCTGGCACTTGCAACTTTGCTCCATTGTGGCTTATTTTGCAGCCGTGATCAAAAGAAAAGCAGAGACTTGAGGTGAGAAACACTGCTGAATTCAGGAAGTACAGTAACTCATAGCAAAACACCAAGGTGCTGTCCATGTAGAACAATCATGTCTTCATTCCATTCCATTCCAATCCATTTTCCTCCGCTTATCCGGGTCCGGGTCGCGGGGGCAGCAGTCTCAGTAGGGAAGCCCAGACTTCCCGGTCCCCGACCACCTCCTCCAGCTCCACCGGGAGGACACCAAGGCGTTCCCAGGCCAGCTGTGAGACATAATCCCTCCAGCGTGTCCTAGGTCTTCCCCGGGGCTTCTCCGGCTGGGCATGCCCGAAACACCTCACCAGGGAGGCGTCCGGGAGGCATCCGGACTAGATGCCCGAGCCACCTCAGCTGGCTCCTCTCGATGTGAAGGAGCAGCGGCTCTACTCTGAGCTCCTCCCGGATAACCGAGCTCCTCACCCTGTCTCTTAGGGTGAGTCCCGCCACCCTACGGAGAAAACTCATTTCAGCCGCTTGGATCCGCGATCTCGTTCTTTCGGTCATGACCCAAAGCTCTTGAAGATCATGTCTTCAGTGAAGGTAAAAGTATCTTTAAATATTCATTTCTTTCGTTCGTCATTTATATGCATTTAGAATTGTTTTATGCATCAAAATCTATCATTGTAAAACTCTACGAACATGTTTTGTGTTAAGATTTTTGGCTTTCTGGAACGGATTAATTGGATTTACATAATTTGCTATGGGAAAAATTTATTTGGTTAGACGTACGTTTCAGTTAGAGTCGGACCTTCTGGAACGGATGAATGACGCTAACCAAGGTTCCACTGTAATATAATAATTAGGGATGCACAATATTTATTTTTCCGAGCCGATACAGATACCGATACAGATAACTTCCTGCTTCTCAAGACCGACAGATAACCGATAACTTATTATGTCAATTCTTTTTTACATTACCTTTGATAAGTGCCAAAGCTCATGTGAGTTCGTGTCACATAACTTCCTGTTGTTCTTCTTCTCTTGTTCAGACTGCTCCTTCCTTTAGGAGAAGTGTTGCCCAAAATGCTAAATCCTTTCTTGTGCCATATGCTGAGGTTACGCAGGGCGGCAGTTTGAACAGTTTTGGAGGTTTTTAGTTCCACTTTAGAGGTGCATTAGTCAAATTAAGAATTGTGGACACTTTGGAGGTTTGTTCAACCGAAAACACAACTAACACAGAAATTTTTGTAGTGGTTTGACTAAACCGTGTCGATGCTTACGCCACTTCCTGTCCACAGGGCTTGTGCGAGTCCATGCGGCCCATCGATGGGCGCCAGCTGCTGGAGTACTTAATGAGAACAAACTTCACCGGCGTCTCAGGCGAGATCATCCACTTTGACCAGAGCGGTGACTCACCTGGCAGGTAAGAAAGGTGGGAGGAAGAAGTACACGCGTGTGTGACTGGCAAGGTTTTGCGTGTTGCAGATACGAAATCATGAACTTCAAGCACATGGGTGAGGACGAGTACGCCTACGTCCACGTGGGCAGCTGGGATCAGGGCGGCCTGCGCATGAACGACATGGAGATCTGGAACAATGACAGCGACATCATCACATCGGTCTGCTCGGAACCTTGCCAGAAGGCTCAGATCAAGGTGGGCTTCTGCCAAAAAAACAGTTTATTTTGGTGAAGGAACGCATGAGTCCTCATCTGACATGTTGGCAGATCAGATTCTTCAGTTCCTCAGCAGGGACTCTCCTCTCTTTTCCAAGATGTAATCTTTTCCCATCTGGACTTCGAGAGCTCCCTCCAGTGTTTCCAACACACTGATTTTCAGTGTGAGCATCTTTCTCATTCTCGGCTCCTTCTCGGGCTCCCCTGGGCTCCTCCTTGCCTACAAAGTGCAAGATTACTGTAGCTACAGACCTGCACCGTCTGTGGAGCTTTGTGACATTTAACCCCATGCATGTGCAGGTGATCCGCAAAGGGGAGGTGAGCTGCTGCTGGACCTGCACGCCCTGCAAGGACAACGAGTTTGTGTTCGATGAGTACACCTGTCGCACCTGCGTCCTGGGCTCGTGGCCGACGGACGACCTGCGTGGTAAACCTGCTTTAGTTGGTTGCGTACAAGCATTCCCGTAAAGATGTCTTTGAATGTGGGTCACAAATCCTTTAGCACACATAACACAAATCAGCATACTGTATCCACGCTTGGCTGAAGGATTTGACTGAAGCTTGGATTCCTGAACGCTAGAGTGTAAGCACAGTAGATCCCGATGGGGCTTATCTTCCGGGACCACCAGCGAATGGTGAAAATCCACGAGTAATTGATACCGCCATAAAAATGTCACACACGGCTCAGCTAGTCCCTCCCCAAACCCTCCTGCTCGCTTGACATTGACATTCTCCTCCAATTTCAGATCAACATTTGCAATCACCCAGGTCACCTCTATCTTTTGCGATTGCGTCACTACTAAAGGCAGATCCACCGCCAGACAAGCTCTGTGACAGTGTTAGCTGTCTGGATTTTTTTGTCCACGCTCGATTTCTGCATGTGTTTCGCCATTTTCCTCTTTCAACACACAATCCGTCTTCTTCATAGACAATCTGTCGCTGCCGTTTGGAGGAAAAGAGAACTGTTGCCCCCTACTGGGACAGAAATACATTGCCTACAAGTCAGAAATTCACACACAAGATGAATAAGACTTTGATCTGTAGCTCCCGCGAAAAAAAGCAAAAGACGTCAATAGACGCCATTGGCAGTGAAAGAGTTAAGTAATTACTAAGTTAAGTAATTACTAAGAAATTATTAAATTACAGTAGATTCAGAACCATGCCATTCTCTCTTCATTATGCCTAACACACTTATTAAACACATTTAAAGTATAAAATGTATACTGTAGGTACTCACCGATAATGAATAGGGCTGATTAAAAGTTGACAATATTTCTCATTTAAGAGGAACAGGGCAGCCAGAAGCCAATCAGACTCACGTACGTAATATGGAAGTGACATTGTGCGAGGCAGGATTGGAACCGCACATTAAGTGCTTTACACACACTATTAACATTGCAACTGAACTTACCACGGTGTTCCCCACGTGACTCGTTTGCTAGTGCCGGTGGCTCCTTTTTTCCATCGAAATTGAACAGCTGCTGCTGTGTTAATGGCCAAGCAGAAGCTGTAATTCTACATTTGATCAAACTTACTTAAGATTTGTCAGATGAAAACATGACCGCTGTACAAGATTTCTATCAAGACACCTACTTCTGGAAATTCACTACTTCCTGGTTTTTCTAAGATTAGATTAAATTTATTTATCCCACAACGGGGACATTTTAATGTTGCAGCAGCAGAAAGATACAAAAAGCACCAAATACACCAAATACCTATACAAAAACGATAAACAATCTACTATGAAAAATCTGCTATAAATATATCAGCAATATACAATAAACCTATAACATAAAACCTAGCCAAGTGAGTACATTATAAGGTGACCAATTTGTAGTAGTTGGGTATTTACATGAAAAATATATTGCAAATTATACAGAACCTGTTTTGAAAGTAGAAATTCAGATGAATGTAAGCTCTAAGCATCCTCTGCGCATCATGCATCATGTGTCTATCCATAACCGCACGTCAACATAAATGATTAGTACTGTAGCAGCAGCTACAGCTGCCGTCATTATTTAAACTTTTAGAATTTTTTGTTTTAGATTCAGTTTGTGTTAAAAGTTAGTTAAAAGCACCATGCTGAGGACATGCATGCAGTTATAAAACATTTCAAAATGTACTTGCATTGTTTTGTGACTCAGTCTCTTTTGTCCAGTCCTATGTTTTGTCATTGTATTGTAAGTAATGTTAAAATATCGCCTTGTGCTCGTGAAGCCAATATCGTGTACCGTCTCGTCTCACCTCGTGAGTGTATCGTGACACCCCTATTCACGAATGATAATGTAAGATGATCCATGAACAAATTGAATCAGAGTCACGGTATAGAAGTCATATACACTGCTGATCAACATTTTAATTTGAAAAATTAAGAATTTAGGTTGGCTCTTAAGGTGATTCTAAGTAGAGCTTCGAAATGCAAAAAGGAGAAATTGGAGTGAGACAAAAACATTTTGAGTAAGCAATTTATTGCAAACAAGCATTAAAGTAACAGCATTGCTGTTGAGGTTGGATGCAGTAAGACAGTCATTTGAAACGTCTTCAAAGATCCTAAGGGTTATGGAACACAAAGTCAAAGAGTAGACCCAGAAGTATATCACCAGCCCTGAGCCAGAGGATCTGATTGGCTGTCCGTCAAGATGATCCTCAGCCCGAATGAAGGTCGTTACTGATGGAAACGTCTACCTTTTCCCTTCTTTTAGGGTGTGAGCCCATCCCGGTGCAGTACGTCCTTTGGGGTGATCCGGAACCCATCGCCGCTGTCGTGTTTGCCTGTCTGGGTCTGCTGGCGACCCTTTTTGTCACATCTGTCTTTGTCAAGTAAGTGAAAGAGGTCCATTTTTTGTAACTTTCTCAGCATGCGATGAGAATGGCTTTGGTCCGCAGGTTCTGGGACACGCCTGTGGTCAAGTCATCCAGCCGTGAGCTGTGCTACATCATTCTGGCTGGAATATGTCTGGGATACCTGTGCACGTTCAGCCTCATCGCCAAGCCCCACATTGTCTACTGCTACCTGCAAAGGCTGGGAATAGGCCTGTCCCCTGCCATGAGCTACTCCGCTCTAGTCACCAAGGTACCACCTGCCCACTTCCTCTTAGGCTTTCAAATGATAGCTTTTTTTAACCTTTCACTTGTATAATAATTATGCACACCATGGTATGGTATGGTATGGTATGGTATGGTATGGTTTTATTTGTTTCAGACATGTTGAATAAGTTTTAATGAACATCAGGTGGTTCGATTCACACAATTCAACATGTCTGAAATAGAGTAGGAAGAAAAGTCTTCTTCTTCTTTTCCTTTTGGCTTTTCCCTTCAGGGGCCGCCACAGCGAATCAGTTGCCTCCATCTAACCCTGTCTTCTGCATCCTCTTCTCACACCAACTACCTTCATGTCCTCTTTCACTACATCCATAAACCTCCTCTTTGGGCAGTTCAAAACTCAGCATCCTTCCATATATTCCCTATCTCTCCTCTGGACATGTCCAAACCATCTCAGTCTGGCCTCTTTGACTTTATCTCCAAAACCTCTAACATGTGCTGTCCCTCTGATGTACTCATTCCTGATCCTATCCTTCCTGGTCACTCCCAGAGAGAACCTCAGCATCTTCATGTCTGCTACCTGCAGCTCTGTCTCCTGTCTTTTCCTCATTGACACTGTCTCTAGACCAAACAACATCGCTGGTCTCACCACAGTTTTGTACACCTTTCCTTTCATTTTAGCTGAAACTCTTCTATCACACATCACACCTGACACTTTTCTCCACCCGTACCGTCCTGCATGTACACGCTTCTTCACCTCTTTTCCACACTCTGCATTGCTCTGGACTGTTGACCCTAAGTACTTTAAATCCTTCACCTTCTTGATCTCTTCTCCCTGTAAGTTCACTCTTCCACTTAGGTCCCTCTCATTCACACACATGTACTCTGTCTTACTGCGGCTAACCTTCATTCCTCTCCTTTCCAGGGCAAACCTCCACCTCTCTAGCTTCTCCTCCACCTGTTCCCTGCTCTCACTGCAGATCACAATGTCATCTGCAAACATCATCGTCCATGGAGATTCCTGTATAACCTCGTCTGTCAGTCTGTCCATCACCATAGCGAACAAGAAGGGGCTCAGAGCTGATCCCTGATGCAGTCCCACCTCCACCTTGAACTCCTCTGTCACACCTACAGCACACCTCACCACTGTCTTACAGTCCTCATCCATGTCCTGCACCGCTCTAACATACTTCTCTACCACTCCAGACTTCCTCATACAATACCACAGTTCCTCTCTGGGCACCCTAGCTCATTAAATCGTACCCCTTCTCCACGTCTCTTACAGATCATCCATTCACACCATAACTTTTACATGTTGACACTTACAATATTTAGTTTGCTTACATTTTGTCATTTACTTGTGAGAAAAAAAGGAAGATGTTTGTGCAGTGTTAAGGAAAAGGAAGAAATCAAAATGTTCAAAATATGGATTGAAACAAGATTACAATTCAATGAAAGTAATCAAATTAAATTGTGTTTTCCTGTTCACATAAAGGTTAAAAAACACAAATAAATGCATAGAAAATAAATAAGTTAGAATAAGTGGGACATTAAATAAGGATAAGTAAAGCAAAGATGTAATAAATCTAAATATCTAAACACTGGAGTAAAAAGTTTTTAATTTCCGGGTATAGACAAAGTCATAACTTAGGGTGGGGTCTGACGTACCCTATTCTCCGTTGTGCTGAATCGGGAAAAAGCGCAAAGCTGCGCGTGTCCTGGCAGCGTGGGATTCTCCCCCTCCACTTAAATCTGACACTGCGCACTTTCATCCAAATACGCACATTGGGTGGAGCAACTATAAAATGTGGGCGTTCCCTGTCAAATCTGGCCTTGCACATATTCTCCCCTTCACTTAAGCACTTTTGCTCCTGCGCGCTTCTGAGGCTGCAGTAAGTCCAGCACCTCGAGAAGGTGAAACATTATATTGCATTTGAAGTTTGTTGATGTACTAATCAATATCCATTCAAACTGCAATTATCTTTTTTTTTCATTTTCTTTGGATAATATATTTATTTATTAGATTTGGATAATGTTATAAACCTAAAACATGTTTTGTTTTTCCACGGCACCATTTATTGATCTGAAATGAACACAAATTGTTCAATGATGACGATCAATCAGCCAGTTATCTGATTGCTTCAATTGCTAGGTACAGCGCGTGTGCAGAGCCTGCCTTGCCTTACGACCAAAAGGACAAGGAAGTGATCGAGGTGATCGATCAACAATCGCTTTATTGAACAAAAATAGGTTGCTGTCGGCCACAATCACGCCGCAAAGATCAGCAAGAACATAGCAGGCAAAAGAAAAAGCCTAAGTGAGTCCACACTTTTGATTTCAACTATGCTGGTGCATCTTTCCCAGTTTTTGTTTTTATTTTTTCTGCTTTATTTTCTTCTTCTTCTGTGACTTCCGCCCAAATTTCCTCCTGGAGTTCCTCCTGGATGACATATAAAATGGCGACTCACTGAGGTAGAACGGTGGAAGACGTTTATAGCAGCTGTATTTTAATACTAATAAAAAACGATACACGGCGAGAGCGTATTGATAATTCCATATATCGATATTTTGTCGCGACCCTAATTTTAAAGTTTACATTTTTTTGAAAGTTGAAATATTTGAAAATTTAGAAACAGAAAAAATGGGGGGAAAAACAGCAAAGACCAAAGTTCATTCTAATAACAGGCCTTTTCACCTACGTCACAAAGCTTTTTCTTATAATAAAAATATATATAACTTATTAAAATATCTACATGTTGCTTTACAAAATATCAAAGCGGTCCTTGCTTCCTTGGATTTTTCAGTATGTGGCCCGCGAGGGAAAAAGACACCCCTGCTCTAAGTTATTATTGAAGCGTTCTTGTCGATTGACGCTGAATTTAAGCTGCATCAATCGAAGCATGGCCTGGTCTTCAAAGTGGGCATCTGAGAGTGACATGAAGTCCATTTCAACCCAAAAAGGAGATGTATGTTTTATGTGGGCATGCTTGAGATGTGTGGAGCGGGACGAGGTGGGGATTATTGTCAGCCGCGTTATTCACAGCGCTATGTCTATTTTGGATGCAGACCAACCGCATCGCTCGGATCCTGGCAGGCAGTAAGAAGAAGATCTGCACCAAGAAGCCTCGCTTCATGTCCGCCTGCGCACAGTTGGTCATTGCCTTCCTGCTCATCCTGTTGCAGCTCGGCATCATCGTGGCACTGCTCGTCATAGAGCCGCCAGAGGTGTGTGTGTGTCTCTATGTATATATACTGTGTATATATATACCGTATATACTGTATATACTGGTTAAGGCTGACTAACTAAAGGTCTCCTCTTTAGGTGATCTATCACTATCCCAGCATACGTGAGGTGCACTTGATCTGCAACCTCACCACTCTGGGGGTGGTGGCGCCGTTGGGCTACAATGGCCTGCTCATCCTCAGCTGCACCTTCTATGCCTTTAAGGTGTGTGTGTGTGTGTGTGTGTGTGTGTGTGTGTGTGTATAGAGTATATACATTACATACAATAGTTTTGTGGCCAAATGTCAGAGAAGATTAGAATTACAATCATGGGCATTAACTTGTCAATTCTTGTGTTGTGTTTTTACTTGATCTTAACTTATCTTAGCTTGGCTTATTTCAGCATATACTGAAAAATCAAAGGATACACAGGGGTCATTTTGATATTTTTCTTTTTTGTAAAACAAAAATGCTAAAGCCAACCCCAAAGCTGTGGTATGAGGTTATACATTTAAAGAAAAAAAGCTTTGTGTTTTGAGCATCAACTTTTTCTCCTTACATTACGCCTTTTTGCTCTTTTAATCTCATTTTTGCTATTGCTTTCTTGTATTTTTAGAGTGGAACGCATGCTAATCAAAAACGAGCAGTGGGCTTCAAATAGCCCCCGCCTTTCCTATATTGCCCTGATATTTGCTAGGATAGGACTGCAATCTATCTGTGCATGTCATATTTCTGGACGCTGTGGGAAACAAAAAACAAGCAAAACAACATGAAAAGCAAAATAAATATGTTATAATATTTATGCAAATGAGGTTTCTTCTGTTGCTTTTTTGTTTTTTTATGTCACAAGCAAGACAGAGTTGCCCGTGAGTGCTTTTAGATGGGGAGGGGCCCACAGCAGCACCCGCTGCTCGTAGAGACGAGCGATACCTGTTTTCATGTCGGTGTCTCCAAAAGTGTCCAATAAGACCAGAAAAAGTTGCTTGTTTTAACAATCTAGAGCGGTCTCTATACTCGCTAATTATAGAAATATTGATCCCTCCCACATTTTCTTATTCTTTGGCAGAGCAGGTGCGTATTAGGTGTGTTAAGCTGCAGAGTTACGCTGCCATCTACTGTACGGAGTTGGAAAGACAAGCTGCATTCACAGACAGTCCCATTAGAGGGCCATCAGGTAGTGCGAGGTGTATTTGTGGCGGTCCAAATACATTCATGGCAAGCTGACTAAATAATTGAAAGTATGGGAAACCATGAAAGCCAATGCCAATAGTTGTGTGTTTGATGACAGCCCGTGCCTTTGTGCTTCTCTTTCTTCTTCCAATTAGACTCGCAACGTTCCGGCCAACTTCAACGAGGCCAAGTACATCGCCTTCACCATGTACACCACCTGCATCATCTGGCTGGCCTTTGTGCCCATTTACTTTGGCTCCAACTACAAGATCATCACCATGTGCTTCAGTGTCAGCCTCAGCGCCACCGTGGCTCTCTGCTGCATGTTTGTGCCCAAGGTAGCTCCAAAAGCAGCTACTCCTGCCTCGTCATTTTGTCGTACATTTGAATACAAATACGGATTGACAGGTGTACATCATGCTGGCCAAGCCGGAGAAGAACGTACGCAGCGCATTCACCACGTCCACGGTGGTGCGCATGCACGTGGGCGACGCCAAGAAGGCGGCCAAGACGGGCAAGTCGTCCAGCAGCATGGCCAACCTGTTCAGACGCCGCTCTTCCACGCAGGAGAACGTCAGGTAAGACCAATGCTCCCACTTATTCTTTTTTGACTTGATTTTTTTTTCTCTTTTCAATAAAGATATTTCAAAAAACACATTTTAGAGCTGTAATTATAATACAGTGAAACCGTCAAACCGTGATATTTGGCCTCAGAATGTCATACCGGCCCATGCCTAATAAGCCGCTACTTTTTCCACACGCTTTAAACCCTGAGGCTTACACAGTGCTGCATCTCATTTGTAGTCACGTTCTGGTCTCGTGACATCTCGTGCGCTTCCGAGCTGTCATTCTGCGCTTTGTGCGCGCACCCTCACCATTAGCGATGTGCGATACCACTAATTTATTTTCCGTTTCAATACTGAGTAAAATTTAGGCTGGTATCGGCGATACTGATCCAATAACAATACTTTGCGCCAATACCGTATACCTAACGTGATGGGTACATTTTAAAAAGTACTGTATTTCAAATCACAGCATAGCTCATAAAATAAAGATTATAACATATCAGAGTAATTCAGTGATTTATTTTAAACAACTGCATATCATTTAGACAAGATGTCAATAATTTAGTTACTTTCCACTGTTTTCCTGTTAATGGTATACATTTCCTCAAATGGCTGGAGTATCAAAGTATCAATATTTTGATTTCAGAGGCAATTTTAGAGCCTAAATATCTGCTATCGATATTTAAGTATCAATCCACACATCACTACTCATCATGGAGAACGTGTGGAGAGGTGCATGTGATGCAGCTTTCAGGTTGAAGGCCATCGATCTAGCGCAGGGGTCTCAAACTCAATTTCACTGGGGGCCAGTGGAGGTAGAGTCTGGGTGAGGCTGGGCCGCATCAAGTATTGGGAGTAGGGCTGGGAATCTTAGGGTACCTCACGATACGATACAATTCACCATACAGCCATGTGATAACACCACTGTTAGTTCAGTGTTGGTGTTTACTTGCCCCTGGAAGTATGTAAGTAACACTGAGCTTGCCCAGATGTTGCGGGCTACAGTTACACTACTCTTTGATGTCCAGTCGCGGGCCGCAAGATACGATTTGGTGGGCCGCAAGATACGATTTGGTGGGCCGCAAATGGCCCGCGGGCCGTGAGTTTCAGACCCCTGACCTAGTGGCTCTAGCGATCTAGGCTCGGGTTGCCGGTGGAGCTTGGCAGCATGGAGCGTTGTCGGGAGGGGGGTCAGGAGGTTCACTGTCGCCAGCGGGTTTTGGAGGGCTGGACCGCTGCTTGCTGGAAAGGACAGCACGGGACGGGGTGACGCTGGTAGCGACAATGAGTCGCCAGTCAAGAACCCTAAATGATTTTGAGTAATATCATTAAGAGCCAACCAGTATCATGTGCTTTTCACCTCTCTGCCAGTCATTGTCCAAAACACATCTTCTTTTAGGGATTTATCCTTAAAGTTCAATCAAGAACTCTGTTGCTTTTTTACAACTGTCCTTTGAACTTTCAAGGAGGCCAGTCAGCAGCCCTATTGATTTGGCTGGATATTCGAGATAAGATGGCTGAGGCATAGCAGAGATCAAAATGTTGAATTTGCTTTCCCCTCGTTAGCAGTCTCAGATTCAAGCAGGCATCTTTGGAAACTTTAAGGGGATTATTTCTCACAGCAACCCTATTGATTTTGACAGCCGTCTGACACAAGATGGCAACATGTGACCATGTTGGGTTTCAGGTCAGGTCAGGTCAGGTTTCTTTATTAATACCCATAGGTAAATTAGTGTGCAGTGCAAGAGAGGCATCATATCAGTGACACACATACAACACTTACAGTAAAAATACATAAATAAAGATAAAAGATTAAAAGGTGTGAGTCTATTGCCCTTATTGACGACGGGACATGCTCTTAAGAAAGCATCTTTAGAAAGAATCTCTTGGTTCTGCATTTTGGGGCCACCAGTCTGTGTCCCGATGGCAGATACCGGAACAGGTGGTTCAAGGGGTGCAAAGGGTCCTGCATAATGCTAGAGCTCAGTCTCTGCAGCTGCTTGCTCTAAAGTGACTCCAAGCTCACCCGTGACTGTCCAATTCGCTTGCCAGACCATTTGACCATCTGATTGAGGGCGCTCTTATTTTCTCTTATTTTGGACATATTTCCAAACCAAGACAGTAAACAGAAAGATAAAAGTGATTCATTTTTGAATGGTGTTTGGGTCACAGGTTAATTTTTACACAAGGCTTTCCAGGAACTACCCATGTCCAGTCCTAAACCAGGAAATCCAACATGCACTCATTGGGGGAATAAGAGGCTGAATGGCGGCCTCATGTAGGTCGACTGCTCCCATGGGAACAGCCGCAGACTTTAAGGATTTCTCTTTCGAGGAACGATGGACTATTACACGGAATGGTAGAGGGAGGGAGTGGTGGGAGGAACGACAGGAAGTGGAACATGGAGGCTCTCCTTCCGTGGTAGTTTCTAGCGAGGTATAGAAAGAGTACGTTGACCTGACAGGCTTTGGTTTTGTTCTCGGGACAGCTCCAATGGAAAGTCTGCATCCTGGGAGCAGAGCGAGCGCAGCCTCAGACCCAACCTTTGGAAGAGGATGTCCTTCCATGTCAAGAAGAAGGAGGCCGCGGAAGCCAACCAGACCGCCATCATCAAGCCCTTCTCCACGGGTGGCGACGCAGCTGTCAAGGTATCACCGTCGTTCCAGGCGGGAGGGAGAGAGGAAGGAGGAGCGTTGAGCACCTATGGCGGCGACATCAGCGTCATCGGTGTGGGTGACCTGGGCGTGATAGGAGGTCCAGCAGAAGGCGCCACCATCATGGACCAAATCAACTGTGTGGTCAACAGCTTCAACGCCGGCGAGCTCGGCGGAGCCCACCTGCAAGTAGATGCCAGCCCACCTAGAGGAAGACTCGCCCACTCAGCCGTCACCACGCACACTGAGGTGGCCGCTTTCTGTGAGGGCCGGGCAGCGGGGAAGCTGTACGAGCAGCTGGCGGGTACATGTGGTCGCCGACTTAGAGACATGGATGAGCTGGCCGCCTTGACTCCGCCGTCGCCCTTCCGGGACGCCTCGCTGAGTTCCCACAGTAGCTCCTCCCACTCGATATCTGCCACCTTCGAGGCAGAGTACGGGCAGCTTTTGCCGCGACACTACAGCCAGAGCGCCTCCTCTCTGTAGAGGTGTGCATGACACCTCAGCGGTGCCGTGGAACAGACAGACATCGTGTGACATGGAAATTCCTTTCATGGACGATAATTCTCTATGAAGCTAAGAAAAATTCCAAAGAAAATGTGGAAAAAGCATACAACACTAATATAATATTGCTTTATGACAGGGGTGTCCAATGGACAGCCCAGAGGGCATTTGCGGCCTGCGGCTGTTTTTTTATTGACCCACAGCACAGTCTAAAAATATAGCTTAACAAAAAAACAAGAGCAAAAATGGAAAAACCAGCAGCAAATTTACAAGAATAAAGTCAAAATATTAAGATAAAAAACTTGTAACGTAACAAGAAAAAGGTTGTAATTTTACAAGAAACAAAACAAAATAGATTTGTAATTTTTTGAGAATGATGTCAAAATATTGTGGGAATAAAGTCAGAATGTTACGAGAAAAAAATATGTAGATTATGTCAGAGAAAGTTGAACAATTTGGAAAATTGCAAAACAAAAATTAGGAAAAAAAGAACAAAGACATAAGTTGATACTAATAATATATTTTTTCACCGATATCACAAAGCTGAGATGCAGTTTTTTCTTGAAATACTGTATAACTTTGTAGCATACAGTAACTGCTTTACAAAATATCAAAGTGGCCCTTGCATCCTTTCACTTTTCACTATGTGGCCCTTGCTGGAAAAGGTTTGGACACCCCTGCTTTATACGTTTAGTATTTACTGTATATTCTTTTGCTAACATTCCTTGACTTAAATCTAGTTGCCCACTTTTTTGCAGTGGAACCTCTCAGGTTGAACAGGAATAATCTCTTCCAGAGTCAAGATGCATTGTTTCCCACAGGACTGCAATCTATTTGTGGAGGTGTGTAGAAGTTGTCACCATCTAGTTAGCATAATTAGCCATGATGCATGTGCATGTCACTTTTATGGATGCTGTGGGAGGCAAAACATGAAAAGTAACTCATACGTTTAGATATACAAACCCTCTTTCTTCCGTCGCTTCTTTTTTTTGTTTTTTGAGCAATACGCGCTGGTGTCCTTTTTAAAAAAACAGGATATAAAGGGGTCTGAATACTCGCTAAATATAGCGATAAATTTGGTAAAGTTGACCCCTCCAAATGTATTTGTGGTAGGGGTGGGGGAAATTATCGATTCTTTGATGCATCGCGATGCGGATTAATGGATTTATAAATGTCAATAATCGTTACTGACGGAACAAAAAGACGCAAAGCGGAAGTCCCGCCCGGACATTTTATGATGGTGCATCTAAGTGTAATGGGCGCCACACACAGGAGGCGATAAACAACTGCGATTGGCGAAAACTTATCGCCAACGCGAGCGGCTGTGACCACTGGTGAGTGACGCGTTCACATCCAGAGCTAATTGTACGAGTCTCCCACGGTTTTGATTGGCCGGTGTTGATCAAGTACTCCTGCTAGTACCTTGCTCGTACCAGATCTTGCTAGTATTGAAGAGAAACTTACATAAATGTCCTTATAAATTAATGTAAACGTAACCAATATGTTTACTCTGGCGCCAGCGGGTTCCCATGCCGCTGTTTATTTCTTTACATATTCTTTTTGTTTTAGAAATTTCAAATAGCTCCGGGAAAGTAATCTGTTTCATGTTTATTTTAATTGTGGATCATTACAAATATGCTTTGCTTTAGTAGTACACAGTGAGTAAAAAGAAATTGAAAAGAAAAAATGCTGCCACCAATAAATAAATGCTTGGGAGGCACTGAAGTGTACCCAGTGTAAAAGCTGTCATTAATTATACAGGCGATTATATCAGTCGCATTTTAACAATCTTATTTAACATTCTGTGTAAAATGAAGTTCAGCGCCGTTAATAGTAAAAGGCAAGAAGCTGTCTGTGAACTTTGATAGCAAGTGACGACGCGCAACAACCACAGAAGCCAAAGGAAGACAGTCTGGGTCTTAAGTCCTGGGTCATTTCTCCGAAAAATGACACATCCAAAATAAATAAGGTTGTTGTTATCCATGTACAGCAACCGCTGTACATGGATCACCATCATGGTGTCAAAGTAAAGGAAAGATGTTGGGAGTTACTATAGGTGTAAATGAAGTAGCTACACTAGTTGGTAAGTAGAGTTTGGCATCGATCATCGATGGGAACCGGACAAACATTTCCGACTCTCCCGGGATTGTTAAATATTTTTGAATTGGATTACTAGTTTCAATGCCCGGTGTGCCGACCGGGAGAAATAGGTCAGGCTCCGGGCACTATTTCCAGGCTGCTGGAGGCCCATCTTCCCCGCTGCACTTCACCACCTCCCAGGCGGAACACCTCGCCGTTATGGCCAGGCTCCACGCACCATTTCCAGGCTGCATGAAGCCCAGTTCTATGCTAGACTTTCCCACCTCCCTTGGAGCCTCACTGGATGTGTGTAATGGAGCCTCAAATGCCGTTCTGGCCGAGTTCAAGCACCATTTCCGGGCTGGAAATGGTGCCCATTCCCCCGCTGCATTTCGCCACCTTCCATGAGGCCTCGCTGGACGTGCTCCAGGCAGGACACGTCTCAGTTTTGGCACGGGCCTCACACACCATTTTCCGGGCTGCACCCACCTCTTCCCACCTCTTCCGCAGTCTCATGGAGCATGCTCCAGGTGGAACACTTTTCTGATCTGGCCGCCCTCCAGGCACCATTTCCGGGCAGCTGGAGGCTCCCTTCTACACCTTCCATGGAGCCTTTCTGGATGTGCGCCAGGCAGAACACCTCGCCATTATGGCCAGGCTCCACGCACTATTTCCAGGCTGCATGAAGCCCAGTTCCACACTATACTTTCCTGCCTTTCTTGGAGCCTCACTGGCTGTGTGTAATGGAGCCTCACATGCCGTTCTGGCTGGGCTCCACGCACTATTTCCGGGCTGGATGAAGCCCCTTCGTCCGCTAAACATCCCCACCTTCCACAGAGCCTCAGTGGGCGTGCATAATAGTGCAACCTGCCCTTGCCGCCCATTCCCAAGCAGTCATTGTCAGCCCATAAGCACTCACATGAGGTTTTCAAAAATGAAAATCTTTTGTGAAAGTGTACTGCTGTGGAAAGAAACTTCATAACATCTATATTCAAGTTCATAAAATGTTCATATCATTTTTTTAAACAATCATCTTTTGTTCAAATGCTGAAGTTTTGACTGAGTATTATTCCTCAGAATGTGTGGTTGTGTTCCAAGTGTTGTGACTTAGAGGTTCCACGGTATCTAAAGGTGGCATCTGACTATTTTAGCTGACTGTGCTTGCAGTAATAAGATATAGAGCTTCTACTTTGAATTTCCGTGCACTGAGCGTGAACGCAAGCAGCTGCAGTTTGGCAAAAGCAAGAAAAATGAAGAAGTTTTCTCAGAGAGCTTCCCTTTTTGTGACCTGGTTAACAACCACGTGGATTGTCTTAATGTAAGATGGTCGCCTGAAGATCTTCTTCCACCTCAGGATGTCTTTTTTTTTTTTTCCCAGCACACACGACGTGTCTGTGCACACTGAACTGTAGTAGCGTTCTCCTTCATCTGCTGTTTTTCATAGAAGAGGACACTTTAGGCCATCCATTTTTATTGGCCCTCGGCATATTGTATTAATAAAATTAATTGTGAGAGTGTTTCCCAAAGGACTGCCACCTATCTGTGGCATCATCTACTTTGCATAATTAGAGTGGGAGACAAAAAAGTGAGTAAAAAACATGAAAAGCAATACAAATATGCTGTTTTTATGTCACAAGTAGGACGGGGCCACCTGTGAATGTTTTGAGTTGGGTGGGCGGGACCAACAGGTAGTCTCCAGAAGTGTCCAATAAGACCGGAAAATGTCGTTAGATATGTCTTTTTTTTATATATATATATAAGACAATGGAGAGGGGTCTGAATACTCGCTAAATATTAGCTTGCTAAGTTGTCAGCATTGATCCCTCCTGCTACGTGTTCATCACACGTGAATGACATTTGCTTGGTCAACACAAAGCTAAGATGTTTTGTTTGAATGGTTTAGCATATATTGACCTACAATGGATTGCTTTCAGCATCGTTAATGTACAAAATGTATCAAAGTGGCCCCCATCCTTTATTTTTTTTTCCTGTATGCAGACACCCCTGCAAAGCAGGTGATTCTTTTTATGTTTTTTGTGCCATAAGAGACGTGCTGCCTGACATTTACGTTACTACGATGTTGCTTTCTTTTGCTCGGTGTGGTTTTCAGGAGTAGAGTGTTTACTTTTAGGATTTAAGAGATGACCTTTGTGTGTGTTTGCTGCATGTGTGTACGCACATGGAGAGCCGCCGTGTTTGCATGTTTGCGCCAAATAGACACGTGTGACACCAACATAGGGATGATGGTTTTCCAGTCAGCCTGGTTCCTTTTACTTTCTATAAAATGTGTTATATTTATTGCAGGCTTCGTTTCACAGGGAATTCTTTTCATTATCATAACTGTTCTTAGTAAAGCTAAATAAATGTTTTAATGCTAAAATGTGGATGGTGTTTTTCTATTGAGTTCAGAAGATAATGCTGTAAAATGGCCACAAAGCCAACAGGAAGCTATTACTCTTAAATATGATGTTCCATGACATGAAACTTTGTAATATTGTAACCGTGTTCATGCTATTAATAGTGTTCATGATTATCTTTATTTCCTCAATCTAGAAGAGAGCGCATGTGTTTTATAGCACATTAATGATCACATGACTGCTGTCATTAGTAAATGACTAGTCTCACTTAGTAGTGCACATGATGACACCTACTGGACACATACATACTTACTTCAAAATAACACACCATCTCTAAATACTGCAACATAGTCAAAGCTCCTGTCATACAGAGGATCTTTGGCTGGCGTTTTTGTAGTTGGACCTTAAAAACAGAAGGTCACAACCCATTGGTCTTTGCCAAAAACTAAATAAATAGTGGAATGACCTGATGTACCTTTTTTGTAATTTTACCCATCATCCACAATACAATGATGTGAAAAATGAACACATATTTCTTTCCCTTATCTGTGTTCTAAAGAGAGAAAAGACGTTAACATGAGGGAACTAACAATGCACGTCATGGGACGCAACTATTTCGATTATAAAGCCCTCTAAAAAACTCTAATTAACAGGTGCATTCATGATAAACATGTAATACTTACAGTATTTTGTGTTATTTTTATTATATTAAACATTACTGGAACTTCCTTCCTGGTCTCATTCATAGCCCATTGATAGGAACGAACGCTACTTCTGTCAACAACAGCAGCAAAGAAACGGCGTGTCGGTTTGCTATTACTTATCATGGCAGACTTTGTGAGAGCCTCCGCCACCGATGACTACTTTTGGACAAATGAGGAACCAGAACCTTATCTTTTGAGGCTGAATATTTGGAGGATGAGCTATAGGTTATCAGGGAAGACGGCCCCTTACCCCCATTAGCCCTAGTGCTAAATGTTTCAAGAATGAAAGCCATCACTTGTCCGCTCTCATTGGGATGGCTGTATCTTTCAGCACAGGACTTGTGCTACCCGTTGAGCTGGTAAATTCAACATAATCCTCAGTAAAAAAAAAAAAATGCTGATGGCCAACGAGCATCTTGTTGAGTCTTCGTAGCGATGACGTCGGGTCTAAGTTGAGAGCCGGTATACACTTTTTCAATCTGCCCCATTGTTTAGTTGGTAGCGTGTGGCATCTCAAAGTTGACCAACTTTTCGGCTCATTGCCACAACCTTCTACAATACACGTGCGAGGCATGACTTTAGTGTTATAATAACAATATACTACACTATACACTACTACAATACTGCTACAATAACAATATCGCTGTAGCTTGGTTTATATGCAGGTCAGTTATGCAAATGTAACATTGTTGGCGTTTTTTGAGGCTTGTTTATTTATTTATTTATTTTTTTTTTAGGGCTTTATAGTCGAAATCGGTGTGTCCCATGACGTGAATTGTTTGCTCCCTCATGCTAACTCGTTTTCTCTTTCTAGAACGCACAGAAAAGGGAAAGAAATATGTGTTCATGTTTCACATAAGGATTGTGGATGATGGGCAAAATTACAAAAAAAGTGCAGTTTTCCTTTAAGGCGCCGTCTGTCCAACACACAGCTAGATAGCTACATACTGTATCTACTGGAGAACAGCGTGCCATAAAGCGGAAGCGCACGTTGTGTTGCTTGGGGAAATTCCACCCACATTAAAGACTGGCAGGTAAAATATGATTGTACTGAGAGGCGTTTCATGCCCGATTTGATCGATGAAGCCAGGCAGAGGGGTGGTCTAGAACAGTGGTTCCCAAACTTTTTACAGTATATATAAAAATACATACAACCAATGATAAAGTCTAATTTTCGAGGGGAATCCCCACTCACAGTGACAGGTTTTCACCACTGCCGCGTGCAGGTATTGGAACGCTAATATAAATGAAATCTTCAATATTTAGCACTCTCAATGCACAAAATAATCATCAAACTCACATTTGTTCATATGACGCACATAGAGCAATGAATAACTTCGTGCTGTCCCCTTTCTGCTCCGTTGTCTTTGCGCCGTGAGGCGTTCAGGCGCACTCTTCATTTTGAGTGTGAATTGTTTTTCATTTTTATTCACGTACCCATTACAGTTGGCACACCCCACTTTGGGAAACTAGAATCTACAAGAAATGGTCCTCCTATTATTATCAAGCTTAATCAGAGCAACACGCCCCGCTTGATTTTTAACTTCTTGTTTCACTTTTCATCCAGGTCCATGTCCAACTTCGATTCAACTCCTCGGATAGAACATGTACTGAAAACCTTTAAGCTAATCATAATTATGATGAAACTTTGAAACGGCGCTTAGCAAGGGCTTCTGCGCACGTGTGTGTTGCAGGGATGGGGCGGGATGTAAGGCTTGCAACAAAAGTTAGCACCCTGTAGGCAGCCACCTCACCGCTGCAAACAGTCCCATTAAATTTAAAATTTTAGTAAATAAATGTAATTTATAAAATTAATAGTACGTTTAAGAAGTTTGAGTTCAAAATTTTGTCATTTGGAGTCATTGCTTGTCATTGAAGGGTGATGGTTGGTCCCGCAGCAAAACCACTGACGTAACGGATCTTGGATCCTAATCAGGCAGGCTCGTGGGCGTGGTCACAGCGTACCCCGGGCAGGGGCGGTGGTGGTGTGTCCTCATTAACACACTTCTGTCCTAGTGTGTGTGTTCTTGTTACTGTGCGCGTGCGTGTGCATGCCCTCCCCGAGGTGGATTATGAGCAAGCAGGCTAACGGCATGGCGAGCCTGGGCAAGGAGCACCTGTACAAGGTGCTGGTCATAGGAGATCTGGGCGTGGGCAAGACGTCCATCATCCGGCGCTACGTGCACCACAGCTACTCTACCAACTACCGTGCCACCATCGGCGTGGACTTCGCGCTCAAGGTGCTGCACTGGGACACGGACACTGTCCGCCTGCAGCTGTGGGACATCGCCGGTAAGAACAATACTTTTTTTTTTTTTTTTAAATCATCAAAGCTACTTTTTTAAACTTAACTTCAGCATGTGCTCTCACTTCAGTTCCTCAAACTGAGCGTGTGAGACACTTAGGAAACATGAACAAATAAAGATGCATCGTCACCCTGCGTGACCGACACACCTACACGCCCACGAACGTCATGTGAGCGCGTGCGCGTGAGGCCATGACAGCAGCGCGGTTGTTTGTTTCAATACAAGTATTTGGCGTGTCAATTCATTTTACACACAGGAACATGTTACAGCTCATTGGCTGCAGCAGGGTCATGTGACCTGGAAGGCGCACACCACAATGGCACTGCAGTGTAGCTTCTAACTCATTGTTGTTAAAAGAAAATACTAATCTTCGAGGAGGTCAGCATCTCTACTGTTGCCATGGCTATGTGTAAACACTTAACATTTCATCATGGTGATTCAAAGTTTCGTTCGACTTTACAGACGTTTTTTTTCCCCCCAACTTCCAAACCACTGTGTGGTCGTGCCTGCTAGCATGGGCGCTAACGTGACTGTTCAGATGTGGCTGCTGACACTTTGCTACGTCGGCGTAGCTTCTTTTGCTCGTGTCGTATTTCTTTTACTACTTTACATTTGTTTTTACCACGGAAAAAGACGAGCTTTATTCCTCCCACCTGTCAACACGCAACACTGTCTAGCTCCGCCCCTTTAGGTACCATGGTACCGCGCAACAGACGGTACCAAAACATGCTCTTCATCAGTATTTGTGGTGCTTTTCTGATCTTTTTGACAGAGAAAACCCAACCCAAGTTGTAAATTGATGCATATTTGATGCATGCAAAGGAGGAAGTGCACGTCCTGTCACATGCCCGGTGATTCAACAGCTAACTTTGTTTGTTTCGGTGGCAAACAACGCAGCATTTTTAGACAGGAAATGTCATGATGACAGATATAACTTGCTCACACACACACACACACACACACACACACACATGCACGGCTTCCATAAACAGTCGCAGGCCACAGCATTGTTAGCTTCAACAAGTGGCTAACTGTGTGCAGCGTGACGATAACACTGCAGGAATGTGCTGCTGCATCTTAAAAACACTAAACAACAGTGTGTGTGTGTGTGTGTGTGTGTGTCACGGCAGGTCAGGAACGTTTTGGCAACATGACGCGTGTCTATTACCGCGAGGCCATGGGCGCCTTCATCGTGTTCGACGTGACGCGGCCCACCACCTTTGAGGCGGTGGTGAAGTGGAAAGAGGACCTGGACTCCAAACTGATGCTGGCCGACGGCCGCAGCATCGCCACCGTGCTGCTGGCCAACAAGTGCGACCAGGGCCGCGAGCTGGACAGCAACGGTGTCAAGATGGAGCAGTTCTGCAAGGACCACGGCTTTGCGGGCTGGTTTGAGACCTCCGCCAGGGTCAGCGTGGTGTTCAAATACACACATTTTCTAGATCAGGGGCATCCAAAGTGCATCCCGGGGACCATTTGCGGCCTGCGGTTGTTTTTTTTATTGGCCCGCCGCACATTCTAAAAATATTATTTAACAAAAAAACAAAAATTCAAAAACAACAGCAGCAAAAATAAAAAAATCAGCAGTAATTTTACAAAAATAAAGTCCAAATATTAAGAGAAAAAAGTTGTAATTAACGAAAAGAGAGGAAAAATAACAATTTTAAAGAAAATATTCAAGAAAAAAGTTTTTTTTTTAATCTAATATTAAGACAAATAAACAAAACAAAGAATAAAGTTGTAATTTTAAAAAAAAAGTTTGGAAAAAAAATGATATTACGAGAATAAAGTCTAAAGTTTATGGCAATAAAGTCCTAATATTACGAGAAGAAAATTTAGAAGATCAAAACAGCAGAAATGGGAAAAAAAACAGCTGTAATTTTACGACAAAAACGTCATGATATTAAGAGAAAGAAGTTGTATCTAATGTGAAAAAAGTCTCAGTTTTATGAGAATAAACTCTTAATAAGAGGGAAAAAAAGACGTCTTTTTTTAAAAAGCTGTAATATGAGTAACAAAACTGTTATTTTTGGAAAATTAGGTTCGGGAATAATTATAATATGAGAATAAATTAATAAAGTATATTAAAATATTATGGGAATAAACTCATAATTACAAGAAGGAAGAGGAAAGCTAGAAAAAGAAAAAAAACAGCAGAAATGGGAGAAACAGCTGTAATTGTATGAGAATAAAGTCACAGTCAAGTCAGAAAAAAAGTATTAATTTTACAAGAATAAACTTGGAATATTTAAGGGGAAAAATAATGTAATTTTAGGAGCATTCCGCCTTTATCACCAAGCTGAGATGCAGTTTTTTCTTGAAATATATAAGCCTGCTTCCTCATGGACATGACACCACCTCCGACCCGCCCCTAGCGGGATGAGCCTGCCCTGTGTACACGCCCACCGCTTTGTCAAAAAAAAGAAAAGAAAAGGCTTGGCTACACATCTTAAAATAAAGCTGTGCCAACTATCCGTCAGTCAGTTACAGACGTTTTGACTACAGTGTTTAGTTTTTCTTCAGCGAATAGGCTAACCTAGCATCATGCTAAGTTGCTTCCTGTGCTGACACCAAGGTGCTGGCTCGCTGTGGCGCCTGGGCTCGACATTCTGACAGATCAAAGGTCATGAAGTGTAGGTTCAACCCCCCAGCGTCCATTTCTTTTTCATATGTTTCATTTTATGTAGACGATACAGTCGTGTCAGTCTGTCAGTCAAAAGTGAGAGGATGCAAGGGCCACTTTGATATTTTGTAAAGCAACACATGCAGATAGATATGAGTAGATATGCTAAGAAGTTATACATCTTACTTACTTACTTACTTGTATACTTTCTTACATCTTTCTTTCCGTGTTGTTGTTTTTATTTTCCAAATATTTTCTTCTTAAATAATCTTTGTGTTCATCAAATGTTCTTCTCATATTTTGACTTTATTCCCATCATATTATAACTTTTTCCTCATCCTAATTTTCCAAAAATTACAACTTGATTTTGTTTTGTTTGTTTCTGAAAATATTACAATTTAAAAAAAATAACAACATATATTTTTTTAATCATTTAATTCTATGCTACTAAAATGACGTTTTTCCCTCATATTACACGTTTACTCTTGTGAAATTGCAACTTTTTTCTTATAATATTTTGACTTTATTCTCATAAAATTACAGCTTTTTTTCCATTTCTGCTGTTTTTTGTTAAAATTTTCCAACTACTGGTATTTAAACCTCCATCCATCCATCCATCTTCAATGCCGCTTTTCCTCACTAGGGTTGCGGGTACACCCTGGACTGGTCGCCAGCCAATCGCAGGGCACATATAGACAAACAACCATTCACACTCACATTCATACCTATGGACAATTTAGAGTCTCCAATTAACCTAACATGCATGTTTTTGGAATGTGGGAGGAAACCGGAGTACCCGGAGAAAACCCACACACGCACGGGGAGAACATGCAAACTCCACACAGAAATGCCCCACAGAGATTCGAACCCAGGTCTTCCCGATCTCCTGACTGTGTGGCCTGTGTGACTGGGTGACAGCCTTTAGCGACCGTCTCCCGCCCCCTTTCCCTTCGCAAGGCCAAAAACAAGCATGTCTTCCATGTGGGACTTTCCTGTCTCGTTGGGTTGGCGCATTAAAAAGCTTCAGTTCGGTGCGGCATTTGGGGGGCATGGGTGCGGTGAGTTTTCGAAGCCCGCTATGCGATCATCGGTCTGGCGACGGCTAATGTCAGCCGAAAAGCTGGACACTCAGACACACAGAGATCTAAGGCGGATAGCTCGAAAAGTGGTTGGATTCGTGGAGGAAACCGGGTTTGCCTGGGGATCTTCATCTCCACCACCTCCACCATCTTCTCGCATCCAAAGTCTCCTTAACGAAGGCGCCTGATCCTCTAAGTTTCACCAGTGATTTAGAAAAAAGGAGGTCAGATATGTTTTTGTCTAAATTTTATGGTTCCCCAACGTGGCACGTGGTACCCGCAGGCACCAGGAAGCCCCCCACAACCACATGAGGCCCCCGCAAGCGTGCTTTTCATTCAGGTTTTTAGTTAATAATGAAAGAACAGTAGAAAGAAATGCATTCTGAAATACAACATGTGAGTTGTGGACACCAGCATTTTGTTAATGTTCTGGTAAAACAAGCATATTCGCTTTGTTTGGGTTGAAATAAGCTAGGAAAGTCAATGTTACAAAAATGAGTAGCTCTTGGCCATTTTCATTTTGTAAAAGTAGCTCTCACAGGAAAAAATGTTGGTGACCCCCTGTGTGTGATTGGTATCAGCTGATCTCACTCCTGGATGATGGTTATTGGCAGCATAAAACTCTGACCGCAGCATCCCTACTTTATTCCCAGAATATTTAGACTTTATTCTTGTCATTTGTTTTTTTGTTTGTTTTTGTAGTATTTTGACTTTTAAAAAATACCATCTTTTGTCTTTAACATTTCAACTTTAAGCTACTAACATGACGTTATTTGTCCTCGTCATATTACGTTATTCTCTCAAAATGACTTGTTATCGTTAGATTACGACTTTTCCTGTTAATATTTTGAATTTATTCTTTTTTAATTTCCAGCTGATTTTTCCTTTTTTCTAAAGTTTTTTTTTAGTTGTTAAATTCTATTTTTAGATTGTGCCGGGGGCCAATAAAAAACAGTTGCTGGCCGGAAATGGCCCCGGAGCCACACTTTGGACACCCCTACTGATGAGATGGTTTGTCTCATGAAGTGTCATTCTCCCACAGGACAACCTCAACATCAACGAGGCGGCCAACTTCCTGGTAAAGCACATCATGGCGACCGAGCACGACATCCTGAGGACGGCCGTGCCCGACACCGTCTCGCCGCGGCTCGACCGGCGCCAAGAGTCCGGCAGCTGCTCGGGCTGCTTCAAGTGATGCGAGGACGGAACCGAGCAGACGCACCTGGTGGACCGAGAGGACCCAGGAGGGACGGGCATGAAGGCACCCGATGACTCGAGGGGTCTTGAGATGTTCCTTGGCTTAAATGGGACGTTTGGTGGAGGTGCGACATCTCTCTCGCAGTCTTCCTCCCAAACTGAGTGTCAATCGGTGACATTTTGCACATCTTTTATTTTGAAATCCTCATTTTAACTTATTTGCTTAGAACTGACTGCGTGTGTGCGTGCGTGCGTGTGTGTGTGTGTGTGTTCTCCACATGCTTAACTGTCTGTTTCCATGGCAACTACAGTACACTCACTGGACACTTCATTAGGTACAGTACACTGTCTTCTGGCATCCAGTACTACCTTTTTTAATGACATGAAAGGCCAAAATATTAGACACAGCCGTCAGTATGATACAGTACAGGTGTAAAAGCCCCATAATAACATTAAAAAATACAGAAGGTACGATACCTAGCCAAGCAAGCTTGCTATTGCCGATACCAATACTTTGGCAAAGCAAAGCTTTTGAAGAAATTAAAAAAGAAAACTTACCAATATCAAATTAAACACAATAATTGCTCATTTTATGGCACAATATATGCTTTTTTATATCTGTGGGCAACGCAGATAGACCAATTAACTAAGTTTGACATCAAGTATCAGACACATTCAGTGTACACGTCCAACTGTTTCTTTCAAACACACATCTCCCCCAAATGTGCTAAAATATCAATATCGTATCAGGTGAACCAATACCAGTATGGGACCCTTTGGTATCAAATTGATTGGACAATGAGGTAGTTTTTAAAGGAAAACTGCACTTTTTGGTCAGTTTTGCCCATCATCCACAATCCTTACGTGAGACATGAACACGTATGTCTTTCTCTTTTCTGTGTGTTCTAAAGATATAAAAACCGACCCCTCATTAACACACGTATTGGGATGCACCTATTCCTCCTATATAACCTTCGGAAAAAAACTTTAAAAAGTGCTAACAAAGCTCAATTTACATAACGTTGCCTGCATATTAACCAGCAACGTTATTATTATTGTTATTAACATTGTTATACCAAAGAACTACGTTACTAGGCGTAGTGACACCTCGCCACACCACACTGGCTAGCTACTAGCCGGCTAGCGACTAGCTTCACCACACATTCACTCACAATGTCCCAGGCCACTCCCGAAAGGTAACGCTACATACAGCTGCCTCCGCTGCTGCTGTGTTTTTGTTTTTGAGTTTGGTCAAGTGAACGCTTGGTGTAGGTGTTCCTTTCTATGTTGCTATGGTAATGCTTAAAATGACCAAAATACAGCAAAATACTCTAAGTGTTACATGTTATCATGAATGTACCTGTTACTACATGATCACAGCATGGATATAAAACAATAACACCTAGTTGGAGGTTTTTGGAGGTGTTTTAATAGCGGGCTTTCTTGGCGGAATACAGTAGGTGGTTATGGTTATGGTTATGGATTCATTTATTTCGAACAGGCATACAGTTTACATTGAATGTTTCATGTTACAATACACAATTCCACATGTCCGAAAAGGAGTAAGAAGAAGCAAAGCTTATTTAATTCTACCACCTCTTCGTATCACATCAAGTGTGTAACGTATGTTCACTTCCTGTATTCTGAATTATTCAAAGTATTCTTATTATTATTCGTTTTACTATCATCCTTGTTTTTTTCCTTCTTTTTATTTTCTTATTTATTAAAAAAAGAAGTTTTCTTTCCCCTGCTAATGACTTTCCCGTTGAGCTGTGAATGCCATTGAATGTAGATACATTCATCTTTGCAACAATGATATCAAAAGTCAAATGTTATTGAATGTAACCCTTCTAGTCCTTGCAGTCATGGTGATATGATGTCAGGTGATATGTATCCAGGTCCTTGATACTGCATCTTTGACAACGAGCACTCTTGCTTCTGCTGGTGCTCCATTTAACTTAATGTAGATTTTGCCGTCGGTGCTCCAAGTGCTTCGTATCTTTCTCTGCTTCCTCAAGTCGCGTGCTTTCTTGGCGATGTCAGTGTTGCGTTTTGTCAGCTGCACATTCACGTAGACGTTCGTACCTTTCAGCTTCTTTCCCTGTTTCAGCAGTGCACTTTTGAATTTGCTGTTGGTGAACGTAACGATGATGACAGGTGTGGTGTTCTTGCTGCCATATGGTGAGATGGAAGTGTTGATGGTGTTGATACCTACAGTATCATCCATTCCCTCTGGTTCTCCTCTGTTATGAACTGCCCTGTCTTTTGACCTGGGTGTAATTCGGAGCCCTGTGATGATCCCTGCATTCATTCGCTCATTCTGATCCAGCTCATGAGTTGGATTTTTCATTTGCTCAATGATATTTTCCTTTGCTTCCTTCTCTTCCTCAAGAGTGGTGCGCAAGGCAGCGTTACCCACCAACAGAGCCTTGATATCATCCTGTAGAACATTGATATCATTGCATAATGCTCTTTTTCCTTCCATGGGGTTTTTTAACTTCCTTAAGTGCAGCATTCAAGGCAGCATTATCCACCAACAGAGCCTTGATATCATCCTGTAGAACATTGATATCATTGCATAATGCTCTTTTTCCTTCCATGGGGTTTTTTAACTTCCTTAAGTGCAGCATGCAAGGCAGCATTATCCACCAACAGAGCCTTGATATCATCCTGTAGAACATTGATATCATTGTATAATGCTCTTTTTTTCTTCCATGAGGTTTTTAACTTCCTTCAGTGCAGCACGCAAGGCAGCATTGTCTTCCAACAATACCTTGATATCATCCCACAGAACCTTGATATCATTGCATAATGCTGTATTTGTTACGTTCCCTGAGGGGGTTAGGACCCCAGATGCAGAGGCGGAGAGCTTGGAGTACAATTGAGTCCTTTAATGGCACTGCGTGGCAAAAATTTAAGAACAAAAAGCGATGGTGTAGCATAAAACAGGAAATGAAAGGGACACCATTGAAAAACCTAATCTAGCTAGGAACAGCTGGAGAACAAGAGAAAGGCTGGGCTGAGCTAAGGGCGATATACCCAAAATAGGAAAAAGCGATCCAATGCTATGAGGCAAGTCCACATGCGTGTAGCGAGTTGGAGTTCGGACAAAGAACCAGCGTCCTCCGGCTGTAGGCAGTCAGTTTAAGTAGAGGGAGCAATTAGCCACAGGTGTGCCCAGCCTTCCCGTCTCCAGCCTGCTCTTGAGTGGCTGCAACACAGAGAGGAAACAGGCCAGGAGAAGGCAGAAGTAGCAAATAACATAAGTAGGCCCTAAAGGCCAGGAGCGAACGTGACAGTATTTTCTTCCATGGGGTTTTAACTTTGTCAAGAGCAGCGCACAAGGCAGCGTTGTCTTCCAACAATGCCTTGATATCATCCTGTAGAACCTTGATATCGTTGCATAATGCTGTATTTTCTTCCATGTGGTTTTTAACCTTCTTAAGAGCAGTGCACAAGCCAGCGTTTTCATTTTGCAACTCCTCGATTTCTTCTATTAGTGCTTTGGTTGTTCTGTGAACTTAATGTTGAATATGTGTTCATGCTACAGTACGCTCTTGTATCTCATTCATCTCCTTCTCATCCGACAGCCAGACTGGCCCTAATTCAAATTTTTCTGTATTTCAAGGGCCAGTATCGTTTCTCTTTGTGGTTGGCATTGTTGCAAGTTCTTTGAACTTCAGCAGTTAGCCGTTTAAACTTGACTTGCTAGCAGCTATTCGCACATTGAAGGAATTTGTACTTCTCGCCTATCCGAGTTGAAGTTTTTTTCAAGGGCAAATTAATCACGCATTAATCGGTTTATTCCAAATCAATTGTTGATGTGCGTAAATGCAACACTGTCCAAGGCCATCTGGCTCAAAATGTTGTATGTATCATCTAAATTTGTCTTTATTTATTGCACACTTGCATAAACAAACCACACACTACCTTACATGCTCCGGGCTCACGTGCACACTACTGCAGTTCAGGCCAACGGGCTCCTCAACAAGTTCAACCTTGTGGCTTTTATTAGCAAGTCAAATGTGTCTTCAGGCTGATCCTGGACCTGCAGGATCTCATTAGGAGCCTGACTCATGACTCTGTTTGAATAAAAATGTGGCCAAAGGATGCATTAACCAGCTTAAACGTCCCGAATTCTTCCATCTTGAGAGGGATTTGGAGTCCAAAAGATGAGAATCACACGCTCCGGCACTCTTGAAGTCCTTTACCTCATTAGAACACTTGTGTGACATAAAGTCTGAGTGGATTCGTCGTAAGAGCTTTCTTTTCATTCGTCCTGTGTCTCCCTCTCTTGGCAGTTAAGTCGCACTGCAGACTAGATAACTTACAAAATGATATACTGTGTATTTATATTATTTGAATTTCCATAATATACATATGTGTATACTGTATATGTATATAAAAATCTAAATTATATATATAAAATATTAACATATTATTTTGACATGTATATTATAAAAATCTAAATAATATACCGTGTATGCATACGTGTATGTTTGTGTGTGTGTGTGTAAATATACGTATATAAGCAGCATATATATATATATATATATATATATATATATATATATATATATATATATATATATATATATATATATATATATATATATACACTGCTCAAAAAAATTAAAGGAACACTTCGAAAACACATCAGATCTAAACTGGGGGAAAAATGATCTTGAATATCTTTCTTGATAATAAGTGGGTGATGTATTAGTAACAAAATGATGCCACATCATTTGATAGAAATGAAAATGATCACCCTATAGAGGGGGGAAATCAAAGACACCCCAAAAATGAAAGTGAAAAAATGATGCAGCACACTGGTCCATTTGGCTAAAATGTCATTGTAGCAACTCAAAATGATTCTCAGTAGTTCGTGTGGCCCCCACGTGCTTGTACTGTACGCATGCCTGACAACGTCGGGGCATGCTCCTAATGAGACTACGGATGGTGTCCTGGGGGATCTCCTCCCAGATCTGGACCAGGGCATCAATGAGCTCCTGGACAGTCTGAGGAGCAACCTGGCGGCGCCGGATGGACCTAAACATAACGTCCCAGAGGTGTTCTATTGGGTTTAAGTCAGGTGAACGTGGGGGCCAGTCAATGATATCAATTCCTTCATCCTCCAGGAACTACCTGCATACACTAGCCACATGAGGTCGGGCATTGTCGTGGACCAGGAGGAACCCAGGTCCCACTGCACCAGCGTAGGTTCTGACAATGGGTCCAAGGATTTCATCCCGATACCTAATAGCAGTCAGGGTGCCGTTATCTAACCTGTAGAGGTCTGTGCGTCCTTCCAGGGATATGCCTCCCCAGACCATCACTGACCCACCACCAAACCGGTCATGCTGAATGATGTTGCAGGCAGCATAACGTTCTCCACGGCATCTCCAGACCCTTTCACGTCTGTCGCATGTGCTCAGGTTGAACTTGCTCTCATCAGTGAAGATCACAGGGCACCAGTGGTGTAGTTGCCAATTCTGGTGGTCTATGGCAAATGCCAATCGAGCTCTACGGTGCTGGGCAGTGAGCACAGGGCCCACTACAGGACGTCGGGCCCTCAGGCCACCCTCATGGAGCCTGTTTCTGATTGTTTGGTCAGAAACATTCACACCAGTGGCCTGCTGGAGGTCATTTTGTAGGGCTCTGGCAGTGCTCATCCTGTTCCTCCTTGCACAAAGGAGCAGATACCGATCCTGCTGAGGGTTGAAGGACCTTCTACGGCCCTGTCCAGCTCTCCTGGAGTAACTACCTGTCTGCTGGAATCTCCTCCATGCGTCCAGGTAACGCAGTGATGCCCTGGTCCAGATCTGGGAGGAGATCCCCCAGGACACCCCAGGATTTAAATATAATACAGTGTATTAAATATTTATAGATTTATATTTTTATTATATAAGCCGGTGCTCAGGCTTCCTCCCACATCCCCAAAACATGGTTGTTAGGTTAATTAGAGACTCTAAATTGCCCAAAGTCAGCCAGCTGGGATAGGCTCCAGTTCACCCGTGACCCTAATGAGGGCTTGATTTTTGACCCTCCACAAAAAGTTTTTTGTATGACTAGTTAAGAATGTGACTTAAAACATTGCCTCCACAGTTAATAAAGTGTTTATAATGGTCACGGTTTGACCCTGGAACAGATTATTTACATTGCATTATTTGGAAAATGTGGAAATGTATCTCTAAATCCAAACAAATAGTAGGTTGCCCAGCATTATGTTAAAGATTTTGTTAAGTCTGAGAGGTTCCAGTGTATTTTTAATTATACAAAGTTTAATTACAAGGTATTGTTAAGGTTATATATAACCCAATAAGCTCTCATGTCACTTGTATTAAGAAACACCGTGTTCTTAACTCATTTTGCTAATCTTGATCCAAAGAACGAGACTTTTCCCAAATGTACACACACACACACACACATGCCAAAAGGAAGAAGTGCAATCACTTGATCGGATTGGAGACTTTAATCTTGGCGTGTGAAAGACTAGTCGACCGTTCCACCCCCCAAAATGACCAAATTTGCTATAGAAGACTTATTAGTGTTGACAAATGCAACGTCGCCTTTATAGACCTTGAAGAAAGTTGGAAATAAAACCATAGAGTCCCGAAAATAGCTGTTGCACTGTTCATTTTTATTGTGTGATGAACACGTCAGGAAATATCAGTAGTATTAAATAATCAGGTAACTGTAATATGTATTCATAAAGCAGCTTCATTCACAGCTGCCTTGAATAATTCAATCTTATATTCGCATCACTGACCATGTATTTGTTCAACATTTATTTCATGAGGTTATTGAATGGTGCGTTTGACCCTCGGCGGCCCGCGTAGTGAGTCGTCCACGGCAAGATGGCGGCCTCCACTGTTAGCAGCAAAGGGTCTGAATTATCCAAAGCGGAGTATCTTAAACGCTATTTAACGGCAGATGATGACGCTAAGAAGCCAAAGGGGAAAAAGAAGCGGCGTAAGGTTACCGGAAAAGGGTGAGTGGATTTCCTGTAATGTTTGAGCAGTTTGGTGGGCTAACCAAGTTGAGCAGCTAGTTGCTAAAGTTAGGCTAGCTTGGCAGTGCTACCTTGTTTGGTTTGCAAATGCAACGTTGCGAATTTTAACTCCGTTCCTCTGTTATCCAAGGCTTAAGATTGTCGATGATGACATAGACTGGAGGCAGACGGTCACGGTAGAAGACCATGGCGCAGAAGAGGACGACGAGGAAGCGCCGGTGGTAAGCGTTAGTTAGTATCTCGTGTGTTGATGTTCGAAGTGATCCATTCTGTACTCATGATTGCAAGTCTTTGGGTGGCTGTATTTTGTATGATGCATGTATTTCTTACTTTGGTTTACCAGAATGGTTTTAGGTGTTTAGCACTAAGATTCAACTGGATCACTCTTGTGTTGTTATTGATTACTCAGATAGCTGAAGTGATTGATGACCGCCCTGAGGATGTGAGGCACATGGAAATTTTCAGAAGCAGCTCCAGGTGGAAAGTCATTGGAGGTAATCATTCATGCTCTGGACAAATATGTTCTTGTGGGGAGGAAACCAGGCTCATGCATTCACTTTGACATATTAGATGATGAAAATAAAGAGGATGACGCCCAGTCAGAAGATTTGCCTGAGCAGACATCTAACAGAAAGACCAGACACGACTCTCCAGATAGTTCTCCTCCGAGGAGAGCACGCCATGACTCTCCAGATGTCTCGCCACCTAGGAGGAGACGCCACGATTCTCCGGATATGTCACCTCCCAGGAAGAAACGCAATGATTCTCCGGATATTTCACCTCCCAGGAAGAAACGCCATGATTCTCCGGATATGTCACCTCCCAGGAAGAAACGCCATGATTCTCCGGATATTTCACCTCCCAGGAAGAAACGCCATGATTCTCCGGATATTTCACCTCCCAGGAAGAAACGCCATGATTTGCCGGACTTTTCTCCTCCCAGGCGACATGCGGGCAAGTCAGGAAAGATGCAAAGTAAAGGTGAGCGATAACAACAATAGAAAACAACTATTTGAGTATTTAGTTTACCATTGACACATACATTCTTTGTCAGATTCATCCCCTGTGAGTCGAAAGCACACCTCTGCAACAAGTCACAGCCGTTCATTGGTGCGCCATCATTCACCAGGAAGTAAGAAACCTCCAGGGAGGCGGGACTCAGACTCGGACCAGTCGCCACCAAGAAGGAGGACGCAAAAGGGACGGGCTTCCGACTCGGACCAGTCTCCACCCAGGCAGCGGGCACACGGTGGGAAAGCGTCGGATGACGACCTGTCACCTCCTCGTCGTCCTGGTCAGGCTGAGGTAAAATGTCATTCCTCAGTCAACGATGAGCTTATTTTTACACTTTAGTTATATCTAGTTCTGCATTTTTTTTCTCCCAGGGTAGCAGGATGCTTTCTGGTGGAAAAGCAGGTCTGATTTCCTCAGATGTTCTTCGAAAAGAAAAGGAGGAAGAACGCCGCAGGGACGGAAACAACCAGGAGCTGGAAAGTAAGCAGCAAGCTCTCCTTTTACTCCTCTCCCCTCTTCCCTACAGGATATACACTTGTTGATTAGGGCTGCACCTTTCAGCAAAAAATATGAATATTGATTTTCTTGCTTAGAATTGAGATTACATCGTCTGAGGCGATTTTATTTTTCCACATACGCACTCATCCCTTGTTTTTCACGGTCAATTGGTTCCAGACCCAACCGTGATAAGTGAATTTCCGCAAAGTAGGATTTCTTATTTGTAAATGGAATATTTTCATAGTTAGAGCATAGAGAACCGATTTCCGACCTTCTATGCGGTTTTTAACATTACTAGAGCTCCGTAGACATGAAATAACACCCCTGTAGTCACCTTTACACTCCTATTACCCAATATATTTGACATAAAACTGAAAATATGACTTTGAAAACATGAATAAGACTTGTGCTCTTATGTGTTGCTATAAATGTGTTCCCTCGGGGAATTAAGTGGAGGGACAGACAGGAAGTAACATCGGGGGTTCAGAGTTGAGTTTTAGCTTGGCGTGTGTTACGGCTGCAACAGTAGCCAGTGTTTTTATTAGGGCTTATTGTTCCTGTTGTGAGAGAATTCAAACCTGCAATAAAAGCCTGTTGTTCCAGCGATCAAGTCTGACGCTTGTGCATCTCACCGAACATTACAGTAACATCACTGACACCTAGTGACCAATGTAGAATACTACATATCACAACGTCTTTGACTGCATCTTCTGAATGCCTTATACTTCTGTATTTTACTTTATTTTGCCATTTTTATGCTTGGAAATGCTTAACTTTATTCAATATTTATATTTCCACCCCGTCGCCAGATGTGTCCCGCCACGCTCAGACGGTGTTTCGAGACAAGAGTGGAAAAAAGAGGGACTTGGAATCAGAACGGGAAGAACAGAAGAGGAAAGCTGGAGAAAAAGCAGCGAAAGATGAGAAATACGCTCAGTGGGGGAAAGGGTGAGTGAGATTGGTCCCGTTGCCATCACCTTCCTGCTTGCTCCGCTCAGCTGACTCGGATGTTCCCAGGCTGGCGCAGGGACAGATGCAGCAGCAGAGGCTGGAGGACGCGCTGCAAGAAGCCCAGAAGCCACTGGCGCGTAACTACGACGACGAGGATCTGGACCGCATGCTGAGGGAGCAGGAAAGAGAGGGCGATCCCATGGCGGCCATGTTGAGACGGAAGAAGGAGCGCAAGACTCACGGGGTTAAAGGTGACATCGCCTTGATTTGAGTGTTTGGTGGCGTGTGTTTTTCCAAATGTCTGACTTTGCTTGTTTTGCAGATAAGCCTCAGTATAAAGGACCGCTGCCACCTCCTAACAGGTTCAATATTCTACCAGGATATCGCTGGGACGGCGTCAACAGGTAGTGTATGGCATGGAAATACAATTACTTTGAATCAATGGAACTTTATAATCATTTATAATACAGTGGAACATCTATGATACAACACAAAGCATTTTTTTACTCCACAGCAAACTCTGTAAATAGAAATTCTGTTTCAGTGTCAAACTTTGGCCGTCCTAAACCCTTTTTTAAGTGTACATGCCATGTAACATTTGAACACTCTTCTCTGCATATTCTTCTTCTCTTGTGTCGCGCAGGTCAAATGGTTTTGAGCAGAAGCGCTACACGAGGATCGCGGATAAAAAAGCTGTCCAGGAGGAAGCTTACAAATGGAGTGTGGAGGACATGTAGAGACCTGTTTTGTCCTTTTCTTTTTTTAACAAATCCAAAGCAAGACTTATTAGATTTGGACCAACTGGAGATACAAAAAAATATGTAATATGTACATAGCAGTGATGTGAGTATTTTAATTGTTTTGTAAATGCATACACGATCTGGAGATATTTTCACTTTTTTTCTTTCTAATTAAATGATTTGACTTCGTAGTGGTGGTGTTGTCTTGTGTTAATATGCATAATACAATATAACATGCCAACACAACACTTCATATCCCAGCTAACTTTGGGTGAGAGGCGGGGTACACTCCGGAGAGAAGCAACGCACGCACAGGGAGAATATGCACACTCCACACAGATGCCCAAACAGAGAAACAAACCCAGATCTCCTCACTGTGTGCCCATCTCGGCCTCTTGCCCGAAATTAACTGGGATAGGCTCCAGCATACCCACACGACCCTAATGAGGACAAGCGACAGAAAATGGATCAACATAACACTTCATCGAAAAAATACATTAGTCAAAAATAATTTTTGTATGTTTATTGTAACATTTATAATATAATCAATACATTAGTTGGAAATACTTTTTGTATGTTTTTTGTAACATTTATAATATAATCAAACAATTGTCTAAATTGGTTTTGATTGTCCTTTTACGCTTGATTAGGGGTAAATATTCATTTGTCCATCTTCTTCCACTTATCCGAGTTCAGGTTGTGGGGGCAGCAGCCTAAGCAGTGAAGCCCAGACTTCCTTCTCCTCAGCTACTTCGTCCGGCTCCTCCCAGTGGATCCCAAGGCCAGGTCAGTTTAGAGACACTGTCTCTCCAAAGTGTCTTTGGTCTTCCCTGAGGCCTCCTACCGGTCAGACATGCCTACTGGTCACCTCCCCAGGGAGGTGTCCGGGAAGCATCCTGACCAGATGGCCAAGCCACCTTACCTGGCTTCTCTCAATGCAGAGGAACAGCAGTTATACTCAAAGTTTCTCCCGGATGGCAGTGCTTCTCACCTTATATCTAAGGGAGAGCACAGCCATTCTATGGAGAAAACTCATTTTGGCCGCTTGTACCCGCGATCTTGTCCTTTCGGTCACTACCCAGAGCTCATGACCATAGGTGAGGGTAGGAACGTAGCTCCACCGATAACTTGACAGCTTTGCCTTTTGGCTCAGCTCCCTTTTCACCACAACAGACCGATACAGAATCCACATCACTGCAGATGCCGCATCAATTCGCCTGCCGATCTCGAATTCCATCCTTCCCTCACTTGTGAACAAGACTCTGAGTTACTTAAACTCCTCCACTCCACCCCACTCCTCTAGGGCTAAATAAGGTAAACAAATTATGTGAAGCAGCTGTCATTATGATGCTATAGACTTGTACAACACCAATAATGCTTATACTTTTTTGACGTGTCAATGCTGAAAGTTATTGTCATGGTAAAGACAGCTCTTGTACTGCATATCATGTGATTGGGTTTATGTCTCATGATGTGACCACTGATCTGTATTATATATCTGGATACACCATCGGTCAATGACTTGTGAAGCCACGCAGCCGCCATATTACCACACACAAGAAACACTTCTCGGGCAATGACTTATGTGAGAACTTGTGAGTTGTTAAGTCTGTTGTTAGTTTGTTACCCACTCATACTAATGCAAGACTAACCTCGCACAACAGGTGTGTTTGAGCTTAGTCATAAGGACTCGGGTATGATAATTTTTAAAAATTCTGTCGATATCATACCATACCTGAGTCATAACGGCTTTACATAGGGGGCGGTGGGGCATATGTAAACAAACAACCGCGACTAGACTACGAAATAATTTGCGGTTGCTTGCAAATATAAAAAAATGTTTTTTTTTTTGGTTTACCCGAATTTCAAATGAAACCCCATATGGAGACAATGTTTATATATTATTACATATTATATTACATATTGTTCCTGTGGTTTTGGTTAAAATATATTTCTATATTAGAAAAGGTTATTTCTATTTCATAACACAAACAAAATATCAGAAAAAAAATCAGCAAAATGTTAAATGATTTTAAAACTTTTCCAAAGTCACTCTCTTTTATGATTCATATTTTGTACAGACGAGAGCATAGTGAATTGTATGAAAGTAAGAAAAAAAAGTAAAGGATCATGACCATGGATTTTAGTGGAAAAAAAGGGATGGGATATGCAGGGTGCAAAGTGGAATTTTGTCCCAAAGGCAATGAGAATTGGAAGGGGGGAAAAGTACATTTAATATAACCAAAAGATCGAGAATAACGCATCAAATCGTTTTCAAGGGGCGAAGGTTGCCACTTGAAGGAATGGGAGAATCTCCCCGCTTTTTTAATTTTAAATATAGATGTTCTGCGAGCCTCTTCATCTTCTTTGTACACTATGTACACTATGTTTAATAGGCGGAACCTTTCTAACGGAACTCTTGTTTCATAACAGAGTTCTGAGGACGTACATCAAATGGACCTGCGTTATGGCGGAGGCTTAACGAGTGAAACTCCAAACAGGGCTTCTTTTAAAAGTTTCTTGGGACATTCGTGTGTAAAATGGACGTATGGAGTCCCATCGCGAAGGTGTACGACCCGCTGAAGGCTGGAAGCATTGATGGCACCGACGTGGAACCCCACGACCGAGCAATATGGAGGGCGATGTGTGCACACTACAAGCCCAACAAAGGTGTCGTCGGAGACCCGCTGCTCACTCTCTTTGTGGCCCGACTCAACCCGCAGACCACCGAGGAGAAACTGCACCACGTCTTCTCCGAATTCGGAGACATAAAGCGGCTCCGGCTGGTCCGGGACATCGTCACGGGCTTTTCCAAGCGCTACGCCTTCATCGAGTACAAGGAGGAGCGGGCTGTAGTTCGGGCCCGCCGGGACGCGAACAAGCTGGTGGTGGACCAGCATGAGCTATTTGTGGATTTTGAACTCGAGCGAACCCTGAAAGGATGGATCCCCAGGCGGCTCGGCGGCGGGTTGGGAGGAAAGAAGGAGTCCGGCCAGCTGAGATTCGGCGGTAGGGACAGACCCTTCCGGAAGCCCATCAACCTCGGAGCCGGCCCGTCGCAGGAGCGGTCTGGCGGGGGGTGGAGGGAATGGGACCGGCCTGGAGTTGGAGGTAGAGACACCCGGGATTACCGAGACCGGAGCAGAGACGAGCGGGGTAGCAGAGAGGACAGAAGCAGAGGGAGGGAGGACAACCGGTACCAAGAGAGGAGCAGGCACCGAGACCGGAGATAAAGCCTTGGGAAAATGGATATTGTTGGGCTCATGTACAACCCGGTTACCTAACGCTGTTATTTTTTTTGATTGACAATTCTCAGCAAGTCTCGCGTGGGTCACAGAAGAATGTGCTGTGTTTATTAGGGGTGTAACCGTACACGGATTCCTAAATAGATTTTTTTGATACCGTTCGGAGGCGTACCGAGTTCCCACCTGGTATACATTAAGTGAAAGACAGGAAGTGGTTATGGCGTCACCCGTCTACTCGGAAAACAAACGCAGTACAGTGTCGTCCATTGTGTACCCACAATTAATCAGTCTCCTTAAAACCGAGGTACGTACCAAACTGTGACTATGGCGTACTGTTACCACAATGATTCATAGTGATAAAAACTATTTAATTTCTTGAAATCCCCTCATAAATTGCATGTGAATGCCAAAAAAGAACATCAAATATTGCAAGGTTGCTGTATACATCACAGCATATCATAGCCATCATCAGGTATCATGCAAGGATGCCCCCTGGTGACTGTGTTTAGATAGAAACTGGACAATGCTACGTTCTTGTTTAGTGTTTTTAAAATAAAAGCACATTGTTTACTTTGTATTTTGTTCATTTTGGATTCAAACATCATGGCGTTACAATTCGGCCAAGGAGCGGTGACAAGGTCTTTTAAAGTCTCAGGCATGTCCATCTTCAGTATGTTTGAGAAGATCTTGCCACTCCCGTCTTGGGTTTGGCCCAGTCGGGGAATGTGTCCCTCTGGACTGTCCTGAAGTCGATCCTGAGAACCCAGAATATGTCATGTACACAGTACTAGTCAAAAGTTTGGAGACACGTTCTCATTCAACAGCATGACAAAGTGTCTCCAAACCTTTCAGAATTTTCGACAATGTGTTGTCTTCCAGCCAGTTTTTACCTAAAAGCCGGGTTGATGCCGATGTTGTCCGGCTGTGGGAGAGCGGGTGTGCTCCTCCTGCACCACGAGGATGGAGGAGGGAAGTCCTTCTGGTACTGAGATCGCATCGTCTCCGCTTGTGGATCTTGAACTGGGTCTGCTCGCTTGGCCATGTCTGCTGCTGTGTCCACTTCCTGTCTGTCTGGAGAATGCTGTGTGAGAATGGGAATGGAGCGTGGTCTCCTGCTGTGAGTTCTGGTCCCTGTGTTCATCTGAAGCGTGTAAACAAGGTAGTATAGTCTGCATTTGCAAAAGTCCACCTACGGGAAGTATGTTCATGCCTTTGTCTCGCTGTGGGACGGTCTTGAAGCAGAAATCGTCATGTGATGTGGTCTCCATCTTGGCTGGGGTATCTGGGTAGAGGAGAAAGCCTGCAGGCGTGAAAGAGTTCTATTATGTTACACTGGGGGAAAAATGCAGTACTGTATAAAATATTCAACTCAGTTATTCTGGAGGACACATTTTTAGAAAGCTAAAGACATCTCCATTCGCTATTATTCTTATGTTTGCATAATGTGTATATTGTATGTAATATCACTGCCAGGCAGTGATATTGCATGTTGCTAACTCAACATTTATGGCAAAAAAATAGTCAAAAAAATCCTCTATATCCGCTTCTCAACTTACGTAAACTTACAAAACTGTCAAACGTTTTGGGGGCACTTCACTATTGTTATTGTATGAGAAAGCATATGTCCCAAAAATTTGATTTGTAAGCTACAATATATATTTTAAAGTGTCAAGTACCCCCTGGAGTGCCTTGAAGTACCCCCATTTAAAGGGATAGTTTGGATTTTTTTGACATGAAGATGTATGACATCCCCATCAGCAGTGGACTACAGTATTTCAACAGTATTTCACCCCCCCATTTGGAGCCGTGAGTCCCAATTCTGGTCGAATTTCCGTGACGAGGAACGTAGTTCTGAGTTGCTGGGTCATTTAAGTAAAGAGTTTGGCTTCTCAAAACAATATGCGTTCAAAAGAGTAATACATTTGCATCATAAAAATGCCTCCTCAAAACACATGTAAGCAAGATGGCTGCGGCACTCGGTCGTGGATCTTCATCACATACGAATGGAGAGGCGATAGTGCACAGGGACACGGTGGAAGACAAATATAACGCCACAAGATTTGTAAGGTCTGATTTTGAGGCAGTTTTATAATGCAAATGTGTTACTCTTTTGAACACATATTGTTTTGAGAAGCCAAACTCTTTACTTAAATGACCCAGCAACTCAGAACTATGTTCCTTTTTTTTTTATATTCCCTTTTTGTCACTACATCATCCCCCTGCAACCCAAAACAGCCACAAATAGATTAGAGTCCTGTAGAATCTCAATTGCAATTCTTACCTGCCACTGTGGGAAGCTCCCCCCTGTAAGGTCGAGCCCGTAGAAAGAAGTTATGATGGCGACGTGAGTGCTGAAGATTCTCCATGAACATTTTGTTTGATGGTTCCATGCTGCCACTTGCTGGTGGACCTCCCTGTGAGGAGAACAAGATGCAGTACTGAGCTTCTGTAATGTACTTGAGGCGTGTTTACATCAGTCGTCATGGCGTCTCATTCAGTGCTATGTGATTGACAGCTACAGTAAGACAATAAAGCAGCTCAGCACCATGGCAACACAGACTCCTCATTGGCTGCTATGTTCAGCCCGGTATGTGTCACAGCGCTGGATGGCCACAGTCAGTACTAGTAAAGTACCAGTGAAGTAGCGGTTTCTCAGGAGCGTTTTTGGCAGTGTCAAGTCAGGTTTTTAGGAGGGTTTCTGGGTCGTTCCTCCTAACTTAATGTGCATGTTCCAGCCTGCAAGCATAAGAATGAAAAGTAAAATATTTCATATCATGCCAAATCAACAAGTATGGAGAATACTACTACTTTTACAGCAACTGCAACTACCACTTTTATCACACTACTACTACTACTGCTGGCACAAGTAAGATTACTACATTTATGTTACAACTACTACTTTTACCATTAAAACTACTTCTACTACTTTTAACATCATCTTTATGATTGCACATAATATATATACTGTATAATATATATACTGTAACACTTATGTGGAAATATAAGAGATTACGGTATATAATATAATGTATATACAATGCATATTTACATCACATTTGTATTGTATTGTTTAAAATATATTTAATTTTATCATAATATAACTACAACTAATACTACTACCTTTACTGTAACTATAACTGCTACAACTAATACTACTACTTTTACTGAAACTGCAGCACTTACCTTTTGGTACTACTACAGTACTCACTAATACTACTTCACTGTGCAACATTTACTTTTGGTAGCATAACACTTAACTAATACTACTACGTTTACTGTAACTACAGTCGGCACAACTCCAACTAATATGACTACTTTTACAACCGCACCTACTGTTATATTCCAACGCCATACAACATAATTGCTAGTAAATGAGGTGGTGTAATTGGTAGCTGTGAAAGAGGTACTTATTTAGTAGTAGTATATTTGGTGATATTTGTGGAGGCGCCAGTAGGAGTCTCTGGTCTCCATAGTAACATGGCTGCCTTCCATAGAGGAGCCTCCAGCTAGCCTCAAATTCTTTGCAAGAGCAGTGATTATTTCAGCAATCCGCCTTCTTCTCGAAGATTTTGTGCTTCCAACATCCACTGATCCTCCAGCAGGACGGGTGAAAGAAGTTTAACGGACTTTATCGAGTGTTTAAAGGCGAGAAACGCCCATTTTTAAACTTTTCTGGTCAAGGCTAGCTTCAATGCTGTCATCGCTGCTCCGGAAGTCGTGAGGAGGAAAAAGGCAAGAACGGAATGAAAAGAGATCAAGTGGAGCAAACGTCTGACCCAAATCCTCCCAGGACAGCAGGACACCGTGAAGACATCATTTTTCCCGACTTTGTGGAGCCTTGATAGCCGTCTTTCGCCGAGCCAGACATGGGGCTGCCGACGCTGGAGTTCAGCGACTCTTTCCTGGACAGTCCGGAGTTCCGAGAGAGGCTCCAGTGCCATGAGATCGAACTGGACCGAACCAACAGGTTTATCAAAGACCTCATCAAGGATGGAAACATGCTCATATCTGCACTCACAAGTAAGTAGAAGATATTTTAGAATTGAACACCGTGTGAAGCAGAACCAGTACAAGCTGACTTTTTTTTTACTGCCTCTGTTCTGACGCCTTTGTGTCTTTTATTGCAATGGCAGACACTTTTACAGTCTTATAAACTAACCACATTATTGTTATGTTGCACATTCTCATCTGAAGTCTGCTTTAAAGGGCGTACCTCACCTTCGTCCTCCATCTTAGTGGAATGATCCTACCTTTTTGTTTGTATGTACAGGAAATGTGATCCTTAAATGCAGTTATTTTACTGTCATTGAGCGTCACGCAGAAAGTCACGTATGCATACGTAGGCATACGTGATGGAAAAAAACCATCATTACAGCGGCATGGTCATGAATGGACTTTTCTGTGTGTCCCACTTCAGGTCTTTCTCTTGCTGTACAGCGCTTCTCACAGTCCCTGCAGGAGTTCCAGTTCGAGTGCATCGGAGACGCTGAGACCGACGACGAGATCAACATTGGTGGGTTGGGACGAGATACATCAAATACTGTATGTCCTGATACTGTGGAAGGGGATTTTTATTTATTTACTCAACTACAGAGAGGCCATTTTTCCTCCCCAAAATATTAAATATTTGAATAATTTTTCCTCAAATAAATGCTAAATAAAACAATGTTGCATATGTGTTATAGTGCAGATCATACCTAGATCTTGCACAATTAAAATACAACAAGAAGCACATGATAGTAAATGAAAATGAACTGGATAATTTTACGAGTCTCCATATATTGCAATGTCCATGCGTGTCTTTTTTCCCTCGTCTCTCGCCACCAAACAGGCAGGGATAGGGTTCACTCTGTGCATTGGTTTCAGCACCCACACGCTTCACAGAGCAACAGCGTTCCATAGAACACCAGGGAACAGTCATACAGTCGCTTTGTCTTTGCGGGGTAAGACGGGGCCGCGAGCATACACACACACAGCAAAAGAGTGGAGCATTGTGAGGAGCAATGCAAGGTAACGTAATAGAAGTTAGGTGGAAAAAAGATGCTTGCAAAGCCAAATGCCACAACCCCCGTGTGGGAATATTAATGAGCAAGGTGAGCCCATCAGCACGGACAAGCTAGTTTGCCGAATTTATCCGAAAGTGGTAGCAACGTAAAAGGCAACAAAACAAACTTGTCCGCCTCAAACATATCCACCCGACCCAGTTTTCTCATCTTGGGAAAAAAAACTACACATTGAGATGCAGAGCCTTCGCCCTGACTGTCAGCACTCACTGAGACGTTTGGTTGGCAAAGTAAATACTAACGGATTAGTGCAAAATAGTGTGCGTTCACAGAAAGTCATGGCAAAGGAAATGCTGCTCTTTAATACAGTTGAAAATCCAGCATTTCAAGAAATGCTGCGAACGTTTTGACAGTACGCGTTGCCTGTGAGAAAATACATGTCACAAACACCAATTCCAGAAATTTACAGAGTAAAAGATGACATATTAAAGGAAATACTGCGTTATTATGATATTATTATTATTATTATTATTATATATTATCATAATATTAGTGGTTTATTTGGTCTCAAAAATGTTGACAATAATATTGTTTAGCATCAATTTGTGGAACAGTAAACATTTCAAAATGCACCTGCATTGTTTTGTGACTCGGTTAAATAAAATGACTTGGGTGTCTCGTGACACCCCTAGCAGATAACAAATAATAATTTCGCATATTGAACAGAATATTAGACAACCCCTCTTTTACAAGACCGGTTTGCTAGTTGTTACAGTATTTGTGTGTGGATGGGTAAAACTGAGCCTTTTGGTTTGTGTCTTAAAAAAATGTGCGGCATTATAATGTTTTTTAAACTTTAAGAACAAAACATGAAGGTATTGACTGACGGGTGTTGGTTTCATCTCATGCAGCAGTAGACTCCCGTGCGTACGGCATACAACACACTCGGCCCCCCCCCAAAAAAATCATGTTATTTCTTGGGCTCCTCGTAAGTGTGCGCTGATTTTAAAGATATAGATAGAATACCTCACTATATTGTAGCATCCAGGGGTGTTGACGCTGGAGTACCCAGCATGCCTTGGCGGTCCTTTGTAAATAACAGTTAAAGTTACGCGTGTGTCGTCGTTACCCACATGGAATGTTATTCCATTATTGTTCATTGTTGTGTCTTAGGTAGAGTAAGACTCTCAATCTGTTTGATGACTGTCTGTTATCATTATTATTTATTAATTGTATGGGAAATCCTGTGTTAGCTCCAGTGATGTGCAGTGAGGTTCATAGCTGGTGAGGCATGGTCAGGTAGACATGTACGCCAACTTCAGAGTACTGTTTGCATCACTGTGTGACTTTTTTCTGCAGGGTTGTTATCCAATCAGTAAGAAAAATGTCACACACTTCCCCTGAAGACATTACACTGGCAGTAGAGTCATAAATGTTTCTGCAAATGTTCTATTGGAGACATGCTGACACACAGAAATGACATAGTTTGTGAGGGATTGCGCATTCAGCGGTGAAGCCCAGCTGCTCTGGTTTCTGCCCTGTATTCATTTTGGATACGCACAAATTCAGCAATGTTCAAAATGATTGGAATGATACAGAAAATACACTTATAACACAGACTAGTGGAGAAATACAGTATACAGTGGTGCCTTGGTTAACGTCATTAATCCGTTCCAGGAAGTCAGACTCAAACCAAAACGGACTCCAAACAAAGCAAATTTTCCCATACAAAATAATGGAAATCCAATTAATCCGTTCCAGACACCCAAAAATGTTAACACAAAACATATTTTATAGACAATAATTATAGTTTTACATGCACAAAATAATGCAAACATAATAACAAATGACAACTGAACATTTAACATCATTTTCACCTACTTTTATAAAGAGGGAGGGGGAGGAGAAGAGATTATGCTTGTAGGGCAATCATTTTTTAAACTTTCTGCACTCATGCCACAAAAAATATATGCAGAGAGGTCTGTTAAAGGGTTTTTAACATGTACAGTTTTACATTTAAAAAACAATGGCACAAACATGACACATGAAATGGAGAAGTGAGCATTTAACACTATTTTAACTGTAGTGGACACCCTTGGATAAAACAAAAGACAACAACCATATGACAGCAATTTGTTCACCAAAAAAACATAGTGCTGCTGTCAAATTTGAGTCATGTAAAATCCATAAAAGCACCGCAAATGCACCACAACCTACTGTATGTGCAAACAATGCGGGTGGTGCGTATAAAAGCGGGCCTCTGCGTGTCTCATTCACACGAATGGGTTAACTTTTCCACCACCACTTGGAGCAAGTCGGGGGGAATTCACAAGTAGGTCCCTTGCAAATAATGGAATTAATGAAGCTATGCGTAATGCCTTCGTTGCGTGGCGTCACGCGGGACCGAGTAACGGCACTGTTGCGTCATGGATGCGAGAAGGGGTGGTGACCCATGCGGGAACAATACGCGTCACGCGTAATATTGTCGTTCACTAAATGTGAACAGTACTTGACAAGGTGTAAATAAGTAATGCGAGCGTGTGGTCATTTCGTGCCAACACAACGTGGCCACGTGTTGTTTTGCATACCTCTGAAATGACAGCGACCTTCTCTTTAAGATGTAAAATTCAGAGGTGTTCCTTGTCTACGTACGGTCCATCGCCGTCTCTTTTGTGCGTACATGTGTTGGTTATGCCGTGTGTCTCTCTCCAACTCTGATATAAACAACCGCTGTTGCTCTAAAATGGCGCCCGCGGCCTACGATGCACTGCGCGATCACTTGCATTCATCACAAGATTTTGTCTTGCCGAGATCCAAGATGGCGGTGTAAACAAACCGGACGGTATTTTGGACGCTAAACAAGCAGGCGAACGCAAGCCAGGGCAAAATTTTTGCCAAAATTTTGTATGTTAACCGAAAAGCGCGAACCGGGGCAGACCACTGTAATTATTTCATGATATCTTTAGCTTTTTTTTTTCATGATGCCTCTCCTGACCATACGTTACTGGTTAGCTTAGTGTGAGTGACAGGAAGAAAAGCAAAAAAATATATGAAAATATATGCAAAAGGTTTGAATATATAAATCTGTACTGTAGAATATAAGATAACTTGTCTTTTTTAGGTCCCAGGTGCCCAGTACACACAGTACTATTACAGTACAGTACAGTACTATTTCTGTTATACCATTATTATATAATAACATATAATATTTTATAATAAGAGCCTTAGCTGGGCTCTTCCTGGTAGTGGACATCACATCTGGTCAGTGTTGATTTTTTGCTACATAATGTTCTGGAGCGTTAACTTCAGCTTTACAGATGCCATGTATGCTTTGTAGGCAGTGTGTGTTGTGCAATTGATGTCTCCAGTGACATTTGGTCCGTCATAGTAAAGCTAAATGAGTGAAAAGGGGTGTTTATTTGAGGTGCGGCGTTTGTTGAATCACATGGATGATGAGTGGGGGCCCGGTGTTTATTAGAGGCCATTGTTTGAGGAAATCTTGTAGTTCTTTGATGAGAGGGAGGTTGTAAACTGAACGTACGGTCTGCGTTGCCATGGAGACCCTCAGAATGTGATGGCTGTTTCCGTTCTGCTTGCATTTGTAGCTCAGTCGCTGAAGGAGTTCTCTCAGCTGCTGAGCACCATGGAGGAGGAGAGAAAGCGGCTGGTGAGTAATAACATGAAGTCACACCAACACATTTTTCACTTGGTTGTTTTTCAGTGAAACGGTGGTCCACCTGTTGTGTTTGAGTCGCTCTCAAAACAAGGACTTCCTGTTTGACTTTGAGTGAAAGTCGTTGTCAGGAACCATGACTGGACATTCTTTACTTCTCGTCCTAAGCAGGGTTTTATTTCCCCACTTGCCTGATTCACACTTCATCAGGCAGAGGCCTTTGTGTTGAAGAGTGTGTGTGTGTGTGTGTGCGCGTGTGTGTGTGTCTGAGAGAGAGAAAGAGAGAGTATGCTACCTTACATACAGGGCTGTGTGTGTGTGCCTTTGTGAAAGCTTGCACGGTCTACTTGTGGAGGAACCATGTGGAACCCATTCCGGCAATTCCCCAGTGAGACTGAGAGGCGAGCCCCTCACTGCCTGGGAAAGTTCATAAAAGACTTTTGTCTGTTTTTACTGGGCATATTTTCAAACCTGCTAATTTGCCTCTTTCGAGTAACTCTGCTATTAAGTTCCTGGGCTGAATTCAGCTCTCATTTGATCAGAAGTGGGGGGGAAAACGAGCTTCCAGCATATCTTTCAGTCCCATGGTCTCAAGTTTCATGGGGGTTGTTGTACCGTAGTGAAACCAAACACAAAGAAGGTGTTCCGCCTTCTCATGAAGATGACCTCATGATGTGAAAGTAAAGTCTCCACATGTGACTGGAAAAGTATTGAGTCCGAAACGCTCTGGACTAAAGGCGGCTGTCAACAGTTGAAATCCTAATTCAACTGCATACTGGAGTGTGTCGCCACAATGATGTCATCATCAGCCAACCTTTTGCTTGACCAATGATTCTGTTTATGTCAGTGGAAGCTAATAATCCACAATGATTTTTTTTCCTTCTCATTGTAACATGAAAGAAGGCGGACCATTCTCTGGCCACCAATCAGCAGACAGGTGTGTGTGTGTAGTGCCACCCACCATAATAATACTGTTGAATATATATGTATATATATATATATATATATATATATATATATATATATATATATATATATATATTAATCCCTCGTTTATTGCAGTTAATTGGTTCCGGACTTGACCGCGATAAGTAAATTTTGGCGAAGTAGGATTTCTTATTTAAAAATGGAATATTTTTTCGGAGAGCACGGAAAATCTGTTTACGACCTTCTAAATACGCTTTTTAACATTTTTAGAGCCCTCTAGAAATGAAATAACACCCCTGTAGTCACCTTTACACTCATATTACCCAATATAATAGCCATAACATAGAAAATTAGACATTTAAGACATAAATAAAACTCTTGTTTGTGTGTGTTGCAATAAATGTGTTACAGATGTGTGGAGGACAGGAAGTGACATCATGGGTTTACCGTTGAATTTCAGCTTGGTTTGGGTTACGGGCCAAAACAGTTACCTGTGTTATCATTAGGATTCTTTTTAACATGTTATTGTTGTTGTACCTGTTGTGACATCATTGAAACCTGCAGTAAAAGCCTGTTTTTCCAGCAAGCAAGTCTGGTGCTTGTATGTTTCACCAAACATTACTGACATCTAGTGACCAGTGTAGAATACTACATATCACGTCTTTAAATGCATCTGCTGACTGCTTTATATTTGTATTTTAGTTCATTTAGACATTTTTATGCTTGAAAAGGCTTAATTTAGGTGTAAAAATTTGCCTTTAAGTAATAGCCCGTATTTAACCATGAAACAGCATGATTCATTTATTCATATATTTTTGAAAAACCATGATAGTCAGGCCGGGAAATTCGAACCGGGATGTGGTGAAGGGACCACTGTGTGTGTGTGTGTGTGTGTGTGTGTGTGTGTGTGTCACACACGTGCGTGTATATATATATAAATATGGTATATATGATATGATATTATATGCAGATATATGTGTATATATACAGTACATACTGTATACAAAAACATACAAAAACATGTTTAGAAATACAAATGAACTTTCTTCAGTCACTTCTTTTTGTGTTTGTTTTATGTCACAAGCAAGATGGATGGATTTAGATTGGGGGGGCTGCACGGCAACAGCCGCTCGCCGTGAAGAGCGATACATGCTTTGATGTTAGTCTCCAAAAGTAGTCGCTCTTTTGAAAAACAGAATTTAGAGGGGTCTGAATACTCACTAAACATAGCGACAAAGTTACGTTGGCAACACAGATCCCTCCTGCTACGTGTTCTTATTCTCTGGCGGCGCATGTGTGTATGAGGTGTGTTAAGAAGAAGAGTTATGATGCCATCTACTGTACGGAGTTGGAACAACAAGCTGCACTCACAAACAGTCCCAGGATAATGTGTTTATGAGCAAGGGCCAACAGGTAGCGCCAAATCTATTGGTGGCTGTCCAAATTTAGTGGTGGGCCGCCACAAATAAGTGTATGGGAAACACTGCCAGGGAATCGTAATCTGCGGTATGAGTACTACAGATGGTACACAGGCTCCATCAAATAGAACGCCAGAGATTTTCAGATGTTAACAAGACACATATTTGAAGCTAAACAGTAATAGCAAACAACAGTGGTACTGAAGTGACAGAACTGTACCACTCGGTGGACAAGAGGCTTGTGTTTAGCTTAGCTTTTACTGGTGTATGTAATACAACCAGAAGAAAGTAAGTAAACGGATGAAGGACATCTGTCTTGTTTTTTGTCCCCCCACCCCCTGTTCTGTAAGTGACCATTCTCTGTCCACCAATCAACACACTGCACTGTGTCTAGCGCAGCCCCCTTTAGCCCCCTGTGACTGTCATTGGTGAGTGCCTAGAAGTGGTGCGTTGTGTGGATAACTTTTAGAAAAGCCAAAAGCAAAGTGTCCAGCTTGTTTGGACACGAGACTACATTGAGCGGCTGCAAATTTTAGTCCATTTTGCTGCAGTCAGTGTCAATAAAAATCACATTTTCCTCACACTAGCAGGCTTCTATGATAACAAGGGATCTTCTGTGTCTGGTTATGACTGCTGGCATAATAATAAAGAAAGTTGAACTGCTTCTTTTTTTGGCCTGAAAGCCGCCAGAGCTGGAACTAGGCGTGTGTGCTGACGATGACTGACATCTTTCTTCACCCGTGTTGCGACACTCGTCTGACCATTGTGGGCCTCTCTTTCCACAGATCCAAAACGCTGACGATGTGTTGATCTCGCCACTCGAAAGGTTTCGCAAGGAGCAGATCGGCGCTGTGAAGGTATAATAATTCTTTTAGCCAGCAGCAGCAGCGGGAGAAGGAGGTGGTCTCACAGCCTGAGTCTGAGTCTGTGGCTCGTTCAGATAAGCGATGGATGTGTCAGGGCGGGGGTCATGGGAACGGACGCTGGGCAGCTCATCACAGACTGAGTGAGACAGCGTAAACATGGCCGGTGTCTGGTTTCAGCGCCGTACTCTCATTCACCTTATCTGCTTGTGTAGTTCTTGCTAAAAAAAAAAAAAAAACAAGTCTCCTGGGGCAAATATGCTCCATGGTTATAGTTACCTATTGGTCTGACCTTTCACCTCTGCTACCTAAAGACAGTAGGTATTAGCTGAGAGGTGGCTTAGGCGTTAGGAAATGCACACACACTTAAATACAGTATACTGTACTGATCTGCTTTACCTTGCCATTCAGAAATGAGTAGATTTCTTGCTTACATGTTTGAAGATGAGACCAAAAAATGAATCCTGCGGTCCTGAGCCTTGACCCACTGTCACAAATGTTGTGTTGGGTATTCCTCCAAATAAATAGGGTTCTTGCTCAGGTGTAGAAGACCAGTCTCTTAAAGTTTGAAAAAACTGAAACGTGTAAATCTCCGAAATTAATTGTGTTCCTGCTGGTCTGACATTTGTACTCAGCTATCTCTGCCTCTAAAAATAAACAGGTTTCTTGCTCAGCTAAAGGACCACCTATTCTATTCAAGATTCAAGATTCAAGAGTTTTATTGTCATATGCACAGTAAAACTGGTGGTTCTGCTAAGCAATGAAATTATTTTTCTGTTCATTCTCCCAAAAAAGTAAGAAAAAAACACAAGAAAATGAATAAGAACAGAAGAAACATAAATACCAATAAATTAAGCAACAACACAAGAGACATTAATACAAATAAATCAATCAATAATAAAGTGCTATGAGTGTGTGCGTGTGTTGCGTGCGGCGTCTATGTATATGGAAGTGGTAGTTGAGATGGAAATTCCATGCTTGTAATTTTTACATTATTGAGTTATAATGAGGGCCGCACGGTGGTCTAGTGGTTAGCATGTCGTCCACACAGTCACAGTCTGGAGGTCGGAAAGACCTGGGTTGGATTCTCCCTTGAACATTTCTGTGTGGAGTTTGCATGTTCTGCCCGTGTGTGTGTGGGTTTTCTCCGGGTACTCCGGCTTCCTCCCACATTCCAAAAACATGCATGTTAGTTTAATTGGAGACTCTAAATTGTCCATAGGTATGAATGTGAGTGTGTATGGTTGTTTGTCTATATGTGCCCTGTGATTGGCTGGCGACCAGTCCAGGGTGTTCCCCGCCTGTCGCCTGACGTCAGCTGGGATAGGCTCCAGCATACCCCGCAACCCTAATGAGGGGAAGCGACCTAGGATGTGAAGCGCTTTAATCACCTTCTATTTTGCTGCTAACACACACCAGCTGCAAAGCACTGAGTTAGGCTATAGGTATGGGGCCAACTGACTTAACGTGAAAAAAAAAATCTTATTAAGTTAATGATATATTTTGATATCTAAAAATCATGTAGTGTCCAATCATCACCATTGTTACCACAGACATGAATGTTTTGTGGGTACAGGGTTTAAATTGCCAGTATTTTTTGTGAACTTCACATTGTACAGTTACTGTATCTTTTGACATGTTTTTTTATGATGTGATGGAAAAAATAAGCATGTTTTGTGTGCACCTCAACTTGAAATGTTGTCAGGTTTTCCGTCAGCAGGTTTGGAGAACGTGTCATATCCACTCCTGATTGAAATCTTAGGACCAGTTGAAAAATTGCTAGAATTTGCATTTTGCACATTTGGATCTTACATCTCTGGATTTTATGTAGAGCAATAATATGCAAAAACAAGAAGGGGGAGTGAGACAAAAAAAATTTGGAGCTTGTAATTTCAACAAAAAGAAAATGAAATAGGTTGTCTATCACCTGATCAAAAGTTTAAGACCATCGCTTAAAAAATAACAAAAAACTCTCCAAACCAGAACAAAAAATGTTCTCAGTAGGACTCAGTAATGAGAAGCTCCACCGTTCTTGTTAATCACTTTAAAAATTGCTTTGGGCATGCTTGATGCGAGTGTTTCCAGGAGGCTAGTGGGAACATTGCTCCAAGTGGTGAAGATGGCTTCACGAAGGGCATGAACTGTCTGGAACTGATGGCCATTTTTATAAACTTCCCTTGCCATCCATCCCATGGATCTTCTGGCTCAGCGCAGGTTTGATTTTTTTGGGGGGATCTGCTGCTTAACTTTTTTGTTCCATAATGCTCAGGATCTTTCAAAAAAAGTAGAATGACTGTCTTACTGCACCCAACCTCAGCAGCAATGGCACGCTGCGAGAGGCCTTGCTTATGCAGCTCCACAATCCGACCACGTTCAAAAAGAGAAAGCTTCTTAGCTTTAGCCATCAGGAGGGCATGACAGTGTGAATGCCTGACAGAAAATGAACATTTTGAGCAGATTTTGGCTTTAATAGCCTGTGGACCTAAACTTTTGATCAGGTGATAAACAACCTATTTCATTTTTTTTTTTTTTGTTTAAATTACAAGCTCCAAATTTTTTTTGGGTCACTGCCCCTTCTTGTTTTTGCATATTGTAGCTCTACTTGAAACCTCATTAAGATCCAAATGTGCCAAATGCAAATTCTAGCAATTTTTCAACTTGTCCTAATATTTCGATCAGGAGTGTACTCACTAAAAATCAGAGGTTCTGTAAATTCTGACTACAAAGTGCAAATAAAGCACATCGGAGGACGACCATGAGCGTCGTTACCGAGGAAAAGCGGTCCTGTGCATGTCAGCTTGTGGAATGTAGCAGGAGTGTGTGAAGTGGACGTAGACGTGCTGGGGTTGCAGCTGTTCTGGAGATGACGCAAATATCTCCGCATTGTCTCATCTTGTTGATTCATCATGTTTAAGCGGCACGGCTAAATATTGAAGCTTGTTGGGAGCTGGAATGTTAACTTTTGTGAAATATCACATGCATCTGCGGCTTGTTTATTTGCTCAAACGTCACATGTCCCTACTATACTCCAATACTTGCCTCCTACAGGAGGGAAAGAAGCAGTTTGACAAGGAGACAGAACGGTACTACTCAGTCCTGGACAAACACCTCAGCCTGTCCTCCAAGAAGAAGGAATCACAGCTGCAGGAGGTGAGCAACAACACACACACACACTTCCCAACACACACACATCCACACACACAGCTCTAAGTGTGATGTTGTTGCAGGCTGATTCGCAGATGAGCAAAGACCGGCAGGTGTTCTATGACGCTTCGCTGCAGTATGTGTTCAAGATCCAAGAGGTGCAGGAGAGGAAGAAGTTTGAGTTTGTGGAACCGGTGAGGAGACACACACACACACACACACACACACACACAAACACAATATTATTGTAATAATAAAATAATGAATTAAACAGGAGGACACATACAGGTTGTAGAATTACACCAAAAGTACAAAATCACAATGTCCACAAGTTCTGTTAGAGGAGTGGGACATCGGCCAAGGGAGAGTGCATTCAGATTTGGTGAGAATCTGGATAAAGGTGCAGATTCAATAATTAAATGTCACCATTTTAATTCCAACAGAAGCTTCCACCCATCCCGCAATCATAATCATAAACACCTCCAGTTCCCCGTCTTTGACGCGGTACGTCGGACTTCCTTTAATCCTTCAGAATCAGGGAAGTCAAGCAATAGATGACGTCTGTCTCATGCCAGTGTAATCGAGGATTTCAGGATGCTCGCTGATGTCGTGGAAGTTGGGTGTAAATAAAGGACAGTAGCTACGGCTACGGCTAGGCAAGTTTATTCATTTACACAGTTCGTCTCTATTAGCAAGAGTCAAAGGGACCTTCTCAACCCACACAACACACTTCCGGCCTTCAAAATAAGATCGCTTTGGGCTACATCCTTTTTACTTCTGGTAACAAAATAAGGGTGTCCTATGTACTACTTTTCAAAAGTAAACATCTTTTGTGAAAGTGTACTAAAGAAACTTCATAACATCCAACCACTATTTTCTATGCCGCTTATCCTAATTAGGGTTGAGGGGGTATGCTGGAGCCTACCCCAGCTGACTTCGGGCGAGAGGCGGGGTACACCCTGGACTGATCGCCAGCCAATCGCAGCTTCATAACATTTATATTCGTAAAAAAATTGATGGAGAAAAATTGATGGTTAGCGCCCGCATTTATACCATGCAAACATTTATGACCCTGCTTTTAAAGATTCGAGAGTTTTATTGTCATATGCACAGTAAAACAGGTAGTTACACTCCGCAATGACATTCTTATTCTGTTCATTCTCACAAGATAACGAGAAAACACAAGAAAATGAATAAGAACATAAGAAACATTAATACCAATAAATTAAGCAACACGCGCAGAAGAGACATGAATACCGACAAATAAATAAATAGATAAATAAATAAATAAAGTGTTATGAGTGTGTGCGTGTGTTGCGTGCGGCGTGTGTGAGTGCTTCGTTGAGAGGCCTGATGGCCTGTGGGTAAAAGCTGTTTGCCAGCCTTGTGGTCCTGGACTTCAAACTCCTGTAGCATCTGCCTGACGGTAGGAGTGTGAATAATGAGTGTTGTGGATGTGTGCTGTCCTTGATGAGGTTGTGTGTTCTGTGCAGGACTTGAGATTTATAAATGTCTTGCAGTGAGGGGAGGGCTGCCCCAACAATGTTCTGTGAGGTCTTGATCACTCGCTGGAGTGCCTTCCTATCTCGTGTTGTACAGTTACCGTACCCCAAAATTGTTAAAAACTGGAATCGTTCAAATTCAAACAATGCCCAACCCTACACAGGGCTGCAATCTATTTGTGGTAGTGGTGGTGCTGGGAGGGGGTGGGTGGTAGTGTAATGACATAGTCGTTTGGTTTGGTTTGGTTTGGTTTGGTTTGGTTTGGTTTGGTTTGGTTTAGTTTATTTGAACATGAAGGTTACAATGAAATAGATCTCATGAATAATTTTTTTTCACAGTTCCACATGTCCATGTTTTCTGTGATAGTCAGGATAATACATAATACATAACGGTAAGACCCCCCCCCCCATTATATATATATACATACATATACATTAATAATAATAATAATAATAACAAATAAATGTTTAAAATAAATATGAATAAAGAACAAAACTTTTTTTTTATAAACAAAAAAAACTAAAAAATAACAAACCTGACAGAACATCATTGTGATGATCAAGACTCTTCTGCCTTGTATTTATTAAGCATCAAATGCTTGTAGTATTGTTTTTTGAATTTGCTCATCTCTGTACATTGTTTGAGTTCCTTACTCAATCCGTTCCATAATTTAATTCCACACACGGAAATACTGTGGGTTTTCAGTGTAGTTCTCGCGTATAAATGTTTTAAGTTTAATTTTCCTCTAAGATCATATTTCTCCTCTCTGATTGAGAAATACTTTATTAGGTTTTTGGGTAACGAGTTGTTATTAACTTTATACATTATTCTAGCAATTTGAAAGTGTACTAAATCTGCAAATTTTAATATCTGTGATTTTAAAAATAGAGGGTTTGTATGTTCTCTATACTTGGCATTGTGAATGATCCTCACAGATCTTTTTTGCAGTACAGTGAGTGAGTGAAGATTGCTTTTGTAATTATTTCCCCATATCTCCACACAATACATTAAATATTAAATATCATTGAATTTGCATAATTAGCCGTGACATAGTTGCAAAAAGTAAAGTAAAAAGCATGAACTACGAATCAACTTTCTTCAGTCACTTTTTTTTGTTGTTTTTTTTAAACACACACACAAAACGAAGCTGCGCGTGAGTGCCTTCAGATGAGGGAGGGACCCACACAGCACTCGCTGCTCAGTGAAAAGAGCGATACAGTCGTCCCTTGCTACATTGCGGTTTTTCAAAAATTTATTAATAAATGATCGCTGTTTTGTGATTGACTATGGCCCATTATTAGTCCAAAAATATTGAAAGACAAGTCATATATAGCATTCTGGTCACTACTAGGCGTCATTAATGTTACATTGATGAAACATTACCTTCATTAAGTCAGCCATGGATGAACAGTTCGAGATGGCATAGTGAAAAAAAAAGTTCTTCTCCTATTCAGTGTGGCAGTGGTACGTTTTTGGCTTCTTACTTTGGCCTTCTTCTCCACCCAGTGTCAGACCTACTCTTAAGCTGAAAAAACTGGAGCCTAACTAGTTAACACGGTAGATTGCAACAGTATTGTTAAAGCGGCGGCCGACTCTTGTGTCATTTCAGAGATCCCCTAGCCTGCACATAAGCAGTGCGCTATGTGGTGTAAACAAAGCTGGCAGTATTGTCTGATGTATGGCAGATTAATGTTGGCTGTCCTGTATATCAGTCAAGTGACAAACGTCATAGTGAGGATGAATGATAGACTGATGTCGATCTTTTTTTTTTTAATGCCATGCCATCGACCCACATTACGTTCAAGATAGTACAGCAAAGAACTTTCCCAATGTTAAGGGTGAGTTATTATATCTTATTTTTGCTTATCATGTCTACTATATAAGGTAATACGAGTATAGTGGTGATTAGGTGATTATAGGGGTGTTATTTTTTCAAAGGTCATATACAGGTTTTCTATGCTGTAGCTATGAAAGTATTCCATTTAATAATATTTGAATCCTACTTAGTGGAAATTCACCTATTGTGGTCGAGGCTGAAACCATTTAACTGCAATACGTAAACAAGGGACTACTGTGCTTTCATGTCAGTCTCCAAAAAGCCTCTTCAATAGATTTACTGCTCGTTGTTTTTCTGAAATAGACCATCTAGAGGAGTCCGATTACTCGATAAATATAGCGACATAGTTGGCAACACTGCTCCGTCTTATTATTCTCTCGCAGACCGTTTGCGTTTTAATGTGTTTATGAGCAAGGATGAACGGGTAGCGACAAATCTACAAAGACTATCGATAGATGTTGTCCAAAGGATCAGTTATTTATGTTTGTTTACACAGACTGTGTGAATGTAGCGTGAAGAGAACAGAGCAAACTGATAGCCTCTTAGGGGGACAATGAAAGCTCCTTTATTGTCTCGTGTGTTGATGTGGAGAGAAAAAGGTTCCAGAAGGTGTGGTCGTATTGCGCAGCGTGTGAACATGAGCATCATTAGCTTTGGCAATCACGAGAGAAGAGACAAGAACTGCGTCCACTGTCCAGCTGCTGATAAACATGTTTTAATGATACATATCAGCGGAGGCCACTTCCTGTTTCAGTAGCGGTGCTTCCTGTGTGGAGAACTCTTCCGCTCGACTGGGAAAGAAAGTCTTTGTTGTAACGTAAACAGGGACAGCGACCCCAAACAGGCCCGCAGGCTTTTTTGTCAGGATTGTTGTGATTAAGCAAATGACTGACAATCTTTTTTTTTTTTTTTTTACTCTTCAGTTGCTGGCCTTCCTGCAAGGCTTGCTGACGTTCTACCACGAAGGCTATGAGCTGGCCAGCGAGTTTGAACCTTACAAGCAGCAGCTGCAGTTCAACCTGCAGAATGTAAGTAACATGTTAAACTTCTCCAATGTCCGTTTGAGGATGACTATATATCAGTACGCTGCTGATTGTCAGCGTCTTTATTGTGTTTTTGTGCCACTTGAAGGCCCGCAACAACTTTGAAAGCACCCGTGCCGAAGTGGAGAGGCTGATGAAGAGGATCCGGTCTGCCGAGGAGGACTTCAAAGCCCCAGGCTGCTTCACCATGGAGGGATATCTGTACATACAAGAGAAACGTGAGTGCCATCCCAGAAAAGAAAGCCTGCTCCCTTCCTGGTTACTAGTGTTGTGAACATGTGTGTCTTCCAGGTCCACTGGGTAGCGTGTGGACCAGGTACTACTGTACATATGACAAGAGTTCTAAGATGTTCACAATGAGCAACACAGAGGCCCGACCCACTGGGCGACAGGTGACACGCCATCTGTTGGATTTATTGTCTTTAAAGGTCCCATGCTCCACTGTTTTTCACCTACTGTATTTTCATTTAGTCTCAGAACTCCCACAATAGTGTATTGGGCAAAATCTAGCTTTGATGCTGGAATTTAGTTTAAAAGTCTCTTAGTTTGTTTCAAGACGTATAGCGAAGCCTGACGTTTTACAGAGTGGTGGGCGAATACACGGTGTGGACTCGTAAAGCTCGGGGAGGGTCAGATGCTGTGTAATGTCCGTGGGTGTTTCCTTTGTGACGTCATGACAATCTGCAACTTGGAAAGCCAGCTTTCGAGCGGAGTGAGGTAAAACTGACGGGGACTGAGCGGGATGATCGATTTTTCTCACGTCTGGTGCTCATAAACAGTCTCGGGACAAATACTATTGTTCCAACATAATTAAAAAGTAGCTTTTGTATAATAGGGGACCTTTAAATTTTTGTGTCTTGTTAATTCTCCTAATACTAGCCGAGACAGTTACATTTATATACTGTATGTTGCGTTTAAAGAACGGTGTGCTGAACGGGGCACCGGAGATGTTCAAGCTTCGCTCGTGTGTCAGAAGGAAGACGGACTCCATCGACAAACGTTTCTGCTTCGACATCGAGGTGGTGGAGAGGTAAACAGCCAGACTCTAAAGCCACCAAGCAGTACATTCCTTTCAGTTTACTTGAGTACATTTTGGCACTTTTCTTCTCCTCCCTGCAGACATGGCGTCATCACCCTGCAAGCGCTTTCTGAGGCCAACAGGCGCCTGTGGATGGAAGCCATGGACGGGAAAGAACCTGTAAGAGTGCTTTGGCTGAGTCATAGTTTGCACTGTGCAGTACTTTTAATGTGACTTCATGTTCCTCAGATCTACACTCTGCCATCTCTGCTCAGCAAGAAAGAAGAGAGTAAGGACTCTGATTATACTTGTCCACACTGACATCCATTTTGCATCATAAGTGTTTGTTCTTTGGCAGCGTTCCTCAACGAGACAGGCTTCAGCTTTGTGAGAAACTGTATTGAGCTGGTGGAAAGTCGAGGTAGGCCTCCTTCCTGGTGATGGTGACAAAGATAACGAGTGCTGAAACGTGTCTACATGTGCATGCAGGCCTCACCACTCTGGGCCTCTATCGGACCGGGGGAGTGAACTCTAAAGTGCAGCGCCTGATGACGAGTGTGTTTGGTAAGACGTGGCTCCGTGTCTTTCCGCTCCATGATGATGATGATGGATGAATCATGCGTCTGCTTTCCTGCAGCCTCCACTTCTGCTTCAGACGCACGGCTGGACTCCAACGCTTGGGACAACAAGACCATCACTAGTGGCCTGAAGAACTACTTTAGGTAACATTGCACAGCACAGCAGCTTTTTATATTCGAACAGTGAGTAATGAGTCATGTGTCCTCAGGTGCTTGGCAGAACCGGTCCTGACCTACAGGCTGCATAAAGATTTCATCAAAGCTGCAAGTAAGATCTCATCCTATTGCATCAGAGAGCCTCTCTAAACATCATAGCAGGTTTTCTGCAGCATGTTCATCCTGATGCTTTCACAGAGTACGATGACCAGAAGCATCGAGTGAGAGCCGTCCACACTCTCGTCCACAGACTACCAGAGAAGAACCGAGCCATGCTGGACCTATTGACCAGTCACCTCCTCAAGTTAGTACACAAGAATCCAAAGAGAACTGATCTTACCTTGTCCACAATAAAAAAATATGACAAACTAGAAAGTCAAGGTCAAGGCCTAATGATCCGAAACATGTCCATCTGCCCTCTTTGGTCCACAAACCATGATGTGCTGATCCACTTCAGTGCTGTAGATGGAGGTAATGCACATTACACAGCAAGGATTTGTTCACCACAGCTCTACCTGCTGGATATGTCACAGCCCCACTTGGTACTAATTCAAGCAAAAAGTGCTTAATAAATGATTTAATCTGCACTTTTGTCCAGATCTGCACCAACATTTAATGAAGCTAAGAAGGAATGGCTACTCGTGTCATCAGTCATCAATAATGGCAATGTCGTCTTCCATTGTGACACTGCTTTATTAAGCCTTATGCAACCGGTCAGTCTGCTGCTTAATCCTTCACACCAACCATTTCATCTGTTTGTGCGCACAGGGTCTCCGCCCACTGTGATCAGAACCTGATGACCGTGTCCAACCTGGGCATGATTTTTGGCCCCACCCTGATGAGGTCGCAAGAGGAGACGGTGGCCGCCATGATGAACATCAAGTTCCAGAACATCGTGGTGGAGATCATTATTGAGAACCATGACAAGGTGGCCAAGCAGCATGTGAATTTATACGACCATGTTGACACACACTTAACACCTGTCCTGTGTGGCAGATATTTGGCGAGGCCCCGGACCTGTCGGTGCCGTTACCTCAAGCTCCAACTTCTCGAGCAACTCCTCGGAGGAGCAAAGCCATCTGTCTGTCATCGGGGAAGAGGAAGCCACGCCTCTACACGCCTGCTCTCTGCTTGGCGGACAATGACAGTGAGTGCTTTCAACACACAACTTACTAATGCATGACACAATCACTCGTCTGCAGGAGTCAAAAGTTTGGAGACATTTTCTCATGCTGTTGAATGAGAAAGCATATGCAAACTTTGGATTGCTACTGTATGTTGTAAGCATGATGCAGTCTAATCACCTCCTGTTTTAATATTTGAATCCAATATGCGTAACTGAGTGGGCGAGCCCTTATTGTGCAATTATAAAGTGTAGAACCGGTCAAAAATTTTGAGACAATTTATCATGCTGTTTAATGAGAAAGTGTATCTAAACTTTTGACTGGTGCTTTTTAATTTAAAAAAAACAGCTAAAATGGAAAAAAGAGCAGTAATTTTTGCATGAATAATGACAAAATTATTAAAGACTAAAATATGTCATTTTTTAAAAAGTCGTAATATTATGAGAAACAGATAAAACAAAGAAGAACTTGCAATTTTGGTTTGGTTTGGTTTGGTATAAATTTATTTAAACATGAAGGTTCCAATGGAATACATCTCATGAATCATTCTTTCACAGTTCCACATGTCCAAAAGGAGTAGGAAGAAGCAAAGCTTAAATTTTAGGAAGATTAGGTTGAGTAAAAGTTGTAATATTATGATAATAAAGTCAGAATATTATCAGAATAAAGACATGTTATTACAAGATAAAAGGTACGAGAAGAAAGTTGAAATATTTGAAAGAAAAGGAAAAACCAACAAAAAAAGTATGTATATAAATGTTAACAAAAAAAAAAAACGTTAATGCTAATAATACGCTTTGTCACCAATAACACAAAGTGGAGACGCAGGCTGTTTTTTCTTTTAGTCTAAAAAAACGTTTGAGCATATCTATGTGGGTTGGTCTAAAAAATGTAAAAATGGGGCCCGCATCCTTTCATTTTTCAGTATGTGGCGATTGGTCGAAAGACTTTGGACACCCCTGGTCTAGATGGATCATAAAACAAATATGAGGCCAATTACATAAATGATTAAGATATTAATAATAATAATTACATTTAGATTACATTAACAATACATTTACAAAAATGTGAAATCTTTTGTCTTTCAATTAATAAAATTGTCAAGTATAATACAAATAATTGTATTTATTTTTTTGACCAATTTATATATTTTATTGTTTGCTTTTACTTTTTTATTTTACTTTTACCTTTTACTTCATGACCTTGCAGCCCCATGCAAAGCATTATGAAATCCAATGCACATTAAATGTTACCTATCAATAGGTGGTGGGTGGGATCAATTATCTAATTGATTGAACTACAATTCAATTCCCCAGCCTTGTATGCGTGTTTGTACAACACAAGTAGTCATGTTTGAGTGCACTGAACACGTAATTGTACTACTAAAGACGTTCCTCCTGTTGTTGCCTCCAGGTGACACCTTCAGCAGCAGCCCGGGCACCACTCCCATGGGCAGCCAGGAGTCTCTGTCCTCGCACTCCTCAGAGAAGAACGGCGTGTCGCAGGCATCTCCCTCCTCTTCGCCTCCTCCCACTCAGCCGAGTCCCTCATCTCAAGCGCAGCCGTCTCCTTCCTGCGCCTCTAATGGAGAGGACCGCAAATGGCCGACAGACGGCGTAGCCGCCCCCAGCAAGCGGGCGTCCTCTGTGGTTTCATCCATGTCGTCGTTGTGCTCCGCAGCTGAGAGGACGGATTCTACTGTTTCCTTGTCATCTGCGAAGGGGTCCAGATCTATTTCGTCCTCGTCCACCGTCCACCTCTCCTCCTCTGAGTCTCCTCTGAGGGAGGGTCATTCAGTCCAGAGAGTATCTTCTGTTGCGTCCTTAAAAAGTACAGCGGACCAAAGAGAAGCTTCCACTATGGGAAAAGACTCTTCACCTCCTCCCCAGCAGCACAGGACCACATACAGGACGGCCTCCTCCTCCTCTTCCTCCTCCTCGTCCTTGTTCCCCTACCAGCGCTCCACATCGTCCTCCCTCACCTCCTTGCACATCTCTGAAGGTCCAGACGTGCCACCACTCACACTCAGAACCACAAAAAAATGACCTCCTGCTCACCTTTCTGTGCTTGCTGCTCCAGATTACAGAAGCTGTCACGGCTCCGTGCAGAGCTTGGCCTCGCTGGATCCACGAGAGGCCACTCGGAAGATCTCCCACATCCGCAGAAGCTCCGATGTCAAACACACCATGTCCAGCAATGGCTACCAGAGGCCCGGATCAGTGTAGGCGTCTTTAAATGATCAATGCCGTTCAGCTAAGTGATATTTTACTGTGACAATGTATGATTTCTGTTTTTGTGTGTCTCAGCCTATCAGTACGTGCTCAACAGCGTGACAGCTCAGTGTTCTCCTCCGCTTTGGACATTTGTCCTTCCGGAAGGTTTGTCAGTTCCACGCACTTTAAATCGAAGATGTCGCAGGCAGAAACAACATAATTTTTCCCCGTTCAACTGTCTGGCAGGGAAGCAAAAGCTCTGTATTCCTGCGAGGCAGAGCACAGCCATGAGCTCAGCTTTCCACAGGGAGCGCTGTTCTCAAACGGTAAGAAAAGACAATGATTGGTCAAAGCAACATTTACACCAACCGGTCCATTTCTGCTTGCCACAGTGCGATCTGCAAGGGCAAATCATAATGTGGCAGGATGGCGACAGCTGTGTCAGATATAAATAGTATGACATCAAAGCATGGTGAAGGGAGGTTGCACATTAAACAAGAATAGAGGGCGTCTTTTTGTCTTTGGTCATCATCTCATTCCGGAAGTGACCATTCTCTTTCCACCAATGAACACAATACATTTTGTCTAGCTCCGCCCCTTTAGATACCCAGCCACTTTGGTTGACATAGCAGAAGGTTGCCAAAAAGTGGTAATTTTGATGCAATAGTCCAGGGAAATTTTATTAAGATTAAAAAAATAGCTGTGTTCTGTAAGACGCGCTCACTTAACTGTAGTTTTTGTTTGCAGTGCATCCGTCCGTGGAACCAGGTTGGCTCCAGGCGACCTACAAAGGCAAGACGGGCCTCATTCCGGAAAACTACATTGTGTACACCTGAATGACTTTGTGATGTCATCACACTGCTGACTGCCTTGAAGACTTTTACTTTAGGAAAGTGTGCTACTCTGTGTCAAACAGTGGCTTCTATCATGTAGCTAAAATCACTGAACACTGTGTCTTGACTGATACACTCACTGGCAACAACAATAGGCACACCTGCACCGTCTCATGTGCCACATTCCCCACATGATCTTAGGAAATGTTGAATTTTTGATACAGCGTTTGTATTGGCATATAATAGACAGTGCAGGTGCATGCTGTTTACTGTATTTCTGTTGTACTTGTACTAATTTAACTCTTTTGAAAAGTCAAATCAACTGTCAGAGCTGATCAAGTGGAAGTTACTGTGCTGAGTCTTCCTACTGCTGCCTCCATCACTTTGCATGTCCTAATAAAGGACACATCCCTTATGTACACAGCCTCTTTGGACTTCTTGGGAATTATTGTTGTGTTTTCATCTTGTCTTCCATGTCTGTAGTTTTTTAACAGTCAAAATTAGTCAAAATGATCTTCCCCAAGCCTTCGGGGCTATTGTTTGTCAGAGTAAGAACCCTACTGATTTTCAACAATACCAGACATAAAGGTAGGATAGTATAGTGTGTACATATAATATTCAAGTCAATATATTTTTGAACCAATCCTAATAATTTCAGGTATTACAAGATTCCTACTAATGTTGGGCACCTGACACAAGCCGCTCAAGGAAACTGAGGTCATTTTCTATCTAGATCAGGGGTAGCCAACCCGTCAATCACAATGCCGGATGATGCTGATTGACTCCAAAAAATATTAGGAAAAATAAGTGAATTATCACATCAGCAGCCCATTTGTCTTTGGCCCAAGGCACACTGCAGAAACAAAATTAAACAAAAAAAACCCCAACCCCCTAAATATGTACAATATAACTTCTTATAAAATAATGAAAATATTCAAAGAAATATCACCCAGGGGGTGGGGGGTGTAGTTCTTTGCCTTGTTTCATGGCTAAGGCCAGGGATCTTGGGCTCAAAATGGTCGGTGACCACTGATCTACTGTGGGTATTATTCTAATAGTTTATTGGATTGTGCAATTTTTTCATTTTATTTTTTTTTTATTAATTTTTTCTCCAGTAATGTCATGATTGTTATTACTCCCACTCTTAGCCATATCCTTATACACAGAGTCAAAAGTTTGGAGATACTTTGTCATGCAGTAAGACAGTCATTTGAAACTTCTTCAAAGATGCTGAGGGTTAGGGAACAAAAAAGTCAAGTGGTAGACCCCCAGAAATTCTTATTCTTAAAAGTGCAGTTTTCCTTTAAGATTCAACGGTACAAAATGCAAATTCTTGCTGGTCTTCAAATTTTGATCAGGAGTGTTTGTCAACCAGTGATGACGTACATCCACTCTGTTGTTTGTCCAAATCTTTATAATGGCCACACCAAGCGGTGAGACGTATACAGTAGTAAACAAATGATCAAGAGGGGGTGGTGATGTCGCCAAGTCTTTTCAGCAGTTCATCCAGGGTCTCCATGTTCTGAGACTTCTCTTCCAGCAGCTCGTAGCGCAGGCTAGAGATGTCCTGCTTGATTTCCTTCAACTCACCTGAACCAAAACAGCATGAAAATCACACTGAATGTGAAGTATGGAGAGATTTGAGATGTCTTGTTTCATTCACCTTCTGTGATCTCGTCACTCTCTCTGTCTGCTCGAGCTTTGATGATATAACGCTTGATCAGACGCTTCATGATCTTCTACAAGAAGCATCATCAAGTCATACTCGCAGACCAAAACAAATGCAAAAAAAATCTTAACGCTGCAAAAACAATAATGCTCACTTTTGATTACAGTTATTGTACTTGAAGTCTGCAGCGGTGTGCAACTGAATATGTGATACCTGATATCTGGAAGGGTGAGTGGAGCTGCTGTATGTTGAACTTTTTCTTTCTCCAATCTAAAAAATATATTTGTATATATAAAAGTTTCACAGATCCTGCTTTGGTTATGCCGAACTTTAGCGTTAAAAAAATGTGTAGCAGCAGTGAAACCACTGGGAGGTACATTGTGTTACCTTGTCAAGCTGTGTCTCATCTTTGTCTTCCCTTTGTCTCCTCACATAGTGCAGGGCCAGAGACTTGATACCTTTGGACAGACCCAGCATGGACTTTGGGCTGGGGACCAGGTTGAAGGGCACCGGTAGCGTTCTACCCTCCTCAAAGTAGGAAAACCAGAGTTTAGCCCGAGCAAACTTCCACTCAACATCAGCATCGTCCTGCACAGAGCGGGACAACAGGTTGGAGACACACATGAAAACGCTCAAATAGTTTGACATTTTTGGGGGAATGTTTTATCCCAGATGCCATAACAAGTGTGTGACGGACCACTATAAACACTGGTCGTGAATTAGGGGGATCTGGTGGGCCAACCTCAATCTCCTGGAAGGAGCTGTTGATCATGGCGATCAGCATGTTGAGCAGCACGATAACCATGGTAACGTTGTAAACGCCATACAGCACATAGCCGATGTTCTCGATGAACTTGTGTCTGTTGTTTATGACCACAGACCTGACTTCGGATAGCCCAAATATGGCCCAGAACAAAGTCTTGAAGCTCTCCTCCAGCCTACGCACGCGCGCGCACACACACACACACACACACACACACACGTCCAATCAAAAGCAGGGTATGACAACAAAATACTGAACGTAAGTGTTTTAATGTAATATGAATGCTAGGCCACTAGATGGCAATGTCCTTTAGTAAAGAAAAACTACCGCTAACTAACCTGTAATCTTAACTTAACCAACGTAACCTAGCCAAGTAAGTAACATACTGTAACTTAACATAACCTAATGTGACTTAATGTTTAACACATAACCAACCTTAACACAACCAAGTTAATGTAACCTAATTTAATGTCATTTAATTTAACGTAACTGGCCTAATTTAACTTTACCTAATCTAATTGAAATGCTAACAAATGTAACATAAAATAACCCATCTGATTGTTACATAACGTCGCCCAACTAAATGTAGCGTAACATAGCATAACCCAACTGAATGTAATTTAATGTAACAAGTTTTAATTTTAGGTTATTTACCAAACTAACCAAATGTAACTTTAACAATGTAATGTTATTTAACGCAGTGTTACATAGCCTAGCATGACATAATCTAATTTAACGTAGCCTAGAACCTAATGTAATGGTTTAGAGGGGTGAGTGTAACGGATGTCAGCTCGTGCAGCTGTGCAATATTACGCTTAGCAAACCTCACTCCTCGACACCTTAAAAGCCACACTGGTCAGTGGGTTGAAACAGGGCTTTTAGCCTACTGACTAGCGCGCGCTACTGTCTTTCGATGAAGGTGTGGTTGCGGGATTGAGCCCAGGCAGTGTGCAGGGCTGGTCTGTGCAGGATGACCACTGTTACATAAACAAACTTAAAAGCATACATTGAACACACATTTTTCCATTTGTGTGTAAATGTCCCCTTAAAGCTGTGTCAATAAGCGCTCACGTGGTGAAGGCATCGTTCTGCTTGACGCCCAGGTAGTAGGAGTACAGGTTGAACATGCCGATCATGAAGGCCAAGAAGACCAGCAGGAAGATGACCATGAACTTGAAGATGTCCTTCACTGTCCTCCCCAAGGAGATCTGCAGCGGACCAAAGCTCTCATTGGCCGGGAGGATGTAAGCGATGCGAGAGAAGCTCAGCACCACCGCCACAGCGTACAAACCCTCAGAGACCAGCTGGGGGTCCGACGGCAGCCAGTGGACGCGGGCTGCAAAAACCGGGCAAATTAATTTGGGAATACTGGAAATATGGATAGACTGAGAGAAAATACAAGATCATGCTCACCCAGTGTAAAGTAGAGTATCTCCGGGGGCAGCGTGACATTTGCCAGGTTTGTGTAGTGAGTGTGTACATAAGTCTGAGCAGAGTTTGCGTGTCTCAGGGCAGAGAAGCGGCAGCTGAAGGACGCCAGGAAGATGGCCAGCATTCCAAAGTCCAGAAAGTTCCACGGCTCCACAATGTATTCCCCTGGTCCAAGACTCCAGATCTCCTTCACTTCCGCCCAGATCATACCTGCAGCAGGACAGAGGATCACATGATGCAGAGGAGGTGTGTCATCCAGCTCCATATTGGCTTATTCCTCCTACCCACGACCCACGAGATAATGAGGATTTCCATCCAGGTGAAGGGGGTTGTAGTCATTCGGTAGAGCAGCAGTGGGTCTGTGCTGAGTCCTCCTGGAACCTGATGGTGGGTCATGTTGGGCAGTAAAGTGGTTCCTGCAAAGCGGTCTGCGGCATTCAAGATCAGCAGACCCAGGAAGATTGTGAAAGACGAGGCGTGGGCCACAAACTTCATGAAGGGGCTTCGCATCACTCGACCCACCTGAATCAAATAGACCACTGCTGTCACAAAACAACAAAAACATGAAATTGTGCTGCTTTGTGGAACATACTCTGCTGCACGGAGCAATCCAGTAAGCCAAAGCCAACCCTGGTAGCCCCATAGCTACCGCCAAGACCACCAGAAGTTTGATGCCGGTGGTTTGTTGCCTCAAACCAGGTAGGTTCTCATACCAGATACTCAGCAGCTGCTGCTGGCAGTTGGGATGGGCCACAAACTGAGAATACAGCAGAACGGTGAGAGAACTTTTGGGAGAGGAGCCTCAGCCATCATGTGTTCCCTTCTAGTCTGACCTTCTTCAGTTCATACTTGATGGCTAACTTGAGGCGTGCGAGGGAAGGGCGACCTGGCGGATCGTAGCTGTCGCCGCAGTCGGCTTCTCCATTCAGTATGGCCTCCACCTCTTCCGTGCTGCGACACAGGTCCAGGAGGCCCACCACAAAGTCCTTACACTGGCTTGACAGACAGCAATAGTCGTTCTGCAGATGACAAAGCAGGCTGAAGAATTTAAACAAATGCACAATAGTCTGGCCCTGGAGGAGGAGCATTATAAATACACGTCAAGTAAACATGGCTCTGATAAGATCTAGGCCCTTGTATACTTTCCCCCACAGGCTCATAAAAAATTTGTGTTCACTTGCAGTCGGTAATAAGTATCATAATAGTTTGTTAATAATAGTTTGTTTTTGAGCTGTTTTTGTTCTTGAGCATGAGATGATTTTAATGGTATGTGTGTATTATTATTTTTACCTTGAACTCCTTCTCGATGTTGGCCAGCATGGCCAGTTCGTTGCTGAGCTCCAGGGCAGCCAGCACTGGGTCCTCACTGGACAGGGAGAGGTACGCCGGACTGGCCAGTCCCCGGTAGGCGTTGATGCGAGAGCGTGAGTGGCTGAAGGAGTCAAACTGTTGCTGGTAGTTGCAGGAGTTGCAGCTGCAGAAGTAGTCGTGGGGAGGGTCGATGCGAGCCCCTTTACTCAGCAAGGTGTGGACGATCTCGTACTCCTGGCAGTGTGCCGCCAGGATCACCGGAGTGACATCGTGGGAGAACCTGGGGTGGGTTTAAAGTAAAGGATGGACTGGTTGTAGAAGTGTTTTCCAAAGAGACCAGAATGACCAGTTCAGTCTTGGTCAGTGGTTTTACCAGTGCAATGGTTCTTGGTTCCTTTATCAGTCCTAACACAGAGCGTCTTGTAGTGGGTGGGCTTTCAACTTGATTTGTCTTACCTCGTCCCGTCCTCGTCGTAAGCGTAGAAGTCGTCTAGTATGTCCACTTGAGCAGGACTCGCTGTAAGACGATGGGCATCTCGAAATGATGGGTGGGCTAGCAGGGCTTCTGTAATGCGAACGTAGCCTTTACCTGCAAAGGAAGCAACGCAGTTTAGTACTCGGCTTCTTAGATTTGCCAAAAACTTAACTAAGCATTACTGGAATTCAGGACAAACTGCAACAGGATGTACCAGTCAACCCTCCGGTTTTTCCTGGGAATTGCCCATATTTTGCCGGTCACCCTCCCATTTAAATAGTTTTCTTTACTTCAACTTTCATTTAAAAAAAAAGGAATTTCCATTATTTTACTGCCTCTGTCCTGGCTGCTCAGTACAATGTGGCAGAAGAAGAACAGAACGTAAACCATTCATCTCTCGGTACACATTTGCCGTCAAAGTTGTTAGCTCACGGTTACCTTCTATTTACTCTTAATGACACTCTTATGAAACAAGTGACTTCCATTTCCATTATTTTCTGTAGGAAAAGTAGTTTGCGTGTGAATCACTATGCATAAAAGAAGACTTGTCTTACTGATGGCCAGCAGCAGGGCATCGCCCACTCTGGCCAAGTCTGGCCTCCCCAGCAGCAGCTCAGTGACCTCCAGGTGCTCGTTGGCCACGGCCAACTGCAGCGCGTTCTGTCCCATGTAGTTCACCGTGTTGACGTTCAGGTGCGGCACGTGCAGCAGCATGCGGCGCACCTCGGGTATGTTGCCATACTCAGCTGCCTCCAGGAAGCGCTGCTCAACCTCCGAGGGGCTGACGGACGGGGCGGTGAACATGTGGCCGGGGCCTCGCAGGGCCTGGCGTCGCTTCACGGCGCTGAGGCGAGCCAGCAGTTGTCTCTCAGAGCCGCCGTGGCTGCCAGCAAGTCATAAACAGTCCATATCTATTGTCCACATTTTCACTTGTAAACACAAATGCAGCCTCTTGTACGCTCCGCTCTGGCTGCATGCTCTCAGCCTCGACACATCACTCTCTACGGCAAAAAACTATACTCAGCTTTGGGAATTACAGTATGTTTTTACAAGTTTGGAGTAAAAATGTATCCTGTATTCCTTGTAATCAACTGTTAATGATTATGTGTCTTGCAGTGTTGCTGAGGGGAAGGCAGAAACTCACCCGAGCCATCGTCCAGGGCAACTGTTCTCCTCTGGGAAGTCATCGTACATCAGCAGGTTGTCCCGGCTCCTGGCCCGCGGGCTGTCCGGGCTCGGAGACGCCCTGTGGTTCATCCCTGGAAGAGATCAGAGGGTATGAAGGGATCATCCTGTGAGCGAGAGTGTGGTAGAACTTTTCTCTCTCTGTGCCTCCCTCCCTTCCGCTGTCTCTCCCTCCTCCTCTCTATTGGACTGCTTGAGAAAGAATGTGTTTTTATTTTTTTCTGAATAATGGAACTAAATAATCCTATATCCTTATTACACATTCCACATAAACACAGTCGTCTTTTAATATTATCTCTTACATTTACTTTCATAAAGTGGACAACCTTGATACATTGAATAATAAACTCACATTACACATGGAATACAACCTAACCTGACCTAACTTAATGTAACCTCATGGTATGTAGTGTTATATCATGTAATGTATGTAACCTAACCAACGTAAAGAAGCACCAATGTAGCCTTAGGTTGTTATGGAAATAACAAATATAACGTAAGGTCATGTAACCTAATGTTGTGGACTGTAATGTATCCTCACGTAATGTAACTAAACATAACATAGCTAAGCATCATGGCATGTAAGGAACGTATTGGAAGTTAGGTTACAGTTTATCACATTGTAACATAAGGAAAAGTAACCTGGCTTAACATCATCTTATGTATCCCAGCCAAACTTAATTATTGAATGCAGCCTAAGCAAGCATAGCCAAAAGTAACATAATTGAAGGTAATGTAACATTACATTCCAAAGTAAACTGATGTGACATAACTCGAAGTCATTTAAAGCAGTCTAACCAAACGTAACCCAATGTAACACAATGGAGCGCATCATGGGAGAACACAATTGTACCATGTTGTAACACAGTTGTATCATGGTGTGACACAATGTTACGTATCACAGTGTAACCAAATAAATCATAACATAACCTAATGTAACAATGTATCATGGTGTAACACTAACGTATCATGGTGGAACACTAACGAATCATGGTGTAACACTAACGTATCATGGTGTAACACTAATGTATCATGGTGTAACACTAACGTATCATGTATCATGGTGTAACACTAACGTATCATGGTGTAACACTAACGTACCATGGTGTAACACTAATGTATCATGGTGTAACACTAATGTATCATGGTGTAACACTAACGTATCATGGTGTAACACTAACGTACCATGGTGTAACACTAATGTATCATGGTGTAACACTAACGTATCATGGTGTAACACTAATGTATCATGGTGTAACACTAACGTATCATGTATCATGGTGTAACACTAACGTACCATGGTGTAACACTAATGTATCATGGTGTAACACTAATGTATCATGGTGTAACACTAACGTATCATGGTGTAACACTAACGTACCATGGTGTAACACTAATGTATCATGGTGTAACACTAACGTATCATGGTGTAACACTAATGTATCATGGTGTAACACTAATGTATCATGGTGTAACACTAACGTATCATGGTGTAACACTAATGTATCATGGTGTAACACTAACGTATCATGTATCATGGTGTAACACTAACGTATCATGGTGTAACACTAACGTACCATGGTGTAACACTAATGTATCATGTATCATGGTGTAACACTAACGTATCATGGTGTAACACTAACGTATCATGGTGTAACCCTAACGTATCATGGTGTAACACTAATGTATCATGGTGTAACACTAACGTATCATGGTGTAACACTAACATATCATGGTGTAACACTAATGTATCATGGTGTAACACTAATGTATCATGGTGTAACACTAACGTACCATGGTGTAACACTAACGTATCATGGTGTAACACTAATGTATCATGGTGTAACACTAACGTATCATGGTGTAACATTAATGTATCATGGTGTAACACTAATGTATCATGGTGTAACACTAACGTATCATGGTGTAACACTAATGTATCATGGTGTAACACTAACGTATCATGGTGTAACACTAATGTATCATGGTGTAACACTAACGTATCATGGTGTAACACTAACGTATCATGGTGTAACACTAACGTACCATGGTGTAACACTAATGTATCATGGTGTAACACTAATGTATCATGGTGTAACACTAACGTATCATGGTGTAACATTAATGTATCATGGTGTAACACTAATGTATCATGGTGTAACACTAACGTATCATGGTGTAACACTAACGTATCATGGTGTAACACTAATGTATCATGGTGTAACACTAATGTAACGTATCATAGTTTAACCTAATAAATCATAATGTATGTAAAATTACCCAACCAAACTTGACGTAATTTAACACAGTCTTACCAAACATCACCAAATGTAACACAATCATATCATGTTGTAACACAACTGTATCATGGCGTAACACAACGTAACGTATCATGGTGTTTCCTAATGAATCATAACGTAGCTGGATGTAACATGACCCAAACAAACTTGATCAAGCCAAATGTTATTTTAGGTAATGTGACCTTGCTGTAGTACCATCATCTGACCTGCCTTCACCTCAACCAGGGGCCCGCGGCTCCGGAGCCTCATGCAGCTCTTTTATCCCTTCTGACCTGGCACCAACTAGTTTATGCTTCTGTGTAGTCACTACGCCGTCTCTTCAGACGCCGTCTTGAGCCTTTCAAAGTTTTGCGTCGGAGTTGAGCGTGCGCCGTGCAATTCTGCGACTCCTGGGGAGTCAATGCGGTGAGAGACCACGATTAGCTTCCTTTGCCACTAATGAACAATGGCAAATAAAGCCACATGGACTTTTATTGGGAATGTTGATTTGAAATCAGTGGAGTAGGCTTCAGAAAAGGCTCAAGAAACAGTTTTTGTGGTCAAAAAAGTTCTTGTATTATAGCTTGTATGTATACAGTTTTATATTCAGTGGTAACTTGGTATCTATAGACTTACTTATTTCCTGTATAGTCACATTGAAGTAAACACATTGATTGGCAAATACATCCCACTCAGTGTTTTTTTAATGCTCAGACAGTGTGCAGCTATTTTAGACTGCACTCATACATTTGTGTTCTATGTGTGTATGTGCATGTGTGCGTATGTGTGCAGGGTTGACTGATGGCTGATGAACAGCAGATGAGATTCCTCGGGGTCCAAATTCCCAGCAGACTTTGCTTCCTGTGTCCTCCTACCCTGTGTGCTCCTCATCCACTGTGGGAAAACTACTTCCCACTTTGCACACACACACACACACACATATACATACACATACAAGAGAGAAGTTAAATTTCCTGTCCAGATGCACACACTTTCTTTAGATAATGGAGTGGCGATCCTCACCCTCGCCCTGCTTCACTGTATGCGACCCACATCCTCCCCCAAAACATCACCCGTCCTGGTTTCTATTCTTACTAGAAATTCTCATAGACCACATAAACAACACCTCATGACATCAACATGAGGAAATCCGATAAGGCTGAGCCTCTGATGTGCACATTGTGGCACCAAGTTGCCTTTTAAGGCCCTGATTGCTGAAGATTAGACACTTTGGACTTTTTATGGCGTCAAACTTCGTTTGAGGAGTGGTACAGGCGGGAAGGAGGGAGGTGGGCAAACGGTGACAAATGTCAGCGTGGTGGGTTATGTTAAAAGCGGGAGCAGAATGTACACTCTGCGTCATTGTAAACATTGTAAAGTGAAACGTATACACTCTTAATGGGGCGGGGGGGGGGGGGGGGGGGGGGGGGCAAACACCTGAAGAGCCTGGTGGAAGGTCTCATGCACTAGACGACATCCATCTGTCAATCAAACCATGCTCAATGCACTGTAAACTACACCCATGGTGCAAAATAATGGTTCAAAATATCTAACAACTAAGTATTAAACCTACAAATAGGAACAACATGACAGTATGTTTGTGTAAGCTTACTCTTCCACTCCTGAAGCGCTGCACACGAAAAGGGTGAAAATGTGTCAAAATATGCTGTTACTGTGTTGCCTGTGTAAATACACCACGCGGTGGTGTTGTTATTAACACCTACACTTGAATTTTCTCACACAGCTCTACAAAACACCCGCTGTAACTTTAGGGTGTTTTGCCCAAACGTCATGAAATTTGGTACACACCTTTATGGGACCGACAAACATGTGTGTCATATCTGAGCTGTTCGCCATTAAGCAAAACTCTTTGGACACGAGCGGGACTAAGATATACTGAAGTATAATTCCAAGCATTTCATACGTGTCAAAGGCTTCAATTGACAGTTGCGTTAAGTGTATGTAAAGAGTCAGTATTGGCAGTGCTGACCGTTCTTTTTCAACTCACGATGGCATGCTGTCAATACACCCCTAGGTCACATCCTGACTGATGGTAGCCCATTATTGCATAATCAATGCTTGGAGTTTGTCAGAATTTGCAAGTTTTTGTTTGTCCACCTCTCTTGAGGATTGACATAAGTTCTGGGCAATTTCCTGCCCATGGACACAAAATGTCGATGTTTTCTTCCCCGAGCCAGGTAGTTAACACTTTTGCTCCATCATGCTGGAAAAAGCATTGTTTGCTTGCAAACTGTTCTTGGATGGTTGGGAAAAGTTGCTCTCAGAGGAGGTTTTGGTACTGTTCTTTATCCATGGCGGACTTCTTAGGCAGAATTGTGAGTGAGTCCACTCCCTTGGCTGAGAAGCAACCCCACACATGAGTGATTTCACAAAGCTTTACTGTTGGCATGACACAGGACTGATAGTAGCGTTCACTTTTTCTTCTCCAGACAAGCTTTTTTCTGGATGCCCAATATGCAGAATACCAGTCTGTCGCTGATGGTTTTCCTGGAGACAAGTGGCTCCTTTGCACCCTTCTTGACGTCAGGCCATCTTCCAAAAGCCTTCGCCTCACATGTCTGCTACCATTACTGAGCAAGTGCCCTGATCCCACAGTTAAACTTTCGGAGATAGTCCAGACACTTGCCATACTTTCTTGGGCGCTCTGATGCCTTCTTCACAACAGTTGAACCACTCTCTGAAGTTCTTGATGATGCGATAAATGGTTGATTGAGGTGCAAGCCTACGAGCAGCAATATCCTTACCTGTGACGCCCTTTTTGTGCTAAGCAATGATGACTGCAGGTGCCCTGGTTAATAGAAGAAGAACAAAGATACCAAGCACCACCCCCTTTTTTAAATTGTCACGGAATCAGGATGACAGAGTCATCTCCAGCCTGTGTCCTTGTCAACACTCTCACCTATGTTAACCAGACAATCGCTAACAAGATGTCAGCTGGTCCTTTTGTGGCAGGGCTAAAATGCAGTGGAAATGGTGTTTCGGGATTAAGTTCATTTGCAACTTTGCAATTCATTGCCATTCATTTGATCAATCTTCTAACATTCTGGAGTATATGCAAATTGCCATCATCAAAAAAGCAGACTTTGTAGAAATTCATGTTTGTGTTATTCTCCAAACTTTTGGCCATGACTTTACGCTAGCATGTCTTCCAAAGCATTTTGAACACAACCATATGAGGTACCACAAATGCTGTTTACCCATCCATCTATTTTCTATGCCACTTAATCCTCACTAGGGTCACAGGGGTATGTAAGGAGCCCTCGGGCAAGAGGAGGGGTACACCCTGGACTGGTCGCCAGCTAATCGAAGGGCACATATAGACAAACATTCACTCTCAAATTTATACCTACGGACAATTTAGAGTCGCCAATTAACCTAGCATGCATATTTTTTGGAATCTGGGAGGAAGCCGGAGTACCCGGAGAAAACCCAAGCACGCACGGGACGAACATGCAAACTCCACACAGAAATACCCAATGGAGATTCGAACCCAAATCTTCTGACTGTGTGGCCAACATGCTAACCAAATGTCACATACATTCATGTGAAAAAATGACATCCCATGGGGTTTAAGTCCAACATTTGTTGTATACAATGTATACCAATTTCATTTCATGTTATACAGGGTTGCTTAGGTCATATAAAGACCGATAAAAGCACAAAACCAGGAGTGACATGTCACACAAGTGCACACAACACAAATTGGCAAACGTGAGTCTGCAGTGTGCGCTTTCTGTTTGTCTCCCATTGGAGGAGGAACAGGATGTAAACAGCACCCCCTGCTGGAGGAACTTTGAGGAATGAGGACGCACAAAGAAAGGTTCATAAATGCATGCTTGTAGAAACAAGACGGTGAACCTCAAGAAAATTTTTCTTTTATTACAAAAAAATTAATAATGTTCATGTTAATAATTTTTGTTGTGTCTCCAGGTGTCCCACAGGATGCCCGTCCGAGTCTCCAGGTCCTGCTGGGCGTCTCCCGGAGAACCGTAGAGGTTGACCAGGTCGCGGTGGTTGAACCACCATCCCGTGTGGTCATACTGGGTACTGCAGCTCTCTACCGTGTCCAAAGCCGTCAACATTGTCTGCTCAGGTTCGTTTTAAGTCCACCAAGCCTTCGGTCCTATGCTTCATCTGCACTGACGGTGGTTTTACTCACAACCTGGACAATCGTTACCTGCAAGAACGAGTCCGAGTTGTCCAGGTGAATGATGTATATCATCTGGGAATCTTGGGGACGACATTAGACTGTCCTTGACGTCACTGCAGTCTCATCCGCGATAAATCATAGTTTACGTTTTTCATTCGGTCATAAAGGGTGTCTTTTTACGTGGGATATGGCGCCGCCCTGCAGGTGACAGCGGGTCAGTCCATGCTGAATGTGTTTTCCCGAGTGACAGAGGAGGTTTGGGGCATACATCTCAGTGATGCTCGTCTGCGCCTCCATGCTGAGTGCTTGCATTTTGTTCATAACCTCTGTGACCTTCAATGACATCATTGTTGGTGGATGAGAGAGGACCTTCAATCCCAATCCAAAATGTTTGACAACTGCCATGTATAGCGTTAAAAAGGACAGGAAGAGTTTGCAGGATCAGACACATGAAAGGAGACAAGACAAATGTATTACAAATATATTACACCTGTTTTCCTCATTCATTTGTTCCAAAAGGTCAAACCAAAAACAAAACATTAGAAACTAAGACATGTTTTCCAATAGGAAATCATGTAAATCCAATTAATCTATTTCAGACACCAAACTATATGAACAAAAAATATTATAGAAAATTATTACAGTTGTACATGCAGACTATAATGTGAAATAATTGATACGGGCTTGCCATACATCCGGACAAGAACTCACTTCTCACCTTCTTTATCGAGGCGCTCGCAACTCTCTTTGGCCTCATGACAGGTCACAGACTCAATAAAAAAAATGCACGGACAATGAGTCAGCCACATGTAGGGTGCTCTGTGTGGGCACTCCATTTCACGGAACGATACGGTACAGGGAAAACAAACTCGTACGAAAGACATTTTAGTGAACATTTTGGAAGAAATCATACAAAAACTGTGGTTTGACTGTACAGTAATCCCTCATTTATCACAGTTCATTGGTTCCAGACCTGACAGTGATAAGTGAACTTCCACGAAGTAGGATTCCTTAATTATAATTTTCCTCTGGTAATATTATGACTTTATTCACATAATATTTTGACTTAGTTCTCGTAATATTATAACTTTTTCCAAAACCTAATAATCAACTTTATGCTACTAAAATGATGTCCCCCCCCCCCCCCCCCCCCCGATAATACACTACTCTCATAAAACTATGAATTTTCTTGTTAGAGTAAAAAAAAATTTCTTAATATTTTGACTTTAATATTTACTGCAATTTTTCCATTTTTTCTGTTTTTGTAGTTTTCTTGTTACACCATATTTTTACAATGTGCCGCAGGCCAATAAAAATACAGCGGTGGGCTAAAAAAGGCCCCCGCGCCGCACTTTGGACATCCCTGCATTAAAGCTACAGTTTGAGATTAAATTCTCCGCACCCTCATAAGGCCACAAGGACCACTTTAGTGAATTAATTAAACAAATTTCACCTCCCCTTACGTGTTCATTAATCTCCAATTATGAGAAGGAAAGAAGACTGACACTCCAATTGAAAATAATAATAATAAAAAAGAAGAAGAATTTCACATTCTTCGGATATCCTGGCTAACTGTCTCTCCTAATGTCCTCCTGCGGCTTCATGACCAGAAGGAGCGAGAGTCGGCCTTGATCGCTAGTCCCCTCTGCCTTTTGTAATTGTTTTCCTCAGACCATCGGCGCCACGATAGCCCAAGATGCTGAGAACTGCATCTTAGCTGAGGTGGTAGGACTCTCAACAGCGCCTTTTTCTGTACAAAACAGCACGTGCCCTCCCAGCATAGTACATCCTGACTGACTGCTGACTGTGTGAATGCACTTTACCTTTCTGTGTTTCCATAACCTACTTAAATAAATGTTCATCCATTCAGTTAACAAATTAGTCAAACAATATTTCCTCACTCAGCTAAGTTAATAAAACAATATCATCCTACAGTACCCACACACACAAAATGCTGCATTTGAAATAAAACAACCAATCGTTTTGTGTGTCTTTTACCTTTTATTGTGGTCGGAAATGCACAGCACAGACAAATAAAGCACAGCATTACAATAGCTATTGTTTTCCCTTTGGGCTTCACTAAAGAATATCAAAGCGGTGAGAGTGAAGATACAATCATGCAGACTAATCATCTACACGGACTAACTGGTCCTCTTATTTTGGAACGACTGACAAATGTGTGTGTGTGTGTGTGTGTGTGTGTGTGTGTGTTTGTGGATCTACGGTGCAAAAAGCTGAGCACTGTTTTTGGCACGGATGGATGAAAGAACCTCAGCAATACAGGCAGGGATAGTCAATGCACACGTTTTCATCTCTCACGTCCGTGTTCCGCATCTCATGAATGACAAAATGTGTGTGATGCAAGTGAAAAGGCAAATTGTGTTGATGAATTCAGCGTAAAAACAAAGCTTTGAGATAGGAAGCTGTATCTTGACAGTTCATGGCATTTATAGATTATTTATTTAAGGTAATAGATAAATATTTAGAGATAACTATGCTTCTTTTAATACTCATTGGTCAGCACAGAGCAACAACAACAAAAAAATGGATTCTTTGCATTAAAGCTGGTGGCATCTAACATGACGACAAAGACTTTCATTTTCTAACTGAAGGTTTTTAGTTTAGTTGAAGTAGTTTGATTCAGTTTAGGATCTACTTTGGTTTATTTTTGGCTTTGTTTCAGTTTGGTTGAGATTTTTTTACTTTTCTCTTTCCTTTAACTTTTCCAGTTCAGCTTACTTTAATTCAGTTTAGCTTTGCTCACTTTAGTTTGATTGTGTTTGTTTTTTCACTTAGTTGAGTTTGATTTAATTCACTTAAGGTTTAGTTCAGCTTAAATGAATTGGTTTTAAATGTATAAATTCACATTTAATGCATGGGTGTCCAATGTGTGGCCCAGGGGCCATTTCTGGACCGCAACTGTTTTTTTTTATTGGCCCGTGACACATTTAAAAATATAATTTAACAAGAAAAGAAAACACAGTAAAAATGGAAAAATCTCCAGTAATTTTACATGAATAAAGTCAAAATATTGAGAAAAAAGTGGTAATCTAACGAGAAAAAGTTGTCATTTTACGGGGAAAATGTCATATTATGACATTTTGGTAGCATAAAGTTGAAATATCAAAGAAAAAAACTTATTTTCTTTAGAAATCGTGATTAAGAAAAACAAAACAACAAATAAAGTTGTAATTTTGTAAAAATTAGGTTGTAGAAAAAGTTATAATGTTACGAGAATAAAATCTAAATGTTATGGGAATAAAGTCATAATTTAAAAAAATTACAAGAAAGTTGAAATAGTTGGAAAATGAAAAAAAAAACCCAGCAGGAATGGGAAAAAAACAGCTGTAATTTTATGAGAATAAAGTCAAAATATTAAGAGGTAAAAAAGCTGTTTTTTTAAAAGAAAAAAGTCACAATTTTACAAGAATAAAATTGTAATATGAGGGGAAAAAAATGTCATTTTAGTAGCCTAGAGATTAAATATTAAAGAAAAAATGTTATTTTTTAAAAGAATAATAATTTCATAATATAATGTAAAAAAAAGGCCTGACAGTTATTGAAGAAGAAAGTTGAAATATTTGGAAAATTAAAAAAAAAAAGAGAAAAAGAAGAGCAAAGAACGAAGTTCATACTAATAAGATGAAATGCAGTTTTTCCTATATAATCTATATAAATCTATATAAATCTATATAACTTAGCATATCGTGCATCATCCTTTCGTTTTCAAATGTTTGGACACCCCTGCTTTAATGTCTTCTTTAGTTCTTTTAACGTAGTTTACTTTAGTTTGCTTTTTACTTCTATTCACTTCAGCTTCGTCACATTTGGTCGGATTCTTGTTTATTTCATCTTAGCTGACTTGAATTTAATGAAGTTTCCTTTTATTTCAGTACATGTTGGCTGAGCTTACATTTGTTCATCAATTTGTTCAATTTGCTACTTTTAATTCTTGTGTAGTTTTAGTTGTATTTAGTGCTTTTTAGTTGCTTTAGTTGCTTTTTTGGCTGACTGGTCAGCACCATCATCAGGTTACATTTTTCCTTCATTGGGCTGTAAACGTTACGGAAAGATAACACCAAAAACAAGCACGGCAGGCACGCATGGCGCAAAAAAACAAAACAAAACAAAAGCCAAGAGAATGTGAATTATTGCTTTGGCTGACAAAGTGTCACATTCGATGGATTCAAAATATTAAAAACAATCGTGAGTGTGTGAGAAACATTCACGGTAGAAATGAGAAGCACTCCATTCCAATAAATCCTACACTGTACATCATCTCCGCAAAGCGAGTACGCGCCCCACATTTCAGCAACTACTGTATTTCTACAGAACTGGGATGTACTGTAGAGTAGTCAGTGTACAGCTTGTAAGCAGTATAGATGCACTATCAATACACAGCCTTTATTGTGGAAATAGTTCGCAACACAAGATCAATGCGCAAACACGGTGGCGCTGGCGTCACAGTCTGGGGCTGCACGAGTGCTGACAGGCACTGGTTCATTGAGGGAACACATGAATTGGAAGATGAAGGTGATGGTCATGTCTCCTCCACACCTGAACCCAATTGAGCACCTGTGGGGCAAGGAGTGCAAAGTGTGCAACCTCCAGCAGCTCCACCTGAGGATTCCAGGAGGAACCTGTGCAGCTCTGCTCTATTCCATGCCCAAGATGCCCAAGAGGATGAAGGCAGTCACTGTGAGGTGGACTCACTTGTTTCTCTCAATGAGCTGCTGCTCCCCTCAGTGGCGGCAGCACTCATGCAGCCCCAGAGCATGATGCGAACGCCACCATGCTTGACTCTAGGCAAGACACATTTATTTTGCTGCCCACTTTTTAGACAACAATGTGTTTTGGAATTCATTCATTCATTCTCAGTAAAGTGCAGCTCCCCTCTGTGCCGGCAGCACTCGTACAGCCCCAGACCGTGACGCTACCACCACCACCACCACCACGCAAGAAATGATCTTGCTGCTCACTTGCGTTGCCAGCTATGTGGGCACTGACGGCTATAAATACTGCTATACAAGCTGTACACTGACTATTCTAAAGTATTTCTATAGTATTGTCCCTTTACTTGATGGTTGCTGATACGCGCTTGTGAGCATCTTCAGGACATAAACTACTGCTGTAAACGCTCCACATTCAACTACAATACTTGACAGTACATCAAAACATCGACTTTTTTTTTTTTTGGCTGAGAGCGAGATTTTTGGCGCGTGAAAAAGCAAAATGAGCGTAGGTAGCGTGATACAATCATTAACGCAAGATAAACGTGTGATGGTGGGACAGCTACAATCGCTGCGGTCATCTCTGATGCTGGTGGTCTTACACTGCATTGTGTGTGTGTGTGTGTGTGTGTGTTAAGCGGCTGGCAGTGACGCGGCGATGACGGTAGCTCTGTTAGCTCATGTTTTTGTACATAACGGGCCTACCAGACGTCCGGTGGGTGGGTCCATCAGTGAGGGTGAGTGTTTACAGATTGACCAGGTGGAGGTCGGAGGCGGAGAAATGGGGGCACAGAGCGGCGTCCGGGTTCTTCAGCTGCCGCAGGATCTTCCGGTGGAACTTGGAGCGCACCCGGTTGAACTCCATGATGTCGCTGGGGTCCTCCTCCATCCAGAAGCTGTGGAACTCCTGCATCAGGTAACCTGCCCCAAGAAGAGCCCATTGGAGGTTTACGAACATTTAACAAATAAGGGTTGAGAGTTTGCTTACAGAAGGTCTGCTGGAAGTGCAGCAGGGTGGGTAATTCGGGGGCCACGTTGTACAGGTGGGTCTTCAGGGCTCCGCCCACCAGGAGTGAGTAGGCCAGGTCCGTGATGTTGATGCCCACAATGGCGAAAGAATAGCTGCAGGATGTTCACAAAAGTAACATTTCAACTTAATGTCTGCAATGAAGACATTTTTGACTTTATTCCTCGACACTTTTTTTCAGCTAGCATTACAACTTATATTCTCAGAATTTCTTCTGAAATGGTGCACTTTATAGGAAAGAAATGTCCTCCTTAAATCACCACTTTCTCTTGTAAAAACTGTCAAAAGAAGGGCAAAAGGGGGTAGCTTCCTGGTGAAAATGGAAGGGTTGACAGGTATGAGTATATCTTGCACGTATTTACTGGGGGGGGGACCCTTACCCGATGGCTTTCTCAAGGTTTCGCTGTTCCCATTCAGCCTTGTTTGCCTCGCTGTGAAGGACGGACACACACACACATATTCAAAGTCATGCGTTGTCTACAGTACATGTGAGCACATGAATGAGGATTTAAAATGTACAAATACACTCCAAATATACTCACTGGCCACTTTATTGGGTGTTAATTTCATAATATATTGATTATTGCAGGTAAGGAATAGAAGTAGATAATCAATTTCTCAATTAATTGAATCATTTATGAATGTTATGAATTCTGTCAATTATGTGGAAATGATTGTTGACTTATTGTGTCTGGAAGCAGTTGAGGCTAAAGAGAAGGCGGGTCCATTTTTAAATGTTTGTTTTCTTTTAAAACATATTCTTAAAAAAAAAAAAATCTGCCTTTTTCATTTAATATGAAAATGACATTAAAAAACTAACAAATTTAAAAATGTCCAAAAAAATTACATAAAAAAACTAACCAATTTAAAAATGACAAAATAAAACAAACAAAATACAAAAAATTATAAATTGAATACAAATAAAAAATAATAAATTAAATAGAAATTAAGAAAAATAAATGAATAAAATTAAAATGCATTACTGTAATCGCGTGAATCTTTACATGGCCCACACGGATGCAATAGTTGATAGTTAAAAAAGCGGGTGAGTGAAAGTGAAATGGAGTACCTTTGCCTCCTGTGTGCACTCCTGCAGTGGGTGTGAGCGACACAGAGAGAAGCGTGGGTGGAAACAGAGGTGAAGAAGGTGGAGACAGAAGAAGCTCACTGAGATGCTGATGGCAAACCACACAAGCAAATGAAGCAGCGGATGACACCGAGCTGTCAGAATCATGACTAGAATAGATTATATGGACAAAACGGGCATGAACACGCCTACATTAGTTCATGAATCAATCCGAGACGTTTAGTTGCCCATGAACGTACTTGTTAAGACATTTTGGGCAAATAATGCAACCAGGTCCATATTTTTGTGTCCCAATACTTTTGTCCATATAGTGTATGTTGTGAAGTAGAATGTGATCATGGGTGAGGTCGTTTTTAGCAGCGTCACAGTGGAAAACTGTACCGTTGTGCAACAAACTGAAAGCATAAAGGGACGGTGAAGTCGTCCCACGTACTTGTGCTTTGGTTGCAGCGAGTCGTGCAGCATCTGCAGAGCCGTGGCCTTGTCGTGCTCTGCAAAGTACCTGCACGGAGAGAGCCCGCATGAACAGTTTAGCACCTTAGCACGGTCACGAAGACTACAATCAGTGCTGAACGGGAGCCTACAGCAGGTTGTGGAGCCCCAGCAGGCCCATGCCGCGGAAGTCCGTCTTGGGGTCGCTGCCTTGGAAACCGATCTCGCACCACTGTTTGGAGATGCGGCTGCTCAGAGGGGTGTCAGGACGCAGCTCCTTCCACAGCTGCAACACACAGCAAAGCACAGTGGATATGGGATATATGGATGTGAATATGGAATGGTTGGATAGTTTCAGTGGATATTTCCAAATTAATTATTTGGGAAAAAAACAACTGCAGCAAAAAGCGCAAAGTTCATACTAATAATACGCTTTTTCATCGATGTGCCAAAGCTGAGATGAAAATAAATGATAACTTCTTAGCATATTTACAAAATATCCTTTTAATCTTTCTGCATGTGGCACTCACTGGAAAAAGTTGGTACACCCCTGACTCAAACCCAAACCCCAGGGCTGTCAAAAATAACGCGTTAACGGCCGTAACTAATTTATTTCATTATTTACGTCAAATTTTTGAGTGTTATTAATGCACGCGCACCAGAGCAAGCATGCCTCTCTGTTATGATGGCAGACGGAATCGCAGCGCAGCGTCCCCACAGTGTCTGACGCTCTTTTCTAACTTCATTCTGACCTGAACACATCAACAGCGGTGCAATTCCAACACCGTATATTAGTGGTGCTCCTGTCGATCAGCCACCGATCATTATTGGCCAATTTCCGTGGAAAAAGCCCGGTATCGGCTTATACTATACGGCCGATACTTTCTTTTAACACCCATCCCCTTCGCAGATCAGCTCCGCCCCCATTGCAGCATCCAGCCTATAGCGACCATCTCCCTCCCACTTTCCCTTCACAAAGCCAAAACAAGCATGTCTGCCGTGTGTGAGACTGATAGAAGTTTTGCACCCTGCAAAACATGCCACGAAAAATATCGCCAGAGTGCCGCCTTAAAAACCTTTAGTTTGGTGCGGCATTCGGGGGGCGGGCACTCGGCAGAGTGTGGTGAGTTTTCACGGCTCGCGATGTGGTCATCGGTCGGGCGGCGGCTAATTAGGCAAAACGCGGGACACCGTGTGTGCGTGGCAGTCGGAGGTCTAAGGCGGATAGCCCAAAAAGTGGTTGGATTCGTGGGACTGGATGGCCGGCCGTTCCTCCAAACCTGGAGGAAACCAGGTTTGGCGACTGTGTGAGCCCCCCCGCAACCACATGAGGCGCCTGCAAGCCTGCTTTTCATTCAGGTTTTCAGTTAATAATGTGAGACAACAACAATAGAAAGAAATGCATTCTGAAATACAAAATGTGAGTTGTGGATACCAGCATTTTGTTAATGTTCTGGTAAAACACACATATTGACTTTGTTTGGGTTGAAATAAGCTTTTTGTAAAAGTACAGTAGCTCTTGTCGGTGACCTCCTGATATAGCCAATAGTACATTTAAAAATGTACACTTTATCCATGTGATTGCTATTGGTATCGGTTGATTTCACTTATGGATGATTGGTATGGGTATCGGCGGCATAAAAACCTGATGGGAGCATCCCTACCATATACACTATGTCCCCAACTTACGAACATCCGACTAGCGAACATTCGCGGATACGAACACAAGCCGACTGGTCTATATTTTCATGCTTTTTGCCTTATAACTCCATATTTATACTGCTACATGCTAGACCAGTAGAGGGCACTGTGACACTGCTAATGGGACCAACAGGAGGTTGGTCGAGGACGAGGAAGAGGAGAGAGGAAGGCTAAGAGTTGTATGATACAACCCCGACAGAGTGTGTGATTAAAGTTCATGAAGAGTTAATAGGCCTGCTTAATTCTACACCACCCACAGAACACTACCTCTTTTAGAAGAGTCTAACGACGACGACCATTTGTCCTTTTTTTCAATAACTCCTCCTCCAACTCCACCACAACGACGTATGCTCGACCACTCCTCTTCAAAGGTAAATAACATTTATCATTACGTATTATTATATCACTTTTATTATTGTTTTTTTCATTAATTATCCTTGTTTAATATTACTACTACATCCAAACTCATATTTACATACATACACATATACTGTATATGTATACACATACATGTAGTACCTACATCATTGGTAATATTACCTTTTCCCTACTTAAGAACGATTCAACATAAGAACGGTCATCTGGAACCAATTGTGTTCGTAAGTTGGGGACTTAGTGTACTGTATGTATGTCCAACTCACACAAGTCTCCAGTCCATCGACACTACCTCCTTCTCATTACAAGAATGGGAGATGCATTCAGGGACACTCTGAACGTCACAAAAACATCTTTATAATGCGCATGTGTAAATAAACAGGAAGACACAAAGTGGACATTCTTATCACTCACTCCGTAACTCTTAATTCGAATGTACAATTTGCTACATTTAATTTTGTTATTCTGCTGCTATTAAGAGACTAGTTAGACAAATAGATTTTTAGACTTGTGTGGCGTCTTTTAGCTTCACTGACATATTCAGTTCATTTGGAGCTGTTAATACAGTCAAATATATATCATCCTGTCATTTATCTTGCTCTTCATTAAATACAATAAAAATGGGCATATTTCAAACATAGTTGCTAATGGTGATTAATCATGATTAATACATTTAAAAACTGTGATTAATCTGATTAAAATTTGTAATCATTTGACAGCCCTAATAATAATAGTAATAATAATATTTACAATAATGATTATTTTTTCGCACCTTCATCAGCATTTCCTCGTGTTCTGCGTTCTCACAGTCGTACGGCTCTCGGCGCAGCTTCTCCACCTCGGCCAGCAGGTTCCTGTAGCCCACAATCTGCAGCAGGCTGGCCTGCAGGGAGATGCCCAACCTGGGGGAGGGCGTGTTGCATCGTTATACTTCTTTGCATATCTGAGGAGGAATTTCTTCCTTTCTCCAGAACAACATGTTTGTCATTCCCGGTATATTAGCTTCTGGACCATCTTTTCTTGCCTCACTTCATTTGACTTTTTTTTGGTCCATTTTAGATGTTCTGGCGTGTTCATTTTTCACGTTTTCAGATCTTTATAACTGGCACAAACGTGTGAGGGCTCACTGAGGGTTGGTGTCAGGGTTGATCTTCTTCAGAGCCATGATGTCCTCGATGCTTTTCTCCACTTTGTCCGGGTGGGTGCTGAGGGCGGACTGCAGCAGCTACAGAAAAAAAGTGTTAGCGAGGGCTGTCCAAAGTTCGGGGGTCTTTTGCAGCCTGTAGCTTGCATTTTTATTGCATATTCTATAGACACTATTACAGCAAAAAGGCACCAAAATGTTACACCACTGGTATAACTAATAGAATTGGAATTAAACTCAATTAAAATCTAAATGCTAAACTTTTGGTTTTGCTCCCATTTTTCATGAGCTGAGCTCAAAGATGTAAAACCTGCGTACATCCGTGTTAGTCAGCATTACTAACTCATAATAAATCCAATGCGGCCTTTTATTGTGGCCAGTCTAAGGCACACCTGTGCAATAATCATGCTGTCTCATGAGCATCTTCATGTGGCACACCTGTGAGGTGGACGCATCACGGACGCTCACTAACACTCCAACATTTGATAAGAGGTACACTGTAGTCCTTTTGTCTCCAAAGAACAAGTTTTACATCTTTGAGTTCAGCTCATGAAGGATGGGGGCAAAAACAAAAGTGTTTATATTTTTGTTGACCGTATCTGATCGCGCTTAATTGGGTCCAGACCCGACCATGATCAGTGAATTTCCGCGAAGCAGGATTCCTAATTTTTAAATGGAATATTTTGGTAGTGAGTGCATAGAAAACCGACCTTCTGAATATGTTTTTTTAACATGATTAGAGCCCTCTAGACATGAAATAACACCCCTATGTCACTTTTACACTCCTATTACCCAACATAGTAGACATAATAAAAGAAAATAAGACATCATATAGACTCACCCATGTTGGCATTGGGCTTTTTTACTTCTGTCGTGTGCAGTACTTCCTGTGGTGGCTAATGTCTAATCAATGCAACATTACTGACATTACCACTAGTGACCAGTGTAGAATACTGCATATCATCACAACGCCTTTCAATGCGTCTTATGAACGCTTCATATTTGTATTTTACTTCATTTAGACATTTTAATGCTCGAAAAATGCTTCATTTAGGCAAAAGATACGTAAGAATCGCTTAAATATGTATACCTTTTGGCTAAGAATAGGAGGGAATCAACCACAAAACAGCATGATTTATTCATGAATACATTTTTGAAATACCACGATAGAGTTAACCCGCAAAATTGGAAACGCCAGGTGGCGAGGGATTACTGTCATCCACAAATTTACAGACATTTACCTCACTTTTGGAGTATCTCAGGGACGACTCTGTAAATAAAACAAAGGTAAGAAAATGAATCGAATAAAAAAATCGAGAGCATGAAAGTTTGGAGCTTGTACCGATCTTGAGCGTCCTGCGGGCGCCGTGTTTGTTGTTGTAGCAGATCCGCTGCAGCTCGCATCGTCCGGTGAACTTCCGGACCACGAACTTGAGGCCTCGCCACAGACACTTGCAATAAAGGAACACGAAGAGCTGGGTCAAAACCCTGGAGTGGAAGAAGACACGAGGATTTAGAGTGAAAGATGGCATAGTTTTCATATTTTGAAGCCATCCATCCATCCATCTTCTATACCGCTTCTTCCTCATTAGGGTCGCGGGGCCTAACTTCAGGCGACAGGTGGGGTACACCCTGGACTGGTCGCCAGCCAATCGCAGGGCACATATAGACAAACAACCATTCACACTCACATTCATACCTATGGACAATTTAGAGTCGCCAATTAACCTAACATGCATGTTTTTGGAATGTGGGAGGAAACCGGAGTACCCAGAGAAAACCCACGCGCACACAAGGAGAACATGCAAACTCCACACAGAAATGCCCAGGGGAGAATCGAAGGTCTTCCCGATCTCCAAGCTGTTACTGTGTTGGCCAACGTGCTAACCATTAGACCACCGTGCGGCCCTATTTTGAAGCCAAACTATACAGACAAACTATATAAATAAGCATTTGATCTCCTGCTGATTGTGACTTTACCCCTTCAGAAAGACATGAACAGTCCTGGCGGTTTCGAGGCTGTCGTTTGGCAGCTCAAGGTTTCAGATGCCTCCATAGATTTTCTATGGGATGAACGTCCAGAGACTGGCTAGGCCACTCCACGATCTTAATGTCCTTCTTTCTGAGCCACTCCACACTCCCAGCCATGACTGCACCAGGAAGGGCATCCTAAAACCGTTCATGTGATTGATTCGCTGTGGCCACAAAAGCCGAAAGTGGGTGGGAAAAGGGCCATGCTGGAAGTCCCATCCACAACCCATCTTCATATCTTTGTGAGGGGGCGAACTTCCACAATCAGCAGGGGATCAAATCTTTACACAAACTGAAACAATAACAAACAGATGAAGTACATTTAAACATCACACCTCTTCACCTGACAGGGAACATAGAGAACCATTGATTACATACATTCATCTAATAAGAGGGGCTCATAACGGAGCAGATTAGAGATTAGAGAGACTAGACGCTCATTAAATGCCATTTTTGTGAAAAGGAGGTTTGTGCGCCATGGAAAATGCACGGTGACCCGTGAAGGAACTATGGGGACGTTACCTGCTTTACTTTGGCACAAATGGCAGGGAGGAAAATCTGCTGGGAAGACTTGGCAGGTCTGAGAGATGACTCTTTAATCCGCCTTTAATTAAGGAGTGAAAATATGTGATACACACACACACACACACACACACGCACTTGAAATGACCCGCACAACAAGCCAGAGCGCTCACACGTCCTCGTTTTTGGTGGAACAGAATTTGCAACATTTTCAGACGGAAATAAATCCCTCGCTTCATCATCCAAAAAAAAAAAAAAAAGGCTGAGGTTGTTTCCTGATGCCTTCAATGTGTCCTTCTGTGGTGTCATCACACAAAAATGCGTGAGGGGCTTCTCCTTTAGACAATGATAATCAGCTAAACTCCAAGTTTTGTTTGAGGCATAAGTTGCCTGAACATTTTGGTTGAACTTCAAATTGTTCGACTTTTGGGGCGTTTGGTTTTGCTGGTCCCTTATACATTGTTAGTATTACCTCTGCCAAGGCAAGATATACTTTTTCATGAATTTATGTTCATAAAAAAAAGGACCTACTGCATTCTGGTGAAAATCTGGATACAGAATTTTTTTTGCCATTTTTGAATCACTATGGGATTTTCCTGCCACTCCCGAATGTGTGACACGTTCACTTGTTCCATCTTCCACAGTGAAGAACTTGACATTTAGGAGGAGCTAAAGAACCAGGAAGTGACTTGACAATGCTGCATTTGAGACCACTCGGAAGTGGGAAACATCCAACCTCTCGGTGTGACTTTTATGAGCATCCCATTCAAACGAAAAAACAAAAACAAAAAACAAAGTGACGACCCAACATAAAAATGGTACAGTCCCATCCGACCCATTCGCTTGTTCCGGCTTTGACAGTGAAGAACCAATTTGATTTTGGGGAGAATCTAGATAAGAAAAAGAAATGCAGCCTTCCATAAACCAGGAAATAACCCAACAATGCTGCATTCAAGACTGCTTGGAGCAATGGAAAATAACCCATATCTACCTCACTGCGCTCCAGTCAAAAATAAACCAAAAAGATGGCTGACTTAAGTGATAAACTACTATTTAAGCTACAATTTAACAATCCTGACCAATCATTTCTTGGAGGCCTTGGTCACGTTTCCTTGTCAGACATCTTAACATTTCCCAGTTTTAAGGAATGCAGCATAACTAATGACATTTTGGTGAGGACCTGGATGAGAGCGCTGAGGAATATACCGTATTTTCACACTGCAGCCCTGCCGAATCCAGGAAGTAGTCTGACAATGCTGCGTTCAAAACCCCTCGGAAATGGGAACTAGCTCACTTGAAGGTAAGAGGTGACATTTGATTCGTCTTTTCAACGTGGCTGACCAAAGTGACAAGCTAATATTGAGGATTTTTTTTCTCTTTTCTGGCAACCTTGATCACCTGTCCTAGTCAGACATCAAGAAGATGTCGTCTATTCCTCACACCTACTCAGAAACAGCATCCTCTTCACTTCCTGTTAAAGCAATACCCCATAAATAGCCTCCCACTTGAAGACTATTGGATCAACAAGAACTGAGCAAAAAACCTCCCCTTGATCAATAAATCCAGCACGTACAGTTAAAGTAAGGGGGCAGCTATTAATAGAAGCTGTCTGCACACATGAGCATCGCACACTCGAGAGGAATCAATACCTGGGCTCAAATGGGAGCACTGGGAATTATTTTAAATGTACATAATAAAGAGGAAACAACAGTAGAGACTCTCCTTACCTGAGGAAGTGCTTCATGGTGCCTGCTTCTGTCTTCAGAGGAGACAGATGTGGTGCTGAGAAATGTCCTGCAAAGAACAGAAGATGAAGAGGAGGCCTGCAGCACCGGAACTGTCCACGGTGCGCAGCCATTAATGTCACAAACGCACCGTTGCACTGCATGCATTGCAACGCACCACCCGTTTGAAACATTGTATTCACCTAACAGACTGTTTCTACGCAATAATCTGCGGTGTGATTAGCAAACACAGCTCTATTTGCATAATCCGCAACCATGCTTCGTCGCCTCCCTCTTTTACAAGGTCAGTGTACCAGCATGAATGGAAAAATGTACCATCTTACCGTTTTTAAGTCTTTTAAATGTTTGTGAAACAAGCGAGGCGAGGCAGGATCGTGTCGTCCCTTCTTTACTGGTCTCCTGCCGCCCGCTCGTCCGCCACCATTATGACGCAGTGTGAGACTGCAGCCTGCAGGGGGCGCAGAGACCGTGCACAAAGGTGCGCAAAATCCGGATCAGGTGACTACTAGAGAGGGTGAGAGGTGATGGGACACTAATACGCAAAAAAACCCTACTCCAATTACTAAACGTCTGTCATTGCAAAGACAATCTTAACAATATGCTCACTGTTGTACCTAATGTTGTCACTATTGAAGCGTAAAATGAAGGGTAACCAAAATATTAAAAACAGGACTCCTCACTGTTGTACCTAATGTTGTCACTACTGAAGCGTAAAATGAAGGGTAACCAAAATATTAAAAACAGGACTCAGTGTGACGCAGTGCAATCTGCAACCATAACAGTAAACATGAAATCAATGCAGTTATCACTGCAAATGTATAGAAATCATAGAAAAGGTACATTTCACCCCAAGAGTCACTCCACAGCAATAAAAAAATACAGCATGTAATCTTATTTTTTGAAAAAAAAAAGGCAGTTTTTATTGATTTTGTGGTACACCAAGAAAAAAGTCAACTTGACTTAATTCATGGTTTAAAAAAAAGGTCCAACCTTACATTAAAATAATGCAAAGAATAATATAAACCTCTATGTAAAAAAAAAAAAAAAATGAATACAATTGTGAGGACAAGTCAACAATCGACTTGTTGGGGATGTACCACTATTCAAGTATAACATTAAAAGACAGCCTTGGGATTGTTCTCTTATAAAAGGTGATGAATACAAAAAGCTGGCACATTAACATGACATGGCAAAACTACATCATATTAGCAAATAATAAGCAGTAAACAATAGCCCATTTTCCATCACAGAAACATTACCAGGAAGTAGGACTGGAATCGAATTCTGGGACATTTTGCAGGGCTGTTTTTGTTTGCATGTCTTCCCGTAGGGTCTTTTTTAAGTCCCCCGAAATATCTTTGAGCTCTAGGATCTTTTAGTTCCTCAACATTTGTTTGCAAAGAGGCTAATAACAGCAGTAAAAACCGTCCTCAGGGCTTTTGGGATCAAAGGCAACACTTGGTTTTTGAACCTACCAAGAGGATGCAAACAATTGCAGGGAAAATAATGAATATAATAAATGTAAATGTAAAATATAATAGGACTGTTAAGTGGGCCAGAATAAACAACACAACGGCCCTCATATGGCCCACGTGCCACACTTTGTACATCCTTGCAGTACACAGATTAAAAGAAGGTAAAACAATCGAAAATGAAAGGTGTCTTTAGTGTAACAAATTAGCATCACATAGTAGTGCAGTAACGTTTGTGAACAATCAATCAGTAGTTTTTTTTATGCCGTGGATAAGAAGACAATGTTTTTGTAACAATAATGTCACCGTGACTTTCGTCCACTTGATGGAAGATACTGTGGAACAATCACTCTGGTGACCTCCCGCTGCCTTTCCTATAACAGAAAGACTTCCTTTGTGGTCATAGTGCAGCCACCGCCATCAGGCCTCCGTTTCTCTGGACGCCGCCCCTGTCGGCCGGCAGCAGACGGTCCGAGGCGCTCTGAGCCTCCTGGTCAGAAGGGTCCCTGGAGTCGGGCTCAGGCTGAGCGGTGCACGTGGGGATGGCGTTGAACGTGACAAAACCTACCATGATGAGGACGAACGCCATGATGTACAGCGCTGAGAACTGCAGGGTTCGGGCAGGGCAGGGGTACACCAAATGGAAATGTTATAAAAACAATAGTAGTATTTTATATATAGGTGCATTTTCAAACAGAAGATCACTTTCAAGATAGCGAAAAAGAAGAAAATAGCATGGAACCAATAAGTCCATGTACAGCTTGCATTTTTCATACTTAAATAAACCCCAACTCTGTCACATGACATGATTGTGAGTTGCTAGGCAGAGTTTGTACAGGACCAACATTGGTGCCTCGTAGCCCAATATAAAAGTGATGCTCCTGCTCACTGTTTCCATGGAAACATGGGGCAGAGGGCTGCGCTGCCACACACGGCAGGGAACAGACAGGGAGAAATGGCAGTGCCACCCCGTACGTGACACTACTGTACACCAAGAAATAACTCCACACAAACATCACTATTAGACTGTTATTGCTACTAATAAGTGTTCCTCTATTAAGAGCTTATAAATTGTTAACTACAGTAGATGAATTCATAGTTTATAAGGGCTAAAGCCATTGAATAAAAACCCAGATTTAGCGCTACTGTATGTCTCATTTACTTATTACAATAGAATTACCTCTTTATTAAATTAAATGTTATTTATAAAAAATAATAAGAACAATAAGATAAAAAGTATGTAGCCACTTTAAAAAGGTATTTAGAGATTCCACACACTAAATACTAATTGTGGACGTAGCTTGTGGATACCAAAAAGTAACTTCGCCAATAAAACACTTCCTCATGACACTACAAAATAAAACACTTGCATGACAAAACTGTTCAAATTGTAATCAGTTAAAAGCAATTGATCCAACATTGGACCACTTCACAAGTCTAGAATGGACTTGTTTGCTGAAGTATAAAGCGTGGTACATGCGGTGGTGCCACTCACCGTGTAGTGGAAGAGGAAGATGCCACAGAAGAGGCTGAAGAGGTCGGCGGTGAGCAGCGAGAGGTTGACGGCAGTGGCGCTCGTCCTCTTCACCACCACGGGCATGAAGCTGTACAGCGCAAACATGCACAGCACGTACACCGCAAACAGCGTGGCTGCACAACAGCAACACCCACAGGGGTTAGAGACAGTCATCAAGTACAGTCGCTTCTTAACAGAGTCTATGTCAGGGGGCATCCACTCAAATTCAACGGTTCAGTGAGAGGAACATTTCCTCAAGCGATAGTCCAGAACATCAGGTGTAACTTCTTACATCCATCCATTTTCTATGCCGCTTATCCTCACTAGGGTCGCGTGTATGCTGGAGCCTATCCCAGCTGACTTTGGCCGAGAGGCGGGGAACACCCTGGCCAGCCAATCACAGGGCACATATAGACAAACAACCATTCACACTCACATTCATACCTATGGGCAATTTAGAGTCACCAATTAACCTAACATGCATGTTTTTGGAATGTGGGAGGAAACCGGAGTACCCGGAGAAAACCCACGCACGCACGGGGAGAACATGCAAACTCCACACAGATGCTCAACGAAGATTCGAATCCCAATCTCCTGACTGTGTGGCCAACATGCTAACCACTAGGCCACCGTGCGACCTTTTCTTCTTAAAGGGAAATTACTTTACCGTTATCAGCGGTGCCGTTGGAGCATTTTGGAAATGTAAATTTTATAACTTTTTATGAGTGCCACAGTCTGTAAGAATATGGGACAAACTGCTTTTGTGCTGCCACAGGGAAGAATGAACATAAATAGGACGGCATCTGGATCTGGACTCGGACCATGGTCCGCCAGTTAGTGACTGGTGGTAAAGACATCGAGTTTACTTGACTTACCAATGTGAAAGCTCCACTTTATTTCCTGCACAGCGTTGATTTCAAGTGCAGCTCTGCAAACAAGAAGAGGTTTAAAGTTACATATTTGTTTTTAATGTATTTAAATATAAATGAATTCCATTTTATTTCTATCCATAACAAAATAATACAAATGTACTGCACATAAATCACAAATGCTAGCTGTACATTGAGTGTATTTTTAATTTTTGTAAATAAAAGGCCTTATTAAACATGTATGATACGTCTCGTATAATCACCATGGCCTAACGAAAGCAAACAACCACTGGGGTCTGCAATTCGCGCCAGATGTAGTTAATAACACCTGTGGCTGTAAACAACCTCTTGATGTAGCTTTTTATATTAAACCCACAAGATGGCAATCTACCTCTGCCTGCGCTTTAAAATGTCAGCTCCTGGTGTGAAAATCATGTGTGCTACCATTCACTGTACTGTTGTTTACAATGACTCCACCTACGGTACTAATGCTGGCTTGCTCCAGACTGCTATTACAACATTGGTTCTGTTGCTTCTGTGATGCACAATACATCACAGATGATATGACATGACGTGACATGTTCAATCCACACTCCTCTTCTGTGGATTACAGCTGCAACACGCACATTGAAGTTTGTGATGACATTGCCACACATTCTGTGGGGATACCTGAAGGAGAGAGTGTACTGCAACAACCCACGGACCATTGAGGCCCTGAAGACCAACATCCGTCAGGAAATTCGGAGATGTGCGGCAATGTCATCACAAACTTCAATGTGCGTGTTGCAGCTGTAACCCACAAAGAGGAGTGTGGATTGAACATGTCATGTGTGGAAAACAAGAG